>NC_041391.1:448347545-448406450 GCF_002162155.2 Triticum dicoccoides | reverse complement strand
CAGCTTCACTAAATGGTTGTGGGATACAGAACATTTCTCCCAATCGCCTTTTCCGGGGCCGTGGGGACGGGAGGAAGAGCTGGGAGTGCTAGCCATGTTAGGTTGGTTTTTCCTAGCAAGCTTTGAGGATTCCTCGCTTGGTGTGGAATCGATCTGAGAATCCCAATCTCTTTAAATAAATGCCTTTCTTACATGGTCAGGGTGATATGTGCAAAAATACCCCGACCTCTCGTATTATCTCTACACATGGAAGCTGAAGTCATGAAGGTGTGGAAGCTGATGGGCGTGACATTAAAAGGAAAACCAAATACTACTCTTTAAGTCAGATACTTTGAAGTAATCAGAGGAGGAACCTACCTTTCAATGATAAAGACAATCTGCCCGCCGGACACATTGTCATTGAAAGACAGGTTAGGGGGCTACTGAGGGAGTCCTGGATTAAGGGGTCCTCGGGCGTCCGGCCTATTGACATGCGCCGGATTGATGGGCTGTGAAGATACAAGACTGAAGACTCTTACCTGTGTCCGTATGGGACTCTCCTTGGCGTGGAAGGCAAGCTTGGTGCCCGGATATGAAGATTCCTTTCTCTGTAACCGACTTTGTACAACCCTAGTCCCCTCCGGTGTCTATATAAACTGGCGGGCTTAGTCTGTAGAGGCAACAATCATAATCATACAGGCTAGACTTCTAGGGTTTTAGCCATTACAATCTCGTGGTAGATCAACTCTTGTAATACTCATATTCATCAAGACCAGTCAAGCAGGAAGTAGGGTATTACCTCCATAGAGAGGACCCGAACCTGGGTAAACATCGTGTCCCCCGCCTCCTGTTACCATCAACCTTAGACGCACAGTTTGGGACCCCCTACTCGAGATCCGCCAGTTTTGGCACCGACAGTGGGGCCCAAGCTCCCCCATCCAACCATCACTTCAAGTAGTTCTGTCGCGAGGTGAATGAAGCCCTCCCGGAGCTTCCAGACTCAAGGCCCCTCAAGTGGTCGTAGTACCCAATCGCCTTCGACTATGCCGACCACCCCAAGTCTACAAAATCGGTGGGCACCTCCCTCTGCTATGCACACCCACTATCAACAACATAGTTGACACCAAGATGGTCATTGATGATGGCTCGGGCCTCAACATGATCTATGTGGAGACCTTCGTGTAGCTTCAAGTGCCCTACGAGCGCTTGATGCCCACAAGGCCATTCTCGGGCATGACTGAAGGCTCCATGATACGTCTCCAACATATCTGTAATTTATGAAGTATCCATTCCATGTTTACAATAGTTTTATATGACTTTGGCATGATTTGATTAGAACTAACCCGGACTGACGATGTTTTTAGCAGAACTACCGTGGTGTTGTTTTTGTGTAGAAATAAAAGTTCTCGGAACGTGCTGAAAATCAACGGAGATTTTTTTGGAAAATATGAAAAATACTGGAACAAAAATCTACCAGAGGGGAGTCCCGTGGGCCCCACAAGAGTGGGGGCGCCCCCCCCAGGGGGCGCCCCCTGCCTCGTGAACTCCCCAAGGGCCCCCCTGATGTGCAATCAACTCCACCTCCTCCTATAAATATAGAAACCTTCGGGAAATAACCTAGATCGGTAGTTCCACCACTGCAAGCCTCTGTAGCCATGAGAAATCAATCTAGGCCCTATCTGGCACCCTGCCGGAGGGGGCCATCATCACCGGAGGCCAAGAAGGAGGATCGCGGAGGGGCCATCATCGCCATGAAGGCCAAGGACCAGAGGGAGAACCTCTCCCCATCCATGGGGGAGGCCATGGAGGAGGAATCACAAGGGGGAGAACCTCTCCTCCTCTCTCTCAGTGGCACCGGAGTGCCATCGGGAGGGGAATCATCACTGCGGTGATCGTCTTCATCAACATCACCATCATCATCACCACCCTCATCTCTTTTATGCGGTCCACTCTCCCGCACCCCGCTGTAATCCCTACTTGAACATGGTGCTTTATGCCACATATTCTGATTCAATGATGTGTTGCCATCCTATGATGTTTTGTGTAGATATCCTTTGTCTTTGGGTTGATTGATGATCTAGATTGGTATGAGTTGTATGTTTTATTTTGGTGCTGTCCTATTGTGCCCTCCGTGTCGCGCAAGCGTGAGGGATTCCCGCTATAGGGTGTTGCAATACGTTCATGATTCGCTTATAGTGGGTTGCTTGAGTGATAGAAGCATAAACCCGAGTAAGGGGGTTGTTGCGTATGGGATAAAGGGGACTTGATGCTTTAATGCTATGGTTGGGTTTTACCTTAATGATCTTTAGTAGTTGTGGATGCTTTCTAGAGTTCCAATTATAAGTGCATATGATCCAAGAAGAGAAAGTATGTTAGCTTATGTCTCTCCCTCATTTGAAATTGCAATGACGACCACCAGTCTTGTTAACAATTGCCTAGGATAATTCCGCACACTGAACCATCATTATTCCACACTCGCTATTTATAATATTTAGTAATATATTCTAACTTTATGATAACATCACCTACTTTTATGTTTTAGCTCTCCGATATCATGCAAAGTTATCCTCTTCATACCCACAACATAGTTTTATTTCTTGTTTCTAGGTTGAAGCAAATGTTCGGTGTACGTAGAGTCGTATAAGTGGCAGATAGGACTTCAGAGAATATTGATCTTACCTTTAGCTCCTTGTGGGTTCTACACTCCATACTTATCACTTCCACCATTGGGAATTGCTACGATGATTCTCTGCACTTGGGGATTATCAAACTCTTTTGTGGCACCGTTGTCGGGGAGCAATAGCGTGAGGTTGATATTCTCGTGTGTGCTTGTTTGCTTTCTTCACTAAGTAGATTTTGTTTTTCCTTTTTGTTTCTGTTTAGTTGTGGGTGAAACATACAAATTTTTTTTTAAAGAATGTAAGTACCAAAAAAAAATTACTTGCCTCTCATGCCTAAAAAGTTTTTCAAAAAGAGAAGTGATTGGAAAGTTATGCATTGAAGAAGTGAGGGTCGACATTGAGCACTTGTGTTCATGCTCATGGAAACAATGTAGAATTTTTCATGGAAGTTTCTCCGTAAATAATTATCCCCTTGTGTATATCCATTGTATTATAAAAATAATGTGCTAAGCTTTGGTTTTAGGATGATTAGATTGCTTGTTTACTATGTGCAGAACACAAACAGAAACTTTGGCTGTAGCGCATGATTTTACACTTTTTACTGGAAGGTCAAATGGGTCTGAAACGTTTTGAACATTAGTTCTGTACAAAATTTTCAAATTTTCATATTTATTTCATAATTTTTGGAGTTACAGAATTTACTAAACTTCCAGATTACTACAGACTGTCCTGTTTTTGACAGATTCTGATTTTCGCGTGTTGTTTGCTTATTTTGATGAATCTATGGCTAGTATCGGGGGGTATGAACCATAGAGAAGTTTGAATACAGTAGGTTTAACACCCATATAAATAAAGAATTAATTCATTACAGTACCTTAAAGTGGTAGTTTGCTTTATTACACTAACAGATCTCACAAAGTTTTTGTTAAGTTTTTGTGGATGAAGTGTTCGAAGAACGAGGAGTTACCGATGTGAGAAGAATAAAGAGAGGCAAGAGTTAAAGCTTGGGGATGACCAAGGCACCCCAAGTAAATATTTCAAAGGATACTCAAGCATCTAAGCTTGGGGATGCCCCGGTTGGCATCCCATCTTTCTTCTTCAACAAATATGGGTATACCTCGGTTTTTGTTTTGTTCACATGATTTGTGTCCTTTGTGTTTTTATTTTTCTTTAAGAACCATGCTAGTATGATATAGCCCTTCATTTATTTATAGAATACTTCATGTGCTTCACTTAAATCTTTTAAGTATGATCTTATAGAATTGCTCTTTGTGCTTCACTTAAATCATTTGAGTATGGTTTTATAGAATGTTTCGTGTGTTTCACTTATATATTTTGAGATTGGATATTGATTAGTCTATATTAATTTTAGAATTCTACATGAACTTCACTTATATCTTTTGGAGTATGAATAATACTATCATCTAAATCAGGTTTGGAAGAGTGTAACCTTTAGGAATTAGTGATCCCACTATTCTGAATGAGAAGATTTTTGCTTATGTGGAGAGTAGTAAAATTTCTATGCTTATGGATCATGAAAAGAATGCTTTATGTGATGGTTATATTTTTGAATTCATTCATGATGCTACTGAAAACTATTATGAAGGAGGAATATATGCTTGTAGGAGTTGCGATAATACCAAGTTTCCTCTCTATGTGCTTAACGTTTTGAAGTTATACTTGTTTTGCCTTCCTACGCTAATTGATTCTTGTTCCTATAAATTATGTGTTCACAAAATCCCTAGGCATAGGAAGTGGGTTAGATTCAATTGTGCTAGTCATATTCTTCATGATGCTCTCTTTTTGTTTCAATTCTTTTCTTTTATGTGAGCATCATTGAAATCATCATGCCTATCTAAAAGGCATTAAAGAAAAGCGCTTGTTGGGAGACAACCCAATATTTACCCTTACTGTTTTTGTGTGTTTTCATGATTAATCTACTGTAGAAATCATGTTTTATAGCTTTTAGTTTGCAATCTTGCTGTAAAAAACAGAAACTTTGTGCTCACGAGAATTGATGCCATTTTTTTACTGGAGAGTGATTTTAGGTTGGTTATTTTTTCAGATGATTAATAGACAAATTACTCACGTCCACCAATTTATTTCATAATTTTTGGAGTAGCAGAAGTATGGTTTCTGTTCAGATCATTACAGACTGTTCTGTTTCTGACAGATTCTGTTTTCATTGCATAGTTTGCATGTTTTCTAGTTTCTATGACTTATATTTCTCAATATAAATTGCAGAAATGATATGGTACAGTAGGAATTGTGTGAGAACAATTATGAAACTTGTCTTTGACAGTGCCAAAGTGAATGGTTTACTCTTTATCATACTAACCTATCTCACAAAATTCTGTTAAGTTTTATGTGATTGAAGTTTTCAAGCTTTGGGTGAGATATCGATATGAGGAGAATAAGGAGTGGAAAGACCCTAAGCTTAGGGATGCCCAAGGCACCCCAAGGTAATACTCAAGGAAGACTCAAGCGCCTAAGCTTGGGGATGCCCCGGAAGGCATCCCCTCTTTCGTCTTCAAAACTATCGATATACCTTACTCGGAGCTATATTTTGATTCGTCACATGATATGTGTTTTGCTTGGAGCGTATTTTCAATTTTACTTGCTGTTTGAATAAAATCATTGGATCTGAAATCTTTAATAAAAAAGAATTCTCCCATGGCTAGTTAATTATTTGACTACTCAGTGTTCTTCACTTACATGTTTTGGAGTAGTTTCTCATTTGCTCACGTGCTTCACGTATATCCTGTGAGTAAATGGTTGAATGAATTGAATATCATAAATCTGAATTTATATACATTTCATATGCTTATAACATGGGGAGTAATGACTTCACACATAATAAGTATAGGTAGTAAACTCATTGAAAGTTAGCAAACGCAGAATTGGTCACTTGAACAATTCATGAAAGAATATTGATGGAAGAGAGATTTCACATATAAATATACTATCTTGGACATCTTTTGTAATTTTGAGCACTCATTAAAATATGACATGCTAAAAAGTTGATGTTGGACAAAGAAGACAACTTAATGGGTTATGTTTTCCTATATCCGAAATGTTATATTGTCTTGGATCATCCAACATGTTGGGCTTGCCTTCCCCTCTCATGCTAGCCAAATTCTTTGCACCAAGTAGAAATACTACTTGTGCTTCCAAACATCCCTTAAACCAATTTTGCCATGAGAGACCACCATACCTACCTAAAGATTGAGTAAGTTCCTTCAAGTAAGTTGTCATCGGTGCATGCAATAAAAATTTCTCTCTAAATATGTATGATCTATTAGTGCGAAGAAAATAAGCTGTATACAAACTTGTGATAGGGAAGAAATAAAAGTGACGGACTACATAATAAAGGTCTTTATCATAATCGGCAATATAAAGGGACGTTCTTTTGCATTAATATTTTGTGCATCCAACCATAAAAGCGCATGACAACCTCTGCTTCCCTCTGCGAAGGGCCTATCTTTTACTTTTATCTTCTTACCTTATAAAAGAGTCATGGTGATCACCATCTTTCCTTTTTACACTTTTTCCTTTGGCAAGCACTTTGTGTTGGAGCGATCCGAATATATATATATATATCCACTTGGATGTAGGTTTTCATAAATTATTATTGTTGACATTACCCTTGAGGTAAAAGTCTGGGAGGCGAAACTATAAGCCCCTATCTTTCTCTGTGTCTGATTAAAACTTTGAACCCATAAATATCACGTGAGTGTTAGCAATTGTGACAGATTAAATGATAGTTGAGTATGTGGAGTTTGCTAAATCAAAGCCCTGACATAGACCCTTCCAGAAAATAAGATGAATTGCAATTGTTTGATGATTGAGAATATAGTTTGTTAGTTTCAAGAAAGTTTATGATCTATACTTTAACATGTCAATAGATTGTTACTTGATCAGGAAAAGTTTTATGATATGAGCTACTGTTATGACACATAATGATGCTAGCAAAGGTGACTGAAATTATCATTGATCAAACTTATGCATTTGCTAGATTTCACACTTCATAAATTATTTCTTTTATCATTTACCTACTCGAGGACGAGCAGGAATTAAGCTTGGGGATGTTGATACGTCTCCAACGTATCTATAATTTATGAAGTATTCATGCCCTGTTTACAATAGTTCTATATGATTTTGGCATGATTTGATTAGAACTAACCTGCACTGACGTTGTTTTTAGCAGAACTACCATGGTGTTGTTTTTGTGCAGAAATATAAGTTCTCGGAACGCGCTGAAAATCAACGGAGGGGAGTCCCGTGGGCCCCACGAGGGTAGGGGCGCGCCCCCTACCTCGTGGACTCCCCGAGGGCCCCCTGACGTGAAATCAACACCAACTCCTCCTATAAATAAAGAAACCTTCGAGAAATAACCTAGATCAGAAGTTCCGCCGCCGCAAGCCTTTGTAGCCATGAGAAATCAATCTAGGCCCTCTCTGGCACCCTGTCGGAGGGGGCCATCATCACCGGAGGCCATGGAGGAGGATCCCGGAGGGGCATCATCGCCATGAGGGCCAAGGACCAGAGGGAGAACCTCTCCCCATCCAGGGGGGACGCTATGGAGGAGGAATCACAAGGGGGAGAACCTCTCCTCCTCTCTCTCGGTGGCGCTGGAGTGCCATTGGGAGGGGAATCATCGCCACGGTAATCGTCTTCATCAACATCACCATCATCATCACCACCTGTCGGTGTCAAAACCGGCGGATCTCGGGTAGGGGGTCCCGAACTGTGCGTCTAGGCGGATGGTAACAGGAGACAAGGGACTCGATGTTTTTACCCAGGTTCGGGCCCTCTCGATGGAGGTAAAACCCTACTCCTGCTTGATTAATATTGATGATATGGGTAGTACAAGAGTGGATCTACCACAAGATCAGAGAGGCTAAACCCTAGAAGCTAGCCTATGGTATGATTCTTGTTCGTCCTACGGACTAAAACTCTCCGGTTTATATAGACACCGAAGAGGGCTAGGGTTACACAAAGTCGGTTACAATGGGAGGAGATATTCATATCGAATCGCCAAGCTTGCCTTCCACGCCAAGGAAAGTCCTATCCGGACACGGGACGAGGTCTTCAATCTTGTATCTTCATAGTCCGGGAGTCTGGCCAAAGGTCATAGTCCGGCCATCCGGACACCCCCTAATCCAGGACTCCCTCAGTAGCCCCTGAACCAGGCTTCAATGACGACGAGTCCGGCGCGCAAATTGTCTTCGTCATTGCAAGGCGGGTTCCTCCTCCGAATATTCCATAGAAGATGTTGAACACAAGGATAGTGCCCCGCTCTGCAAAATAAGTTCCACATGCCACCGTAGAGAGAATAATATTTGCACAAATCTAATCTGATGACATACTCTGCAGCGTGACATCACGCCACGGCCAGGCCTTTATCAGAACTGTTTTACTGTTCCACCTCAGCGCGTTTAGCGAGGCGGTTTCCTTGGCACGTCTTGTCAAAGCAGAGATCGTGTCCCCCTATTCCGAGATTCTCATTAATACGAGCGTGGGTAACCCAACCGTGCCTTTGGTATGACCCCCTAATTGAAAGAGAGACCCAAACGGTTACAGGGAGGGCTCTTGGTATTCAACCTCTTTATAAAGAGACCAAGGCTCGACTCCTTTTAACTCAATCGAATCTGCCCCTTGCCTTGAGCTCCAACATCGAGAGCTCCAGCTTTAGGCGCCTCGGACCCTCGACGATGTCTGGCTCCGACCTTAAAGGCCGGTGGATGCCTTCCTCCGTTATGGAAGAAGATGTGCGAAAGCTGAGAGATGCCCGGTATCTGACCGGCGAAATCTCGCATAGGCTGCGTGCACAAGGGCAAGCCATTCCCACTCCCCAGCCCGGTGAGAGCGTGGTGTTCATATCTCACTTCCTTCGGGGGCTAGGCTTCCCGATAGATCCCTTCTTGAGGGGACTTATGTTTTATTACGGGCTGAAATTTCATGACCTAGCTCTGGAGTCCATCCTCCAGATCTCATCGTTCATTGTCATGTGTGAGGCCTTCCTCCATATTACTCCTCACTTCGGATTGTGGCTGAGAACCTTCAAGGTGGAACCGAAGATAATCGAGGGGCAGCGCGCTGAGTGCGGAGGAGCCATGGTAAGCAAGATGGCCGACGCTCCATGGCCCGAGGGCTCTTTTCAAGAGGAGTTTGGCTTATGGCAACGGAACTGGTTTTACATCACAGCCCCCAGGGGCACCATATGGGTGGCGCCACCTGCTTTTCGCTCGGTTCCCCCACCACGGCTAGCGTCATGGGTCAATGAAGGGCTTATCTGGGGGCCGCCCAAAGATGTGCCCTTGCTGCAGGACCGCATTCGAGATCTTCTAGAAAGAGATATTAACTTGACCGTAGTGGCGCAAGTTATGCTGATTCGCCGCACACTGCCCTGCAAACGTCGCCCTCTCCGCCTATGGGAATTCAACCCGGAAGGACCGCGAGTCCTCCAACACTTTATGGGCAGGACGCCCGTGGAGATGTAGAAATTGTTCTTCGGATCACAAGCAAGGTGTCCGGATTTGTCCGAGGACGGAGGTCTGAGCTGCAATCGCCCAGACGCTCGAGTAAGTAGCTCCGTATTTGGACATGCCATCCGTGTTTCCATCATAAAATTACCCTTAATAGAGTTGTCCTTTGAACATGAGTGGATAGCGAAGGCAAAGCTTATCAGGTGTCCAGCCCCCCTGCCTGAGACCGCGTCGAATCCCATGCTAACCAGGATGCTGGAGGTCGTGCTTTTGGCAGAAGGCGAAGGGGGGAACCAAGGAGCTACCGCCTCCGCGAAGGAGGCTGTTAGGAAGGGAGGAATCCAAAATTCCCCCGACCAGGGAAAGAAAAGGACTGCCTCTGAAGACCCGGAGGTGATGGCCTCAAAACTGGGGAAGAAATCTTCGCCAGAGGGTTCGGCGCCGGAGAACACCCCGGCCGCATTGCGCCCTCAAGGGGACCCGCTCTCCCGCGAGCCGTAAGTGAAGCGAGGGGTTCCATAATGAATGACATTCCTGTTTTATTTCTGAGGAAGATAACTGAAATATTACCTTGCAGTTTGGATCTCAACCCTACTCAACAGAGCTCATCTTCAGGGGATCTTCATCCGGAGATGATAGAGAGCGAAACGCCTCCCCTTGTGTCAGGACCCCGATTCTATGCCACACCGATCTAGCATGTAACACCTCATATCACTTTGTGGCCTCACGCACGGTACTCCCGCGGGTGTCGCCTTACCATGCCCGAGACCATTTGCGCCTTTTGGCACACGTATATGATAGTGCCGCTAGCATCCATATGACAAGAACCCGGGCTAACATGGCTAGTCGTGAACCCGAAGTGGCACTAACTTACAGGGACAGGCATACATGACCCAGCATCGAACGTGTCGGTCATCAGCGAGTGAATCCGGGCTGTAGCAACTGGGCTAGCAGGACTCTGGTAAACCGGGCTGTAGCAGGCTAACAGGACTCCGGTAGACACCGCGTGACATTTCCCCGAAGGGACAGACACAGGAACGAAGAAGGACACATGCCGGCCAACCTAAGTGTTCCGGAGCAGTAGCAAGCTACCAGGGCTCAGTGGAAGCACTAGGAGACATTTCCCGGTAAGAGAGGCTACTAAGGATAAACAACTAGATAGTCAGATCCCACACATAGCAATACACATTACACGTACGCATAACATGCAAGTATGTGCTGTACAACATGGCATCACAACATAACTCAACAACTCATATAGATAAGGCTCAAAGAGCCATCATAGCATTATTACAAGCAGGGGTCACATGACCCAACATTCAGAGCAAACAAGCAACAAGCGGAAGCATTACATGTCTGAGTACAGACATCTACAAAATAAAAAGGCTGAAGAGCCTGACTATCTACAACATCCGATCAAGATCGTAGCTGAGGTACAAGCTACTCGTCGAAGCCCACGAGAACACTAGTAAGACCGAAGTCTCCGCTGCAAAAACATAAATAAAGCAACATGAGTACAAAGGTACTCAGCAAGTCTTACATCAGATCCTATCATACATGCATTTGTATCAAGAGGGTAATGTGGGGTTTAGTTGCAGCAAGCCAGCTTTGACTCAGTGGCTATCCTGTTCTACGACTACGAGAAACTCTTGAGGTGAGACAACGTACACGAGTCCACTAATCGCCACACAATACACTACTATGGATTCATCCCCATCTCCCTACGGGAAAGCCATCCATAGCACTCACACTTGTCTTGAGCATTTTAGAGTATCCACTTTAAGTTATCTATGTACCATGTAAGCATCCAAGAAGTCCATAACCGCGGACCCGGCTATTCGATTAGATCATGTTAACCCTGCAGGGGTGTACTTCTTCACACACGCTCTCGCCACTTACCGCCATGTACACGTCATGTATCTCGGCAACCTTCAAGCGGAAGCCTGGCGAGGGTGTCGGCCACGACCTGACTAACCACACAAGACTCTAGTCCAGGTTTATCGCCTATTCGGGTTCCATCCGCAAGGAGATCCGGCCGGGGTGTCGCTCACGGCCCCAAATGATGTGTGCAGGGTTCCCAAGCCCACCTCGCCGGATGGATCTACGCTTGGTACACCGTGCCACTTGTGCCTAGTCTGTCCCAAGCCCACCTGGCCGGGTGCCACTTGGTAGACTACTAACACTACCTACAAACACCAGAAACTAGTTGCGACTCCTGGACAGAGACCAAGTTGGTTAATAAGTCGAGAGGGGCCGAGTTACCGGAACCCAATGTGTGGTAGTATCGAGTCATTGGACAACATACATAGAACTCAGTGCTTAAGGATGGTTCCAGTGAGACAACCCACCATGTACTCCTACATGGCCTCTCACTGCTACCTTTTACCAAATCGTGTTCACACACTTAACTCTCAGCATCAGAACATAACACTGCACTCCAATTCATTCCCAATGAATCAGACCTGATACAACTCTAAGCAATAGCAGGCATGGCATGGTAGGAACACAACATGGCTTCAATCAATTCCTACACATGCTAGTGGGTTTCAACTATTTACTGTGGCAATGAGAGGTCATGCAGAGGAATGGGTTCAACTACCGCAGCATAAAGTATCAGTTGAAACGTTGTTTTCCTAATGCAATAACTGAGAGCAGGAGCGAGAGAGTAGGATTGTATCGGAATGAACAAGGGGGTTTGCTTGCCTAGTAGATCAACAAGGAAGGCAGGTACTCTAGAACGGACTCCGGAGCAGGACCTATCGAGAAGGAACAATGTCGCCAATCAATACACAAACATATGCAACAATATGATGCATGAACATGGCATGTAGATGTGATTCTGTTTGAGCTAATGCAACTAGTATTCAAATTGAATGAAGTCCATTTGAATCAAGGGTTCAAATGCAACTCCAAATTAAGCTCTTATATATATATATGCCATTTTAGTGTTTCACTTATACAGTAGGTATAAGTTGGTTTTACATGCATGAAACTAGTACAAATGGATAGGTTGCATTTTTATGATATTTTTTCATAAATAAATTATTTCAATCTGAGCTACGGTTGAATTTCTATGATTTTTTGAAGTTTTGCTAATTGGAATTTCCTGATTAAATTTAAATCCAGAAAATAAATAATTGCGTCAGCACTGCGTCATGCTTGCGTCAGCAAGTCAACAGCATAACTGGTCAAACCTGATGTGTGGGGTCCACACGTCAGTGCACAGGTTAAACAGGGGGGTTAGTTTTATCTTAATTAAAGGATTAGTGGCACTGGGCCCACTGGTCAGTGTCAGGGGGGGTTAGTTAACGGTGATTAGCCTTAAGCTAATCACCTGACTCACGGGGCCCAACTAACGGGCCGGCGAGGTCAAAGGGTCAAACCCCACCGGCGTTTAGCCGCCGGCGAGGCCGAACACGGCGGAGGGCCTCGGCATCGCATCTCCGGCGTCCAAATGGCTCACGGAGACCACTGGCGAGGAGCCAGCGCTCGTCCGCGTCATCTGAAGCAAGTGGGAGAGGTGGGGACGGCCGGAGCTCGCCGGAGCGGAGCTCGGGGCGGCGGCCGGAGTTCGGCCGAGGGCGGGCGCACCGCTGCGGTGCACGGGGGTGGCGGCTAAGAGCACCGGGGCGTAGCCCGGGCTCGTCCGCATCCAGCGGAGGCGACGGGAGGTCGCAGGGTGGCTGGAGCTCGCCGAAGCAGAGCTCGCGGCAGCGGCCGGAGCTCGGCTCGAGCAGCAGAGGGGCTGGAGGGCGCAGAAGAGCAGGGGAGTAGGGGGAATCGACGGTGGGGCTCACAGCGGTCTCGATGGCGTCGTCAGCAAGCTCGGGGAAGGCCGGACGGCGGTGTGGCGGCGAGGACGATCTCCGGCGACCGGAGACGAAGACGGTAGCGATGGCGACTCTCCAGGGCCTCCTGAGGGGCGTGGCTTGACGGGGAGGTAGCAGGCGATGTGGCGGAGCTTCTGGGCTGGTCGGAGAGGTGAGGGAGAGGCGGTGGCTACGGTAACAGCGAGCGGCGGCGGCGGTGGCGTTCGGGCGTCGCGTGAGAGAGCGAGGGAGAGGAGGGAGAACGAGGGAGAGTGAGAGCGATGCGGGGCAGCGCGTGGCGTCGTCCGGGGCATCCAGAGTGACGAGGGGGAGGACAGGCAGACAGGGAGGAGGTGGTGGCGCGGTTGCGGCATGCCGGCCACGCAGCTGCTCCTACTGGAAGGAGCTTGAAGAAGCTCCTGGCAGTTGGGCTGGGCCGCCTGCTGGCTGGGCCGGCCTGCTAGGCCGCCGGGCTGCACAGGGGCTGCAGGTAAGTCCAGGTAGGTTTCTCCCACTTTGTTTCTTTTCTAATTTTCTGACATTTGTTTTGATTTAGTAATAATACTAAATCATTTTATATACTTATGCCAATATTTCTAGGAACTAGTGGTATTATTCCAGAGCTCCTCAACAAATGGCATATTTTTTGGACATATATTATATATATAACAAATATATATCCAATGCAAATATTTATGCATTAATTCCAAATGCCCAAAATAAATACTTATGGGCTCTTAAAAATATTGGTTTGATTTTTATCTCTGTCCAATATTTTCAGAGAGTAATATGAGAATTTTCTTGGACCTTTTTGGAACAATTTTTATTTGGGTCATTTCCAAAAATGATTCTGAGGGTTTCACAAATCCCCATTTCAAAATTAAATGGAATTTAGACATGATGCACAAATGACTAGCTAGCCTCGAGCATAACAGAACTAGGGATGTGACACCTTGTTGCACCGTCTCACGAGACAGGCGACCCCGAGGTGTCGTCTCGGAGGGTTTTTCCAAGTCCAGACCCTGGAAAAGGTCGTCAGGCTAGTCCGGCACCCTGTGGTGCGCGGTCGGAGGGGCTGAAGGATCTTCTTGGGAGGGCGTCCATCTCAGAAGAACACCGTATGTCGATGAATACGGTGATTGGTAGGATTTCATCCGCGGAAAGCGGATTGTACGACGCTGCCAGGAGTTTACTAACAGGCTTTGAGGTACGTAAAAAGGTGTACCTTTTGGTAGAGCCGCATATTAAATGCGCCCTGTATAAATAGTAGCCCCTGAGACTCTGTGTGTCGTCAAGAGTGACGACGCGCAGAGGATCATAACCCCAGTTATAATATGTCACCTATTTTGTGAAGGTGGCGAGGCGTTCGGTGGCTAGCCGGACTGATGAATCTGCCGAGCTAAAGCGGCAACTTGACATGGCGGATGCCGACATCGCGCTTGTAAATAAGCGGCTAGATGAGGCACAAGGTATGTTCCAAAGACATCTGATAAGAGGAGTTTGGTGCGCGTGCCTTATAAGATATGTGCTTGATGCAGATAGTGTTGCTGCCATGGAGAACCTTCGGGCAGAACTTGCCCGAGCCAAGGAACAAGCAAGGAAAAGTGATGCGGCTGCCGTGAAGGCGGCTAAAGAGCTAAAAGCCGAACTGGCTGCTCACTGCCAGAGCAAGAAACTAATGGCCGAGATGGCTATAAAATTGAAGGATGCTGCTGACCGCTGTAAATTTCTTGAACAAGGAGATAAGGCGGCTCAGAAGGATCTTGAAAAGATCACTGCCGAGGCCAAGGATACTCTCTCTGCAATGAGAGCTATGAAGGTGGAGGTGCGTCAGACCAGAGATATCACGGCTGGAAAGCCCTATATGCTGCGGATGAAGTTCGAGGACCCCAAGTATGCTCCGTTAGACCGGCAGTGGAGTGCGGAAAACACTTATCTGGATTTGGCAGCTAGTGCGGCAGACGCGACCGAGCACTTCCGCGACCGAGGTGACCATGGATTGGAAGAGCTTTTTTGGTCTCAGTTCCACAATCCAGAACGCCCACTTTCGGTATCCGACCATTTGGCCGCCTGGGCGGAGCTGAACAGGTTATCCGGACTCGCCATGAGGTATGTTGCGAGTCATCTATGGCAGGAGAAGCCGGAGCCGAAGAGTTATTTTGGCTTGGTGCAGCAGTTCCTTGGTTCGGTGCCGCATGCTGATGCAATGAAGAGGTCGGCGTGCATAGAGGGCGTACAGATGGCTCTTGCCCATGTCAAAATATACTGGGCGGATATGAAGGCCAGTGTTGTTGCATCCCGGGATTCGGACGAAAGCCGAGTACCTGCCAAGCACTACTTTGAGGAAGTTCTTCATGGCGCTCATTTAATAGAGTCGTAGTGCTCGAAGGATGTTGTGTTTGAATAGAGTGTACTATTGTAAAATGAATATTTTGATAGAATATAAAAGGTTTTTATACTTGTGCTTGCAAGAATTATAATGCCTCCTGTGCGGCCGTTAATGTATATGTATATATAACCTGAAAGATGGCAGTCGTTGGCTTCAGCCCCCACGCATAGAATGCGGGGGTGTTCGCAAAAAGGCGCCTTTTCACACTTAATCCAACGTCTTGGTCCTATAAAGGAGGTGGTGGCGCAGCGAACTAGGCAACCGGACTATAATGCTTTATCACTTTCACTTAGCCATAGGAGTTTGACAGTGGGGCTACTAATAGCCCCTAGGGGCACCGCGCTCACCCGAATTCGAGGCGCGAGTGTGCCTGACCGGGAAGCGGCCCTTCATTAATGCGGAGGAATCCTAAAGATTCCAAAAGTCATCTAGTGGTTGACCAGTCTCTCGCTATATCATGATAGTCAGTTTTCGGCTTTCTCTAGTGAGGTGCTCGCCTGGCCGAACTGGGGCACAATTGCAGTAGTTCTCCTGGTGCCGCCTTAGCTGATAGAGCGAAATGTAAGGCAGCAAAACACAGGAGCCGGGCAAACCCAACATTTGACCAAAGACATGATTCGGAGCTGATCATATAAGGCCAAACTCGCGACACCGAACACTCCCTAAGGTATTCGGTATTTCTGAGGACAGGCCGAACAATAACCCTTTGGTAAAAATGCCCCTGGTGTCCAGGTACGTGCAAAATTCTGGCATGGCCACATGCCAAGACGCCAGCCTCCTCCTCGGCTATAGTGAAAAACCGGGGGATGGTATCAACAAGAGACAGTAAGAAAGGTTTACACAGGGTCTTCATCTGAAGAGAATCCTTAGAACGGGTCCCCACTGCACGTTTGCGCCTGTGTCTCCGTTGTGCCGTATCCTGGACGGGCGTAGCATGATGTTTGTCTGCGAAAGAGAGGGACTTAGTGAAAAATAATCGTGCGAGAAATCTATATTAGAATAAACAAATTATAACACAGAGGCATGAGTAAGATTGGGCCGCATTGTCTCCTGGTGTGATCACGCGGAGCCCCTTGTACAGGGTTATGCGCCTGTTAGGCCTTTGTATGTTTACGCCGGACTTGTCGAACCATGTCCGGGGTAGTGAAGCTGGATTAGTGTGCGGCTGTCAAGGCGGCCGCACCATTATCCGTACTTCATGGATCAATTGATATTTCCCTTTAGTGAGATGATGCCTCGCGGACCGGGCATTTTGAGTGTGAGGGATGCATAATGCGGTATTGCGTTAAAGCGGGCGAAAGCTTCGCGTCCCAGTAGCGCTTGATAGCGACTTATGAACGGGGTGATGTGGAAGGTTAGCTTTTTGCTTCGCAAGTTGTCGGGTGAGCCCAACATGACTTCTAACAATAGGGAACCCATACTCTGGGTATCTGGGCCCGGCGTGATTCCTTGAAAGGAAGTGTTGTCATGGCGAATTGTTGCTGGGTTTATCAACAGTTTGCGGATTGTGTCCTGATATAATAGGTTTAGGTCACTGCCGCCGTCCATTAGGACTTGTGTAAATTGGAGTCCGTCAATAATCGGATCCGGATACCTCTGGAGTAATCCTGATGATCGAAGGTGATTGGTTGTAACGACTAGTGACGGTGTTCCTCTGGGGCGGGACGTGTGGCGCGTATCTTTGTGGGCGCCGCTCTGTTTTTCCCTGTTGTCAACTGGAGTGAATTTACTGTTTTGACTTCTTGCGGGAACTTCTTTTGTTCTCCGTTGCTCTGCTTGTGGGGCGCGTCGTCATCCTCGCTTGGTGTGTCGAGCCCCTTGTGTTCGGCATTGAGTTTGCCGGACTGCTTGAAGACCCAACAATCTCTGTGGGTGTGGTTTGCAGGTCTCCCGGGAGTACTATGGATTTGACATATTTTGTCCAAGATTTTGTTGAGGTTGGATAGCTCGTCCCTGTCATCTTTGGGGGGCGGCTTTTTCTGATTTTGCCGAGAGCTTTTGAATCCGGCGTTTACTGCCGTGCTCATCGGGCTGTTGTCCTTGATTCGGTGCGGTTCTTTGTTACGACGCGGTTTCCTGTTCCCATCTCTGGGTTCGGACGTATTCAGGTCGCTGGTGCTGCTTCTTGCCAACCAGCTATCCTCTCCTGCACAAAAGCGGATCATGAGGCTTGTTAATGCGGCCATTGTTCTTGGCTTTTCTTGGCCGAGGTGTCTGGCGAGCCATTCGTCTCGGACGCTATGTTTGAAAGCTGCTAGGGCTTCGGCGTCTAGACAGTCGACTCTCTGATTCTTTTTAGTAAGAAATCTGTTCCAGAGTTTCCAGGCTGACTCCCCGGGTTGTTGAGTTATATGACTCAAATCATCTGCATCCGGAGGTCGGACATAGGTCCCTTGGAAATTTGCCTGGAAAGCATCCTCGAGCTCTTCCCAACATCCCAAGGTGTTTTCGGGGAGGCTTTTAAGCCAATGCCGGGCTGGCCCTTTGAGCTTAAGGGGTAAATATTTTATGGTGTGGAGGTCATCTCCTCTGGCCATGTGTATATGGAGTATATAATCCTCAATCCAGACTCCAAGGTCTGTTGTTCCGTTGTATGCTTCTATGTTTACGGGCTTGAATCCCGCTGGAAATTCATGATCCAGTACCTCATCGGTAAAACATAGGGGGTGCGCGGCGCCCCTGTATGTGGGTGTGCCGTGATGTTCGGATATTTTTTGTGTTGCATTGCTCAATGGAGCTTGCTTTCTTGGCCCGTAGATGGATCTGGTCGGGCCGTTTTTCTGATGCGAATCTTTGTGTGGCTCGCGTGCCGCATTGAATGCGGCGCCCTTTGTTTGTGGAGGTCGATCATGGGGTCGTCTATCCGACCTGGTGACTTCCTTGTTTTTTGGTTGTGGGGGCTCTAGGGCCTCTTCATCAAATTCTGGTAGTAATTTCCGCTTCGGAAAGCTCTTTGTGTGACGACTGTTGCCGTACTTGTGTGCGGTATTGAGTACTTTGGTCCATCTTATTCTGATTGCATCTTCCGCTGTTTTGAGCTTTCGTTTCTGCTTTTTCAGGCTACGTGCAGTGGCGACAAGCCTTTGGTGGAGGTTCTGGTGCTCCAGCGACTTGTCCGGCGTGAGGTTGTCCAGACTATTATCTTTGCTGGGGCCAGAATGTTCGGTTTGTCCGCCTTGTTTGGACGGTTGCTCGATGGCATGTTCGTCTTTTGTTGATTCGCCCTGCTCCATGGCTGGATCTCTATCGAGGTGGGGCTTGGCGTGGCGCTTACGCCGCCGCTTTGATTGTTTTTCGAGGGAACGATCCCTGGTTGTGCCCTTTTGATCCTGGCCGTTGCTTCTTTTAGGTGTGTCCACCATGCATACATCGTGTGATAAGGCGATTGTGCGGTGCTCTATAGGCGCTGGTTCTTGGTCGTCTCCTTCATCGGCGTCCATACCGTTGATGTCTTCGGAGTCGAAGTCGAGCATGTCGGTTAAGTCGTCGATAGTGGCTACGTAGTGGGTGGTGGGTGGGCTTCGAAATTCTTCGTCATCCGCATCCCAACCATGCTGACCATAGTCCGGCCAGGGCTCTCCTGACAAAGAGAGAGACTTTATTGGATTTAGGATATCGCCAAGGGGCGAGTGCTTAAAGACGTCCGTGGCGGTGAACTCCATGATCGGAGCCCACTCGGGTTCGATCGGAAGAGGTGCGGGAGGTCCGGAATTCGGAATGGAGTCCGGCACCCTGGAGTCGTAGGCCTCACAAAGGACTAGGCTGGTGTTCGGCTCTATCTCTGTAGAGATTGCGGCTCCGGGGGCGGCAGCAGCCGTCCGGCCCCAACTGGCGCAGTCGGCTCCGAGCTAATGGTCGGAGCGGGCACCTGAGCGACGCTCTTGGCGTTGTCCGGCGGCAGAGCTAAATCATGCCCATCGTGACAGTGCGGCGTGCTCGGCCGTGGCTCGAATCCGTCGAAGATCAAGTCCCCGCGGATGTCGGTCGTGTAGTTTAAACTTCCAAACCTGACCTGATGGCCAGGGGCGTAGCTTTCGATCTGCTCCAGATGGCCAAGTGAGTTGGCCCGCAGTGCGAAGCCGCCGAATACGAAGATCTGTCCGGGGAGAAAAGTCTCACCCTGGACCGCATCGTGGTTGGTGATCGAAGAAGCCACGACACAGAGGAACTCTCAATGAAAGCACCAATGTCAGTGTCAAAACCGGCAGATCTCGGGTAGGGGGTCCCGAACTGTGTGTCTAGGCGGGTGGTAACAGGAGACAAGGGACACGATGTTTTTACCCAGGTTCGGGCCCTCTCGGTGGAGGTAAAACCCTACCCCTGCTTGATTAATATTGATGATATGGGTAGTACAGGAGTGGATCTACCACGAGATCAGAGAGGCTAAACCCTAGAAGCTAGCCTATGGTATGATTCTTGTTCGTCCTACGGACTAAAACTCTCCGGTTTATATAGACACCGGAGAGGGCTAGGGTTACACAGAGTCGGTTACAATGGGAGGAGATCTTCATATCGAATCGCCAAGCTTGCCTTCCATGCCAAGGAAAGTCCTATCCGGACACGGGACGAGGTCTTCAATCTTGTATCTTCATAGTCCGGGAGTCCGGCCAAAGGTCATAGTCCGGCCATCCGGACTCCCCCTAATCCAGGACTCCCTCACCACCCTCATCTCTTTTACGCGGTCCACTCTCCCCTGCTGTAATCCCTACTTGAACATGGTGCTTTATGCCACATATTATGATTCAATGATGTGTTGTCATCCTATGATGTTTTGAGTAGATATCCTTTGTCTTTGGGTTGATTAATGATCTAGATTGGTATGAGTCGTATGTTTTATTTTGGTGTTGTCCTATTGTGCCCTCCGTGTCGTGCCAGCGTGAGGGACTCCCGCTGTAGGGTGTTGCAATACGTTCATGATTCGCTTATAGTGGGTTGCTTGAGTGACAGAAGCATAAACCCGAGGAAGGGGGTTGTTGCGTATGGGATAAAGGGGACTTGATGCTTTAATGCTATGGTTGGGTTTTACCTTAATGATCTTTAGTAGTTGCGGATGCTTGCTAGAGTTCCAATCATAAGTGCATATGATCCAAGAAGAGAAAGTATGTTAGCTTATGCCTCTCCCTCATATGAAATTGCAATGACGACCACCGGTCTTGTTAACAATTGCCTAGGATAATTCCGCACACCAACCCATCATTGTTCCACACTCGCTATTTATAATATTTAGTAATATATTCTAACTTTATGATAACATCACCCAATTTTATGTTTTAGCTCGCCGATATCATGCAAAGTTATCCTCTTCATACCCACACCATAGTTTGATTTCCGGTTTCTAGTTGGAAGCAAACGTACGGTGTACGTAGAGTCGTATCAGTGGCAGATAGGACTTGAGAGAACATTGATCTTACCTTTAGCTCCTTGTGGGTTCGACACTCCATACTTATCACTTCCACATTGGGAATTGCTAAGATGATTCCCTGCACTTGGGGATTATCACTCCACGGTGCCCTTATAGCGAGTGCGCCTTCTCGTCAACTTCGGCTCCCAAAAGAACTACAACATCGAACTCATCGACTTTGATGTGGCGCACATTGGCCTTCCCTACAATTCCATCTTGGGCTACCCCATGCTCGCAAATTTCATGGTAGTGACCCACCACGCCTACAACACCGTCAAGCTGCTGGGCTGCAGGGGACCATCACTATCTGCTGCGACAAGAAGGATGCAATGTGTACCCTCTAGCATGCCTACAAGGATGCCGCCACCGCGTACCCCGCAGATGAACATGAGGCGGGGCCTGCCGATCCCGCCCCACGAAGAAGAAGTCGCAGTCCTCACAAATCCGCACAGAAATGAAGAAGGTGTCGCTAGACGGGAGTGTCTCAGGGCCCTCCCTCACTGTTGGCTGCTACTTCTTGAGCTTCCATTGATTTTTCCCTTGAAGAGGAAAGGATGATGCAGCAAAGTAGAGATAAGTATTTCCCTCAGTTTGAGAACCAAGGTATCAATCCGGTAGGAGAAGAACATGCAAATCACCAATACCTGCACAGACAATCAAACACTTGCACCCAATGCGATAAAGGGGTTGTCAATCCCTTCACGGTCACTTGCAAAGGTGAGATCTGATAGAGATAGATAAAGAAAACTAATCAAAAGATAACATATTTTTGGGTTTTTTGGTGTATAGACCTAAAAGTAAAAGATTGCAAAATAGTAGATCGAAAACTAATATGATGGAAAATAGACCCGGGGGCCATAGGTTTCACTAGAGGCTTCTCTCTTGAAGGCAAATAATACGGTGGCGAATAATTACAGTGGAGCAATTGATAGAAAAGTGCAAAGTTATGATGATATCCAAGGCAATGTTTATGAAATATAGGCATCACGTCCATGTCAAGTAGACCAACTCCTGCCTGCATCTACTACTATTACTCCACACATCGACCGACTCCTACCGGCATCTAGAGTATTAAGTTCATAAAGAACAGAGTAACGCATTAAGTAAGATGACATGATGTAGAGGAATAAACTCAAGCATTATGATGAAAATGCCATCTTTTTATCCTCGATGGCAACAATGCAATACGTGTATCACTACCCCTACTCTGTCACTAGGTGAAATCACGCAAGATTGAACCCAAAGCTAAGAACCTCTCCCATTGCAAGAAATACCAATCTAGTTGGCCAAACCAAACTGATAAATCGAAGAGAAATACAAAGATATCAAATCACGCTTATAAGAATTCAGAGAAGATTAAAATAATATTCATAGATAAGCTGTTCAGAATCCCAAAATTCATGGATCTGGACAAACACACCGCAAAAGAGTATTACATCGAATAGATCTCCAAGAACATCGAGGAGAACATGGTATTGAGAATCAAAGAGAGAGAATAAGCCATCTAGGTACTAGCTATGGACCCGTAGGTCTGAGGTAAACTACTCATGCTTCATCGGAAGGGCAATAGAGTTGATTTAGATGCCCTCCGTGATCGAATCCCCCTCCGACAGGATGCCGGAAAAGGCCCCAAGATGGGATCTCACGGGAAGAGAAGGTTGCGGCGTTCGAAAAGTGTTTTCGTGGATGCTTCTAGTGGTTTGAGAATATATGTGAATATATAGGAGGCAGAACTATGTCGGGGGGGGGGGGTCGGGCCCACAAGGTAGGGGGCCCCGCCCTACCCCCCGGGTGCGCCCTCCACCCTTGTCGCCACCTTGTGGCTCTTCCGACTTGAACTCCAAGTCTCCTGGTTGTCTTCTGGTCCAAGAAAAATCATCATGAAATTTTATTCCGTTTGGACTCCGTTTGGTATTCCTTTTCCACGAAGCTCAAAAACAAGGAAAAAAACAGAAATTGGCACTGGGCTCTAGGTTAATAGGTTAGTCCCAAAAATAATATAAAATAGCATATTAATGCATATAAAACATCCAAAACAGATAATATAATAGCATGGAACAATCAAAAATTATAGATACACTGGAGATGTATCATTGGTGCTGGCCTATCCCCCAAATAGGAAAGCGAGCTCGTCACCTTCCTCCAGGAAAATGCTGATATGTTCGCCTGGACAGCATCAGACATGTCTGGTGTACCGAGGGAGGTGATCGGGCACCACTTAGCCATGTGCCCTAATGTATGGCCCGTGAAGAAAAAGGTATGACGCTAGGCACTCGAGAAGCAAGATTCATCGTTCAGGAGGTCGAGAAGCTTCAGGAGGCAGGGATCATCCGCGAGTTGCTCCACCCCGAGTGGATCGCCAACCTTGTCATCATCCCCAAGCCAAATGGCAGGAAGCGCATGTGCGTCGACTTCACCAACCTCAACAAGGCATGTCCCAAGGACCCCTTTCCTCTCCCATGGATCAACAAGATCATGGACTCCACCGCTGGGTGCGAGTTGCTATGCTTCGTGGACACCTTCTCAGGCTATCACCAGATTAAGATGGTAGAGGGGGATAATGAGGAGACCTCCTTCATCACCCCATGTGGAGTATACTACTACATATGCATGCCCTTCATCCTGAAGAGCACGGGAGCCACCTTCATGAGGCTGATGTGCATCGGCCTAGATCCCTAGATCAGAAGAAATGCATAAGCCTACGTTGATGAAATCATCGTCAAGACACGCGAGGCGAGCTCACCCATCTCGACCTCAAAGAAATATTTGCCAACCTGCGCAAGATGAACCTCACGCTCAACCCTGCCAAGTGCATCTTCGGAGTCCCTTCAGGCAAGCTACTTGGCTTCTTGGTCTCCCACCATAGCATCGAGGCTAACCCTGAGAAGATCAAGGCCATTGAGGAGATGCATCCTCCCCCAAACCTCAAGGAAATGCAGCGCCTGGCGGGATACATGGCCTTGCTCGGGCATTTCATCTCCAAGTTTGGCGAAAAGTCCCTATCCTTCTTCAAGCTCATGAATTGATCGGACCCCTTTAAGTGGACTCCTGAAGCTAACGTGGCCTTCGAGGGCCTCAAAAAGTACCTCACAAGTCCTACCATCATGGTCGCCCCACACCCTCGCTAGCTTCTGCTCCTATACTTTGCGGCCAACCCCCAAAAGGTTAGCGCGGCTCTGGTCGCGGAAACGAGAAGAGCAAGTCCACATCAAGAAGAAGACTGGTGCACCCACGCCTGCTGAGGTCACACCCGATCATGCCGAGGCCCCTCTGGAGGCCCCTAGAGAGCCGCTTCATAAGCCTCCTGAAGCACAAGCCACACCTCTTACAAAAACATGCCTTGTAGAGCACCTCGTCTACTTTGTCAGCATGGTGTATGCCTGTGAGCGGTACCCCATGCAGCAGAAGCTTCTCCTCTTGCTCTTCATCACCTCTAGGAAGCTGCACCACTACTTCCAGGGCCACCCCATCAAGGTGGTCACGTCTTACCCACTAGAGCAAGTCCTGCATTGCCCCAATGCCACCGGCCGTGTTGCTAAGTGGAACATCAAGGTGCAACCCTTCAAGCTGGAGTTCCTCAATATGAGGATGATCAAGGGTGCAGCCCTGGCTGACTTCGCGGTGGAATGGATGGATCCACACCAAGAGGAGCCTCGAGAGGAGGAAGCTACGCTACCTGGGAAGGGCGCCCCCGCAGGGGGACCATGCACTTTGACAACGTGTTCTCACGGTAGGGCACGGGGGCTGGCGTCATGCTCACTTCACCTACAGGAGACAAGCTATACTATGTTGTGCAGTTATGCTTCAAGCATGACGACAAGGTTTGCAACAACATTGTAGAGTATGAGGGCCTCACTGTCGTCCTCAAAGTCACCAACGCTCTAGGAATCAAGCACATCATTATCAAGGGAGACTTGCAGCTTCTCGTTAACTTCTCCAACAAGAGCTACAAGCCAAAGGACGAGCACATGGCCGCCTACCTCGAGGAGGTGCACAATCTTAAGATGTGCTTCCTAGGCATGGAGCTCCAACACATCCCTCGCGATGACAACAAGGATGTAGACGGCATCTCCAAGTGGGCCTCCCGTCGCGAGCCTCAAGCTCCAGGCATTTTTGAGGAACGACTCCTCAGGCCATCTGCAACACCTCCTAAAACCAGCCCCACTAGGCCTCCTGAGCAACTCCCAGCTGCACCCACCTCAGATGCACCAGGCTGCGGCCCACCTTCAGTTGCTCGCCTGCGGATGGCGCTCGAGCCACAAACTGAGAGCTGGGTGATATGTCTCCAACGTATCTATCACTTTTGATTGTTCCATGCTATTATATTACCCTTTTGGATGTTTATGGGATTTATTTTACACATTTATATCATTTTTGGGACTAACCTACTAACCGGAGTGATAGAGGCAAAGGTGTCCCGTCTTTCGATGAGATGATGGATATCGCTTCGGTGGAAGTCGACTTTGACGATCCGACTACGAACGTGCGAGGACGTCGCACCTTAGCAATCGCTAAACCAACTCCGAGAGGTTATTGACCACACCGGAGCACGATCAACCTGGCCACGAGGGTCTGTTTCCTGCGAGCAAACGAAGAACAAGCAAGAAACTGAGATTGCAATCTGGATATTGCGAATATAAGATGAAAGCTTTATTGATCAAGGTGGGGTTCTGTGACGCCTTTGTCTGGTCGTTGAACACAAACGAATTACGCGAAGTTGCAGCTATGGAGAACTTTAATCTAAACAAAACCCAAAGTCTAAACGGTGCCCTAAGGGCTGTATATATGGAGGAAGAGGGGGGAATTTCGTGGCCCTTGGTGGAGGGTCCGAAATCAACCCTATCTCTTGTTTCCCCACACATACGAACTCTAAAAATAGCCTATACATATGTATTTCGAAATTACAAGGGCCTGGCCCAATAATAAGGTGACGCAGCACCTAGAATAGCCTCGGGACAAAATTTATGAAGTGGCATCTTGTATATTTTGTCCAAGGCTTCATGCACCCATTATGGTGGCTTCAAAGTCCTGAAATCATCACTAGTAACTCCATTCTTGTTCCCCTTGCGCATGGCATCATCTCCACGCTTGTTCTTGCTCCAATGTTCATCCTTCTCCAAGCTAGGCCCTTCATTTGTAAGCAAAACAAATGTATCCAATTTAGGCAGCATCATATTCTCATGAACATTAGAATCATTACCAAGAAACGAAAGTACCTGATAATTTAATTGGCGTGCGCGAGCTCTAGTAATTGGTCCCGTATATGTAGCAGTAGGGGTTGTGGGTGTAACAATGGTATTGATGTCCTCATCATCCTCCCCTTCTTGAAATGAAGTCGTCCTCGACGGAAGCTCATCTTCCTCACCCAAATAAGGCTTCAAATCTGCAATGTTAAAAGTGGGACTAACCCCAAAATCTGCAGGCAGCTCAAGTTTATATGCCTTATCATTTATTTTCTCTAACACCTTAAAGGGACCATCAGCACGTGGCATTAGCTTTGATTTGCGCAAATCAGGAAATCTATCCTTACGCAAATGTAACCAAACAAGATCTCCAGGTGCAAACACAACATGTTTTCTACCCTTATCTCCAGCAAGTTTATATTTAGCATTCATACGCTCAATGTTTTCCTTAGTTAACTCATGCATCTTTAAAATCAATTCAGCACGTTGTTTAGCATCAAAATTAACCTTCTCCGAAGATGGAAGAGGCAACAAATCAATAGGTGCACGGGGTAGGAAACCATACACAACTTCAAAAGGGCACATCTTAGTAGTAGAATGCAATGAACGATTATAAGCAAATTCAATATGAGGCAAGCATTCCTCCCACATTTTCTTATTATTCTTCAAAACAGCTCTAAGCATAGTAGACAAAGTTCTATTGACTACTTTAGTTTGTCCATCAGTTTGGGGGTGACAAGTAGTACTAAAAAGCAGTTTAGTCCCCAACTTAGCCCATAAACATCTCCAAAAGTGGCTAAGAAATTTAGTGTCATGATCTGAAACAATAGTATTTGGCACACCATGCAAGCGAATAATTTCTTGAAAGAACAAATCAGCAACATTAACAGCATCATCGCTTTTATGACATGGTATAAAGTGTGCCATTTTTGAGAATCTATCCATGACAACAAATATGCTATCCCTCCCCTTCTTTGTTCGAGGTAAACCTAAAACAAAGTACATAGATATATCCTCCCAAGGAACACTAGGTACAGGCAAAGGCATATATAAACCATGAGGATTGAGTCGTGACTTAGCTTTTTGACATGTAGTGCAGCGAGCAATAAAACGCTCAACATCCCGTCTCATCTTTGGCCAAAAGAAATGTGTAGCAAGTACGTCCTCCGTCTTCTTCACGCCAAAGTGTCCCATTAATCCTCCTCCATGCGCCTCCTGCAACAACAAAAGACGAACGGAGCTAGCTGGAATGCATAGCTTGTTAGCACGAAACACAAATCCATCGTTAACGACAAACTTGTTCCACATTCTTCCTTCTTTACAATTCTGCATTACATCTTTAAAATCAGCATCATGCACATATTGATCTTTGATGGTCTCCAAACCAAATATTTTGAAGTCAAGTTGTGAAAGCATAATATAGCGACGAGACAATGCATCAGCAATAACATTTTCTTTCCCCCTCTTGTGTTTAATGACATAAGGGAAAGTCTCAATGAATTCAACCCATTTAGCATGTCTACGATTCAGTTTAGCTTGACTTTTAATATGTTTCAAAGATTCATGATCAGAATGTATAACAAATTCTTTGGGCCATAAATAATGTTGCCATGTTTCTAAAGTCCGAACAAGAGCATATAATTCTTTATCATAAGTAGAATAATTCAGACTAGGCCCACTCAATTTTTCAGAAAAGTATGCAACAGGTTTGCCATCTTGTAATAACACACCTCCTAATCCAATTCCACTAGCATCACATTCAAGCTCAAAAGTCTTATTAAAATCAGGAAGTTGGAGTAAAGGAGCATGTGTCAACTTATCTTTCAATACCGTGAAGGCTTCTTCCTGTGCGGTACCCCAAACAAAAGGCACATCCTTCTTTGCAAGCTCATTGAGAGGTGCAGCAATGGTGCTGAAATCTCTCACAAAACGCCTATAGAATCCATCGAGGCCAAGAAAACTCCTCACTTGTGTGACCGTTTTGGGCTGCGGCCAACTCTCAATAGCTTCAATCTTGGCTTTATCAACTTCAATTCCATGTGGAGTAACAACATAGCCAAGAAAAGACACTCGGTCGGTGCAAAAGGTGCACTTCCCAAGGTTACCAAATAAACGTGCATCACGTAGAGCAATAAAAACAACACGTAAATGTTCCAAATGTTCCTCCAAAGTTCTGCTATAAATCAATATGTCATCAAAGTAAACTACCACAAACCGTCCAATGAAAGCACGTAAAACTTCGTTCATTAATCTCATGAAAGTACTAGGTGCATTAGTTAACCCAAAAGGCATGACTAACCACTCATATAATCCAAACTTAGTTTTAAATGTTGTTTTCCATTCATCCCCTAGTTTCATACGAATTTGATGGTATCCACTATGCAAATCAACTTTGGAGAATATTGTAGAGCCACTCAATTCATCAAGCATATCATCTAGCCTAGGAATAGGATGACGATAACGAATAGTAATATTATTAATGCCTCTACAATCAACACACATACGCGATGTACCATCCTTTTTCGGCACTAAAATAATAGGAACGGCACAAGGACTAAGGGATTCGCGTATATAACCTTTGTCGAGAAGCTCTTGTACTTGACGCATAATCTCCTTCGTCTCCTGTGGATTGGTACGGTATGGTGCACGGTTGGGTAACGATGCACCGGGAATTAAGTCAATTTGATGTTCAATCCCTCGAATAGGTGGTAATTCCGGTGGCACGTCTTGTGGAAAAACGTCAGAGAACTCCTGCAAAATGTTAGTGACAGCAGGAGGCAAAGAGGAAGGCACGTCCTCGAATGAAAATAATGCCTCTTTGCACACAAAAGCATAGCAAACAGATTTGCTAAAATCTAGCTCATCAATATCAGATTTGGTGGCAAATAAACATGCACTTTTCAATTTAATTTCAGAAGCAACACTAGATGGTTTATTATTAGGCTTCATTTGTTGCTCAAATTCTTTTGCCACAATCTGATTTTCACTCTTATTCTTCTCCTGTTTTGCTTTATTAGCTCTATTAATATCATCTTTCAAAATGGAATCAGGAGTCATAGGAAGCAAAGTAATATTTTTATCCTTATGAACAAGAGTATACTGATTGTTTCTACCATGGTGTACAATTTTTTTATCAAATTGCCATGGTCTACCAAGTAATAAGGAACCTGCTTGCATAGGTACCACATCACAATCAACATAATCAGCATATGTAGAGATACTAAAATGCACACGAACAGTACGTGTTACCTTAACCTTGCCACTGTTGTTGAACCATTGGATGTAGTAAGGATGTGGATGTGGTCGTGTGGTGAGAGAAAGCTTCTCCACCATCTCCATGCTAGCCAAGTTGTTGCAGCTCCCTCCGTCCATGATGACGCACACAGAACGTTCCTTCACAACTCCCTTGGTATGGAACAAATTGTGCCTCTGATTTTGCTCAGCTTGTGTGACCTGCACACTCAAAACACGTTGAGCAACTAAACATTCATACCTGTCAGCGTCTTCAGGAGCCATGTATTGCGTCTCATGATCAGAATCATCTCCACCATTTTCTTCATGTGTAATAAGAGCCAAAGTCTCCTCATCATAGTCACTAGCGGACTCATACCCACCATCCTCGGTAGCAATCATCACACGCTGAGATTTACATTCTCTCGCATAATGACCTCTTCCCTTACAACAACGACAAATAATATCACTTGTGTGCCCTGTTGATGCCATGGAAGAAGTAGAACTCTGTGCAGGCCTGGCAGGTGCGCTCTTGGCAGATAATGGTGGTTGTGCCTGTTTTCTTGTATCACGGCTGGAGGTGGCACTTGATGGAGGTGCTGGTGCAATTGAAGTAGAAGATGCACGCGGTGTCCATGATGAAGGTCGGCCTGCAGAAAAATTAGTTCGCCCCAATGCTTGTCGATCCTGCACTTCACGTTCATCTTTACAAGCAAGATGGAATAAATGAGTGATATTAGTATACTCCTTATAGTCTAGAATGGTCTGAATCTCTTTATTTAATCCACCCAGAAAACGTGCAAGCATAGCTTCATTCTCCTCAACAATACCACATCTAATCATGCCAGTTTGTAATTCCTGATAATATTCTTCTACAGAATTTTTTCCTTGTCTTAAACGCTGCAATTTTTGAAGCAATTCACGTTGATAATATGGTGGAACCCAACGCGTACGCATAGCAGTTTTCAAAGCAGCCCAAGTAGCTGGAATAGGATATAATCTACAATGTTCAGACCACCATACACATGCAAAACTAGTGAAAGCACAAACAGCAGCAGCAACCCATCTCCCCTCGGGATATTGTAAACATGTAAAACGTTGTTCAGTTTTTAACTCCCAAGTAAGATATATATCAGGAACATATCTACCCTCAAATGGTGGAATATTCAATTTCAGTTTAGGAATATGGACATCATCTTGTACCTAAGGTGGTGGTGCAGGCCTACCATTACGAATATATACCTGAGGTCGACCTGCTGGTGGTGGTGCTGGTGGCTGCACGTAGTTCAGATTTTGATCAACCTCATCCTCATAATCGCCCGCATACTCATCATCCTCCTGGGTACCAGCAGCAGCAGTAGCACGAGCCAAAGAAGCATCAACAACAGGAACAGCAGCACCAGAAGTTTGGCCATCCTCAATAGGAACACGCTTCGCTCGTCCATACTGATTTGGAAGGAGGCGTTGTTGTTGTTGTTGCAGAGGTGCGATAGGTGCAGCCGGCGGTGGTGGTGGAAAACGCGCGAGCAATTCATTAAACTTGCTATCAAGCTTTGTTTCGAACATCTTCTCAATGCCATCTATCTTCTCCATGGCCTCGTCAAATCTGTTTAGCACATTTGCACCTGTCCACTCATCATTTGCTGAAATTTATCATGTAGCTGTTTGTTCGTCAGGTTCTCCCAATCAGTCTCATCGGCTTGTGATCCTACCATGGTTAGCAGCAACTAGAAACACACAAGAATATGATCCTACAGACTACTAAGAAGTGGTGGTGGTGTATCACAAACCCGTCAAGAAAATCTCAAATTCTTACCAGTTCTTACCCAGCAGCAGGTGGTGATCGGCAACCGTTGTAGTCAAAACTCTCAAAGCTTGGATAGAGCGATTACCAGGGAGAGTCAAACGCATGACGTAGATGTATGTGGAGCTGGGAAGGCTTATAATATGGTAGCAAAAAAGGATCAGCAATAATCAATTCAGAGATGCAAAGTTGAATAAACGCTCAACGACGTTACTGTGCTGGTCCTAGGCTAGACTGTACTAGAGACGCGAGCCTAGAACACTAACAAAATCACGGTGTTGCACGTAAACAAGGGAAAAGCACACTCTGGATTTTTTTTCGCTCTTTTTTTTGCACTGCTTTTTTTTTGCGAAAAATCACTACAATGCGAGTGTCTCAAAACTCTTCCTAGGTCAAACTGACAGGATGGGCACGAAATTTTTTTTGACCAATTTTTTTTTGACTGCCCGGACCCAAAAACTGGAAACGGGTCAAAAAAACTTTCTATAACGGCGACTGTCTCAATACGCTTAGAAACACCTAAAAATAGGATAGCCATAATTTTTTTCGACAAGTGCGTTTTCGGAAAATTTTGGGCCTAAACGGAGGGTGGTTTCCGGACTCTTTTTTTTTCGAAACCTACTCCGGCAAGGAAACAAGAATCGGAAACTAGATGGATCTCGAAAACAAGCCTAATATGACAAGAACTCGGATTGGTGGTGGATATATGGTGGTAGATGGCAGCGTTGGTGGTATATGACAGCGGTGGTGTTATATGGATACAGATTCGAAGCGGTGGCGGATAAGCGGTGGTGGTAGATGGCAGGGGCGATGATGATGGTGCCGCGGCGGCGTGACAACTTATGACCAGAACTCGAAACTCTAAAAGACTAGACTCTAAGACCAGCAACTAGACACGGCGATGCAACCGCAAATTCAACAAAGCAAAACCCTAAAAAGATTATGCAATGGCACAGACTGGTTCGGATATGATGAACTAACCCTAATTTTTTTGTGGCTTTTTCGTGGACTATAGGTATGAAGAAAAGACTCGATCTAAACTACGAAAAACTTTAAAATCTCACCGAGCAACCTGGAAATCTGATACCACTTGATAGAGGCAAAGGTGTCCCGTCTTTCGATGAGATGATGGATATCGCTTTGGTGGAAGTCGACTTTGACGATCCGACTACGAACGTGCGAGGACGTCGCGCCTTAGCAATCGCTAAACCAACTCCGAGAGGTTATTGACCACACCGGAGCATGATCAACCTGACCACGAGGGTCTGTTTCCTGCGAGCAAACGAAGAACAAGCAAGAAACTGAGATTGCAATCTGGATATTGCGAATATAAGATGAAAGCTTTATTGATCAAGGTGGGGTTCTGTGACGCCTTTGTCTGGTCGTTGAACACAAACGAAGTACACGAAGTTGCAGCTATGGAGAACTTTAATCTAAACAAAACCCAAAGTCTAAACGGTGCCCTAAGGGCTGCATATATGGAGGAAGAGGGGGGAATTTCGTGGCCCTTGGTGGAGGGGTCCGAAATCAACCCTATCTCTTGTTTCCCCACACATACGGACTCTAAAAATAGCCTATACTTATGTATTTCGAAATTACAAGGGCCTGGCCCAATAATAAGGTGACGCAGCACCTAGAATAGCCTCGGGACGAAATTTATGAAGTGGCATCTTGTATATTTCGTCCAAGGCTTCATGCACCCATTATGGTGGATTCAATGTCCTGAAATCATCACTTGTAACTCCGTTCTTGTTCCCCTTGCACATGGCATCATCTCCATGCTTGTTCTTGCTCCAATGTTCATCCCTCTCAAAGCTAGGCCCTTCATTTGTAAGCAAAACAAATGTATCCAATTTAGGCAGCATCATATTCTCATGAACATTAGAATCATTACCAAGAAACGAAAGTACCTGATAATTTAATTGGCGTGCGCGAGCTCTAGCAATTGGTCCCGTATATGTAGCAGTAGGGGCTGTGGGTGTAACAATGGTATTGATGTCCTCATCACGGAGCCCCAGCCCGTATTGCTGTTTTTTTTGCCTATTTCAGTATTTCGAAGAAAAGAAATATCAAACGGAGTCCAAACGGAATGAAACCTTCGTGAGCGTGATTTTTGGAACGAACGTGATCCAGAGGACTTGGAGTGCAAGTCAAGAAGCAGCCGAGGCCTCCACGAGATAGGAGGGTGCACCCCCCTATAGGGCGCGCCCCCCTGTCTTGTGGGCCCCTCGGGTGTCCACCGACGTACTTCTTCCTCCTATATAAGCCTACGTACCCCGAAAACATCCAGGGAGCACCCGAAACACAATTTCCACTGCCGTAACCTTCTGTATTCATGAGATCTCATCTTGGAGCCTTCGCCGGCACTCTGCCGGAGGGGGAATCGACCATGGAGGGCTTCTACATCAACACCATAGCCCTTCCGATGAGTTGTGAGTAATTTACCACAGACCTACGGTTCCATAGTTATTAGCTAGATGGCTTATTCTCTCTTTTTGGATCTCAATACAATGTTCTCCCCCTCTCTTGTGGAGATCTATTTGATGTAATATCTTTTTGCGGTGTGTTTGTCGGGATCCAATGAATTGTGGGTTTATGATCAAGTTTATCTATGAATAATATTTGAATCTTCTCTGAATTCTTTTATGTATGATTGAGTTATCTTTGCAAGTCTCTTCGAATTATCAGTTTGGTTTGGCCTACTAGACTGATCTTTCTTGCCATGGGAGAAGTGCCTAGCTTTGGGTTCAATCTTGCAGTGTCCTTACCCAGTGACAGAAAGGGTTGCAAGGCACGTATTGTATTGTTGCCATCGAGGATAAAAATATGGGGTTTATATCATATTGCTTGAGTTTATCCCTCTACATCATGTCATCTTGCTTAATGTGTTACTCTGTTCTTTGTGAACTTAATACTCTAGATGCAGGCAGGAGTCGGTCGATGTGTGGAGTAATAGTAGTAGATGCAGGCAGGAGTCGGTCTACTTGTTGCGGACATGATGCCTATATACATGATCATGCCTAGATAATCTCATAATTATTCGCTTTTCTATCAATTGCTCGACAGTAATTTGTTCACCCACCGTAATACTTATGCTATCTCGAGAGAAGCCTCTAGTGAAACCTATGGCCCCCGGGTCTATCTCTTATCATATTTGCTTCCAATCTACTTTTATTTGCATCTTTTCTTTTTGCATCTATATTATAAAATACCAAAAATATATTGATCTTATCATTCTATCTCTATTAGATCTCACTTTCGCAAGTGGCCATGAAGGGATTGACAACCCCTTTATTGCGTTGGTTGCGAGTTCTTTGTTTGTTTGTGTAGGTTCGTGGGACTTGTTGAGGAGCCTCCTACTGGATTGATACCTTGGTTCTCAAAAATTTAGGGAAATACTTATGCTACTCTGCTGCATCACCCTTTCCTCTTCAAGGAAAACCAACGCAAGCTCAGGACGTAGCAAGAAGGACTTCTGGCGCCGTTGCCGGGGAGGTCTTCGCTCAAGTCAAGACATACCAAGTACCCATCACAAACTCATCTCCCTCGCATTTACATTATTTTCCATTTGCCTCTTGTTTTCCTCTCCCCCACTTCACCCTTGCCGTTTTATTTGCCCTCTCTTTACCAATCTCCTCCTCTCTTTTCGCTAGCCTTTTTCCGCTACCCGTGTGTTTGCTCGTTTGCCTTGTCGCTATGGCTAGTTCCTTATCCGCTCCTATGTCTCCCGAGTTTGAAGTTCTTCACTTCAAGCAAAGGCTAGGAGAAAATTTAAAAGATGCTTGGTATAGGATGATGGAATCCTATCGCAAGTGCACCCTAGAGGTGAACTTTAGAATTCTTCTTCGCAATTTTTATGTTGGGCTAAACATGACGCATAGACAACTCTTGGACTGCATTGCCAAGTGAAACTTTATTGAAATTGATCCTAGTGTTGCGCATGAAATTATAGAGGGAATAGTGGGAACACTACCTCAAAAGGGAGGACCACATCCTACCCAAGAAGAAACCCAAGTGTTTGGAAAGATTTGCGAAGTAACAATTTTTTTACAAAAATCTCTTGAGCCTCTTAAAAGTGTTAGCGGAAACCTTCACCGCATGAATATGTTGATTACCCTTTGAAATAAGCGGTTGGATTCTTTAGATCTAAAAAAATTCGAGTATGAAGGGAAACGTAAAGAACCTCCCGGATTCGAGCATGACTCCGCTAAGAAACTGAAAATTAAAGATGGCACTACTTAGATCTATCTTCGCTTTTATGCCTAGCTAGGGGCGTTAAACGATAGCGCTAGTTGGGAGGCAACCCAATTTTATTTGTGTTTTTTGTTTTGTTCCTGTTTAATAATAAGTTTTTGCTTCTACTTTCTGTTTAGATGTGTTTTTAGCTTTGAATTAGTGTTTGTTCCAAGTAGAACCTATAGGATAAACTATGATGATAGTTGATTTGATTCTGCTGAAAAACAGAAAGTTTGTGCTCACGAGAAAAAATTCAATAAATCACAGGAACGTGATTTTGCACTGATTCTTTTTGCTGATGATCAATAAACAAATTTTCCAGTACGTCCTATTTTTGTAGGATATTTAGAGTGCCATAAGTTTGCGTTAGTTACAGATTGCTACAGACTGTTCTCTTTTTGACAGATTCTGTTTTTCGCGTCTTGTTTGCTTATTTTGATGCATCTATGGCTAGTAAAATAGTTTATAAACCATAGAGAAGTTGGAATACAGTAGGTTTAACACCAAAATAAATAAATAATGAGTTCATTACAGTAACTTATGTGGTGGTTTTGTTTTCTTTCACTAACGAAGCTTATAAGATTTCCTGTTGAGTTTTGTGTTGTGAAGTTTTCAAGTTTTGGGTAAACCTTTTATGGACTATGGAATAAGGAGTGGCAAAAGCCTAAGCTTGGGGATGCCCAAGGCACCCCAAGATATTCAAGGATAGCCAAAAGCCTAAGCTTGGGGATGCCCCGGGAAGGCATCCCCTCTTTCGTCTTCGTTCATTGGTAACTTTACTTGGAGCTATATTTTTATTCGCTACATGATATGTGTTTTGCTTGGAGCGTCGTGTATTATATTAGTCTTTGCTTTTTAGTTTACCACAATCATCCTTGCTGTACAAACCTTTTGGGAGAAGCCTATTTTATTAGAATTTGCTATAATACTCTATGTGCTTCACTTATATCTTTTGAGCTTGATAGTTTTTGCTCTAGTGCTTCACTTATACCTTTTAGAGCACGGTGGTGAATTATTTTGTAGAAATTGCTAGTCTCTCATGCTTCACTAATATCTTTTTGAGAGTCTTTTCGAACAGCATGGTATTTGCTATGGTTATAATTTGGTCCTAAAATGGTAGGCATCCAAGTTGGGTATAATAAAAACTATCATAGGAAGTGAATTGGATGCTATGATCAATTTGATACTTAATAATTGTTTTGAGATATGGAGGTAGTGATATTAAAGTCATGCTAGTTGGGTGATTATGAATTTAAAGAATGCTTGTGTTGAAGTTAGCAAGTCCCGTAGCATGCACGTATGGTTAAAGTTGTGTAACAAATTTGAAACATGAAGTGTACCTAGCTTGTGCATCCTTATGAGTGGCGGTCGGGGACGAGCGATCGTCTTTTCCTACCAATCTATCCCCCTAGGAGCATGCGCGTAGTGCTTGATTTTTGATGACTTCTAAATTTTTGCAATAAGTATATGAGTTCTTTTGACTAATGTTGTGTCCAAGGATTATACGCACTTTTACCTTTCCAGCATTGCTAGCCTCTTCGGTACCGTGCATTGCCCTTTCTCACCTTGAGAGTTGGTGCGAACTTCGCCGGTGCATCCAAACCCCGTGATACGATACGCTCTATCACACATAAACCTCCTTATATCTTCCTCAAAACAGCCACCATACCTACCTATTATGGCATTTCCATAGCCATTCCGAGATATATTGCCATGCGACTTTCCGCCGTTCCATTTATCATCATCATGACATACATTACTTTTGTCATATTGCCATTGCATGATCATGTAGTTGACATCGTATTTGTGGCAAGGCCACCATGCATTATTTTTCATACATGTCACTCTTGATTCATTGCACCATCCCGGTACACCGCCGGAGGCATTCATATAGAGTCATATCTTGTTCTAGTTTCGAGTTGTAATTCATATGTTGTAATCAATAGAAGTGTGATGATCAGCATTTTTAGAGCATTGCCCAAAGAAAAAAAAATAAGAAAGGCCAAAAGAAAAAAAGGCCCAAAAAAGAAAAAAGAAAAAAAAGAAAAAAAGAAAAATAAAAAAGAAAATAAATAAAAAGGGCAATGCTACTATCTCTTTTTCCACACTTGTGCTTCAAAGTAGCACTTTGTTCTTTATGTAGTGAGTCTCATATTTTGTGCTTCAAAGTAGCACCATGTTTTTCATGTAGAGAGTCTCATAAGTTGTCTTTCTCATACTAGTGGGAATTTTTCATTATAGAACTTGGCTTGTATATTCCAACGATGGGCTTCCTCAAATGCCCTAAGTCTCCATGAGCAAGCAAGTTGGATGCACACCCACTAGTTTCCTTTTGTTGAGCATTTATTTATAGCTCTAGTGCATCTGTTGCATGGCAATCCCTACTCCTCATGTTGACATCAATTGATGGGCATCTCCATAGCCCGTTGATTATCCTCGTCAATGTGAGACTTTCTCCTTTTTTGTCTTCTCCACACAATCCCCATCATCATATTCTATTCCACCCATAGTGCTATATCCATGGCTCACGCTCATGTATTGCATGAAGGTTGAAAAAGTTTGAGACTATTTAAGTATGAAACAATTGCTTGGCTTGTCATCGGGGCTATAGCAGTTGGGAACATCTTTGTGTGACAAAAATGAAGCCTAACCTAACTATATGATTTTGTAGGGATGAACTTTCTTTTGCCATGTTATTTTGAGAAGACGTGATTGCTTTGATTAGTATGCTTGAAGTGTTACTATTTCTTTTATCAATGAACTTTTATTTTGAATCACTTGGATCTGAACATTCATACCACATTAAAGAAAATTACATTGAGAATTATGCTAGGTAGCATTCCACATCAAAAATTCTCTTTTTATCATTTACCTACTCGAGGACGAGCAGGAATTAAGCTTGGGGATGCTTGATACGTCTCCAATGTATCTGTAATTTCTGATTGTTCCATGCTATTATATTACCCCTTTTGGATGTTTATGGGCCTTATTTTACACATTTATATCATTTTTGGGACTAACCTACTAACCGGAGGCCCAGCCCGTATTGTTGTTTTTTTATACTATTTCAGTATTTCGAAGAAAACGAATATCAAACGGAGTCCAAACGGAATGAAACCTTCGGGAGCGTGATTTTTGGAACGAACGTGATCCAGAGGACTTAGAGTGCAAGTCAAGAAGCAGCCGAGGCCTCCACAAGATAGGAGGGCGCCCCCCCTATAGGGCGCGCCCCCTGTGTCGTGGGCCCCTCGGGCGTCCACCGACGTACTTCTTCCTCCTATATAAGCCTACATACCCCGAAAACATCCAAGGAGCACCCAAAACACAATTTCCACCGTCGTAACCTTCTGTATCCGCGAGATCTCATCTTGGAGCCTTCGCCGACACTCTGCCGGAGGGGGAATCGACCACGGTGGGCTTCTACATCAACACCATAGCCCTTCCGATGAGTTGTGAGTAGTTTACCACAGACCTACGGGTCCATAGTTATTAGCTAGATGGCTTCTTCTCTCTTTTTGGATCTCAATACAATATTCTCCCCCTCTCTTGTGGAGATCTATTTGGTGTAATCTCTTTTTGCGGTGTGTTTTTCGAGATCCGATGAATTGTGGGTTTATGATCAAGTTTATCTATGAATAATATTTGCATCTTCTCTGAATTATTTTATGTATGATTGAGTTATCTTTGCAAGTCTCTTCGAATTATCAGTTTGGTTTGGCCTACTAGATTGATCTTTCTTGCCATGGGAGAAGTGCTTAGCTTTGGGTTCAATCTTACGGTGTCCTTACCTAGTGACAGAAAGGGTTGCAAGGTGCGTATTGTATTGTTGCCATCGAGGACAAAAAGATGGGGTTTATATCATATTGCTTGAGTTTATCCCTCTACATCATGTCATCTTGCTTAATGCGTTACTCTGTTCTTTGTGAACTTAATACTCTAGATGCTGGCAGGAGTCGGTCGATGTGTGGAGTAATAGTAGTAGATGCAGGCAGGAGTCGGTCTACTTGTTGCGGACGTGATGCCTAGATACATGATCATGCCTAGATAATCTCATAATTATTCGCTTTTCTATCAATTGCTCGACAGTAATTTGTTCACCCATCGTAATACTTATGCTATCTCGAGAGAAGCCTCTAGTGAAACCTATGGCCCCCGGGTCTATCTCTTATCATATTTGCTTCCAATCTACTTTTATTTGCATCTTTACCTTTTGCATCTATATTATAAAATACCAAAAATATATTTATCTTATCAATCTATATCTATCAGATCTCACTTTCGCAAGTGGCCGTGAAGGGATTGACAACCCCTTTATTGCGTTGGTTGCGAGTTCTTTTTTTGTTTGTGTAGGTTCATGGGACTTGTTGAGGAGCCTCCTACTGGATTGATACCTTGGTTCTCAAAAACTAAGGGAAATACTTACGCTACTCTGCTGCATCACCCTTTCCTCTTCAAGGAAAACCAAAGCAAGCTCAGGACGTAGCACTGGGCCGCGAGGTCAAGGCCTACTTGAAGAACGACACCCTTCCCGAGGATGATACAGAGGTAGAGCGGGTGGCCCGCCAGGCTGGGCCTTACTACTTTAGGGACGGTGACCTCTACCGCAAGCGCCCCAATGGAGTCGCATTGTGCTGCATCCTAGCAGAGCAAGGACGCAAGCTACTTGCAGACATACATGGAGGAGACTGCGACCACCACTCTTCATCATGAACCCTCGCTGACACGGTCTTCTGCAATGGCTTCTATTGGCCCATTGTTCTTCACGACATCGAGGAGCTCGTCCAGTCCTGCATGGCTTGCCAGTTTGACGCCAAGCAGATCCACTAGTCGGCACAAGGCCTCCAGACCATCCCCCTCTCATGGCCCATCGCGTTCTAGGGCTGGACATCTTGGGCCCCTTCCCTCACTCAACTGGCGGCTACCACTAACTCTACATTGTCATCGACAAGTTCACCAAGTGGGCAGAGGTGGAGCCGTCCGCCCCATCCCGGCAGGCTCAACCGTCAAGTTCATCATGAGCCTGGTGTGCCGCTTCAGCATCCCCAAGCACATCATCAATGACAATGGCTCACAGTTCACCAGTGGTCTCTTCAAGTCCTACTATGCCAGCACCGACACACTGATCTGCTACGCCTCAGTGGTGCACTCAAGGAGCAATGGCTAGGCCGAGTGTGCTAACGTTGAGGTCCTCAAGGGACTCAATACAAGGAGCTTCAAGAAAAAGCTCACGGCCAGCAGCAAGGGCTGGCTCCACAAGCTCCCTTCTATGTTGTGGTCAATCCACACAACTGCCACCAAGCCTATCACCGGAAAACCATTCTTCCTTGTCTACGGGGCCGAAGTGGTCTTATACGTCTCCAACGTATCTATAATTTTTGATTGTTCCATGCTATTATATTATCCGTTTTGGATGTTTAATGGGCTTTATTATACACTTCTATACTATTTTGGGACTAACCTATTAACTAGAGGCCCTGTCCAAATTGTTGCTTTTTTGCCTATTTTAGTGTTTCGCAAAAAAGGAATATCAAACGGAGTGCAAATGGAATGAAACCTTCGGGAGAATCGTTTTTGGAACAAACGTGATCCAGAGGACTTGGAGTGGATGTCAAGAAAGAAGCAAGGAGGCCACGAGGCAGGGAGGCGTGCCTGCCCCCCTGGGCGCCCCCCACCCTCGTGGGCCCCTCGCAGCTCCACCGACCTACTTATTCCTCCTATATATACCCATATACCCCGAAAACATCTAGGAACATGATAGATCGGGAGTGCTGCCACCGCAGGCCTTTGTAGCCACCAAAAACCAATCGGGACCCTGTTCCGGTACCCTGCAGGAGGGGGGATCCCTCACCGGTGGCCATCTTCATCATCCCGGCGCTCTCCATGACGAGGAGAGAGTAGTTCACCCTCGGGGCTGAGGGTATGTACCAGTAGCTATGTGTTTGATCTCTCTCTCATGTTCTCGATTTGGCACGATCTTGATATCGCGAGCTTTGCTATTATAGTTGTATCTTATGATGTTTCTCCCCCTCTACTCTCTTGTAATGGATTGAGTTTTCCCTTTGAAGTTATCTTATCGCATTGAGTCTTTAAGGATTTGAGAACACTTGATGTATGTCTTGCATGTGCTTATCTGTGGTGACAATGGGATATTCACGTGATCTACTTGATGTACATTTTAGTGATCAACTTGCGGGTTCAGTGACCTTGTGAACTTATGCATAGGGGTTGGCACACGTTTTTGTCTTGACTCTTCGGTAGAAACTTTGGGCCACTCTTTGAAGTACTTTGTGTTGTTTGAATAGATGAATCTGAGATTGTGTGATGCATATCGTATAATCATACCCACGGATACTTGAGGTCACATTGGAGTATCTAGGTGACATTAGGGTTTTCGTTGATTTGTAGTACGAACTCTAGGATAGATCGAACGGAAAGAATAGCTTCATGTTATTTTACTATGGACTCTTGAGTAGATCTATCAGAAAGAATAACTTTGAGGTGGTTTCGTACCCTACAATAATATCTTCGTTTGTTCTCCGCTATTAGTGACTTTGGACTGACTCTTTGTTGCATGTTGAGGGATAGTTATATGATCTAGTTATGTTATTGTTGTTGAGAGAACTTGCACTAGTGAAAGTATGAACCCTAGGCCTTGTTTCGAAGCATTGCAATACCGTTTGTGCTCACTTTTATCATTAGTTACCTTGCTGTTTTTATATTTTCAGATTACAAAACCTATATCTACCATCCGTATTGCACTTGTATCACCATCTCTTCACCAACTAGTGCACCTATACAATTTACCATTGTATTGGGTGTGTTGGGGACACAAGAGACTCTTTGTTATTTGGTTGCAGGGTTGCTTAAGAGAGACCTTCTTCATCCTACGCCTCCCACGGATTGATAAACCTTAGGTCATCCACTTGAGGGAAATTTGCTACTATCCTACAAACCTCTGTACTTGGAGGCCCAACAACGTCTACGAGAAGAAGGTTGCATAGTAGACATCAAGCTCTTTTCTGGCACAGATGCCGGGGAGGTTAGTCATTGAAGGTATATCTTTTGATCTTGCATTCGAATCTTTTACTTTCTTGTTTTATCACTAGTTTAGTTTACAAAATAAAACTACAAAAAATGGAATTAAGGTTGCCTCATATGCTTCATCTTTTTAATGTCTTTCGTGAAAATGATGGGAAGGAAAATTGTGCTCAAGTACTAGAAGAAGAATTACATAGAATGCTTGGCATAAAATATGTGTATGATGAGCATGATTGCAATGTTGTTAGTATGAATTCTTTGAATACCCATGATGCTAATGATATACAAAGCCACAAGCTTGGGGATGCTATGTTTGATGAAGATGATATGTTTAGTCCCCCAAGTTTTGATGAGAATATTTATTATGATGAAAGCATGCCTCCTATTTATGATGATTATATTGATGAAAGTGGGTTTGGAAGAGTGTCAACTTTAGGAAGTAATGATCCCACTATTTTGGAGGATGTTGAATATTATTGTGATAATTATGAAAGTGGATTTGGAGAGGTCATGACTTTATTTAGTGATGAATCCACTATTTTGGAAGAGGTTCCAATTGATTATGAGAACAAATTTGCTATCTATGATGATTATTGTGATGACTTGTATGATATTAAGAATAATGATAACCATGAAACTTGTCATCATGATTTTATTTTTCAATTGGATTATTCCTCACATGATAATTATTTTGTTGAGTTTGCTCCCACTACTATTCATGAGAAGAAAATTTCTTATGTGGAGAGTAATAAAATTTCTATGCTTGTAGATCATGAAAAGAATGCTTTATGTGATGGTTTTACTGTTGAGTTCATTCATGATGCTACTGAAAATTATTATGAGGGAGGAATATATGCTTGTAGGAATTGCAATAATATCAAGTTTCCTCTCTATGTGCTTAAAGTTTTGAAGTTATGCTTGTTTAGCCTTCCTATGCTAGTTGATCATTGTTTCCATATATTGTTTGCTCACAAAATCCCTATGCATAGGAAGTGGGTTATACTTAAATGCGCTAGTCATATTCTTCATGCTCTCTTTATGTTTCAATTCTTATCTTTTATGTGAGCATCATTGAAATCATGATGCCTAGCTAGGGGCGTTAAACGTTAGCGCTTGTTGGGAGGCAACCGAATTTAATTTTTGTCCTTTGTTTTTGCTCCTGTTTAGTAATAAATAATTCATATAGCCTCTGTTTATATGAGGTTTTATGTTTTAATTAGTGTTTATGCCAAGTAGAACTTTGGGAAGACTTGGGTGAAGTCTATGCAATCTTGCTGTAAAAAACAGAAACTTTTGCGCTCACGAGATTAGCTGCCATGTTTTACTAGGGAGTTCTTTGGGGTTGATTCTTTTTGAATATGATTAATAGACAAATTCCTCTGGTCCACCAGTTTATTTCAGAATTTTTGGAGTTGCATAAGTATTCGAGAGTTACAGATTACTACAGACTGTTCTGTTTTTGACAGATTCTGTTTTCTATGTGTTGTTTGCTTATTTTGATGAATCTATGAGTAATATCGGAGGGTATGAACCACATATAAGTTGGAATACAGTATATATTACACTAATATGAATTTAGAATGAGTTCACAACAGTACCTAAGTGGTGATTTATTTTCTTATACTAACGGAGCTTACGAGTTTTCTGTTGAGTTTTGTGTTGTGAAGTTTTCAAGTTTTGGGTAAAGACTCGATGGACTATGGAATAAGGAGTTGCAAGAGCCTATGCTTGGGGATCACATTGAGTCCATAGGAAAGCCAATACTATTAAAAGGAGATGAGGTGTTGCTTAATGGCTTGCTTGCTCAAAGTGCTTAGTGATATGCTCCAGAGCCCTCAACCACTTTCTCAATTCCACATATGTCCTAAAACTAAAAGTCAAACTCGGCCCCAACGATTTGATCTATCCGGCGACATCGAGTTCATTTGACATAGCCACTAACACAAACCCTAATCAGTTCGGTCTCACCAATGGGATCTTGGTCTCACCGAGATGGGCTTGCAAACTCTCTGTTGCCTGTTGCAATGATTTTGGTCCCACCAAAATATGTAATCGGTCCCACCGAAATATGTAATCAGTCCCACCGAGTTTGCTTGACCAATTCTCTATTTGCTTATTACCAAAATCGGTCTCACCGAGTTTGTGTAAGTGGTCAAACCGAGTTGACGTTTTACCCTAACCCTTGCACATCTATCCCACCGAGTTGACCTTGTCGGTCCCACCAAAAACTCTAACGTTCACATTTTGATCTAAATCGGTCTGACCGAGTTTCACCATTCGGTCTCACCGAGTTTGAGAATCTGTGTGTAACGGCTAGATTTTGTGTGGAGGATATATATACCCCTCCGCCCACTCTTCATTCGTTGTGAGAGCCATCAGAATGTGCCTACACTTCCAGCATTCATTTTCTGAGAGAGAACCACCTACTCATGTGTTGAGACCAAGACATTCCATTCCAACCACAACAACTTTGATCTCTACCCTTCCCCAAGTTGATTTCCACTCAAATCATATTTCCACCATAGCCAAATCTTTTTGAGAGAGTTGAGTGTTGGGGAGACTATCATTTGAAGCACAAGAGCAAGGAGTTCATCATCAACACACCATCTATTACCTTTTGAAGAGTGGTGTCTCCTAGATTGGTTAGGTGTCACTTGGGAACCTCCGTCATGTATTTTCAATTTGGATGTTATACATAGATCATCATATGCATATCATATTTTATTTGCATTTTGGTTGTGATCCTAGAAATCTTAAGCAACTCAAGGACCCAAGGAGAGAGTTGGAGGTTTCACAAATTTTTCATATTTGAATTTAGTTCAAATTTGAAAAGAGGATCAATTTGATTTTTAATATTTTTCTCTCCAATTATTTCCAATAATAAAAAAATGAGAGAAGATAATATGGCTTCTTCAACAGAAGATAAATATTGCAGAAGAAATTTTAAAATCAAATTCTTATTTTATTTGCTAATTTATTTGAATTAGAGAAAAACATGCATTTTTGAAAATTGCTTTTTAGTCGAGAAAAATGTTCATCTTGTCCTAAATATTAGGTTTGGACGGTGAAAATTTGTTTCTGGAATGTTTAGAATTTTTTTTATTAGGATTTTTTTCAAGGCGAATTTTTTTTAAGTTCCGGACCGAACTGGGCCGAAGGCCCAGCCGGCCGCCGCCTTCCCCACCCACGCTGTCGTGGAGCCGCCGGACTCCCAAAGGTGTCCAAGCCGCTGCCGCAGCCTCGGGGCCCCTTTATAAGGCGCCTGACTCGGCCCCTCCTCGCCTCCATCACCGAACGAGCCGCCGCCGCCGCCTCGCCACCCGCGTCGCCGCCCGAATTCGTCACCGCCTGCCTGCGCCACCGTCGCCACCACACACCGCCCGTGTCGCCGCCCCGCCTTGCCTCGCCTCGCCGTTGCCTCGCCGCCGATGCCCGACGCCGCCGGATCTCGCCGTCGGTTTACTCCGATTAAACGGTATAAAAACCGTTTGGTTTCCCATTTTTCGGTTTAGGGTTAGATCAGTTTTAGTTTTTCTTTTAGTTTAATTAGTAAACATTCACTGGTTAGATCATTAACGAACGGTTTCATTCGTTTAGTTCGGTTAGCGAACATTCGCTCCGTAGATTTTTCTTTTTAGTTTTATTTTCGGCCAGGGACCTATGCACGAATAGTGTTATCGCGATTTAGCCCCTGATCTCAAAACAAAGCATAACTTTTTGCTCGTTTATCCAAATTAGATGAAACCAACGCCTAAATCATTGTTATGATCTTTTCTTTCCAGTTAACCACTTGAAGATGATTAACTGGAAAGAAAAGATCGTAGGTAATCACATGTACCTACTGTTAAGATCTAATACACATGAAAATAATGTTGTTAGGTTTTTTTCTATTTAGATTAGACATTTTCTTGTTTCTAGTTTGATTTGGATCTTTTCTCGATTTCCCTCTGTTTTGTTTGAGTGATTGCTTATGTATGCTATTGTTTGTCTACGCTAGATTATCCGGATTGCGAAGGTTGTTACTACGAATTCGTAGAGTTTGCAGATCGTCAACAAGGCAAGTTACACTTTGATCATACTCTTCTATACCCAGTTTTTACTATGCATTAGTTATGCCCTCAAATATTTGCATGAGTAGGATTGGGAACGTTGTGGTTTAGTTGTAGTACTTGACGTAGGAACCTAATACCTTTTGATCACCACAGGAATATACGTTGGTCTCTATTATTGCTTAGCCATGCTCGTAGATGGGGATTGGATCGTGATTCACATGGAAGTTATGAGAGTTATTAATCTTTGATAACATTAAGGTGGCAACTATAATACACAACTGGGTGGATTGGTTGGGGCACCTGGAGAATCCAGTGTTTGTCCATTAGGGAAATCCCAGAGTACCCGTGTGATTTTTCCTCAGTTCTCTACCTAGGCTCAAAGGGATCATATGATATTTCATGACTAGAAACTTCCGTGTGCATCCACAAGCCATTATGGGCGCTGACATAGTTGAGTAAGTTGTATGAGCTCTCGAAGAGGTGGACTAGCAGATGTAGTGGAAAGGTAGGTGTACCGGTCTACCCAGAGTAGAGAGTTAATGTTTTAGAAAGACTATGTCTCGATCTTCCGATCATGGATGCGATCGAGTCTTGTGGGGAAAAGTGCGCAACCTCTGTAGAGTGTATAAACTAATCATGGTTAGTCGTCTCCCCGGTTATGGACATCTTGAGTATCTGGAATTGGATATTATTGTTGATCTCATCACTCTTTAATTAATTGAATTGGGTTTAATGATGTTACTTGTTAATTGGGATTTGAGTTGAAGGAACCTTCTCAAATAATGGGTAAAACTTGGGAGTAGTTTAAATAAATTTATTCCTTTATTGTAGGAAAAAACTAGCTTTATGCAAAATCATTAACTTAGAGCCTCCACTAGCCAAATATTGCATGTGGATATACTTCTTGCATTCATTGCTTTACAGTATAACTCTGCCAGCGTATTCAATGTGTTGACCTACACGACTGCAACGTCTCATGTTGCAGACTACTCAGACAACGAATAAGGTGTGATAGGTCGTTGTCTTGCACTCAGCTATGCCGTTGGAGTTGATGGACTCATTTACCTTTGAAGCTTTTGTAGTTATTTAGTTTAGATGGCCTTCAACCATGATACTTTTGTGTAATCATACTCTTTATGAGAACTCGATGTAATAAGTGTGTGATTGAACTTTGTTATAATTCCTCGAGTACTGTGTGTGTCAGCATCACCGATCCAGGGATGACACTTAGGCACAGAGACTTCGGTCCTTTGGGATCGTGGTCGCTACAAGATGGTATCAGAGCACACGCTGACTGTACGACGCGCTAGAATAAGCCACATGATTACCCCAGGAACAAGTTCACTCAGCCGGATGACGACACCCCTTTCAGACGACACTTGATGGAAGTCACTAAGTACTTGAACATCGGACTGCCAAGCTTCACTTGGACTTTCTCTCCAACTTTACCGCAAGAGGAGCGCTGGAATATCAAAGTCTAGGTACCTGGGAGGACATTTGCACCAACAACGGAGCCCATTGATTTCTACCTAGATGCACCAAGCTGGAGTTTGGGAAAGAGCATGGCAGCCCACATCACTTTTGGACGCATATGTGAAGTGTATCACAAGGAGCTGGAAAACACCATTTATCAAATATGTGGCCGCCAAGATGAAGAATGGGAGATGATTCGTACCAGGAAAGATGGATCAATTGCAGCTTACATTCAGGAGATGGGTGATCACATTCGCCGACAAGAGAATCAACTGTGCTTCATCATGAAGAAGATCAAGAAGTTGACGAAGAAGAATATCGAGCTAGAAGAGGAACTCAAGTTTATACGCGATGGATATGAGGAAGAAATTGCCGTACTACTGGAGAAGGATGAAGATTTGAAGAGGAAGCTAGGACTACCCGTGGAGAATCATAAGCGGGAATTAGCAAAGGAGATCCATTCGGAGGACCACATCATCTTGGACGACACCGACGCGGATGGTGATGCAAATGAAGATAGTGATGATGACTACGTTGATGAAGCTGGAGCAGATATCATGGAGTCTTCCTCTGATCAAAATATCTATACGACCGCCATGTTACTAGTAGTATACTTCCAAGTAGTTAGCATCGATCGAGTTTGTAATTGTAGTAAGATGATTTGTGTGAAACTTGTTTGATATTGAATGGAGTGAATTGATTGTGTTTGTCTCATGTGCATATGGGTAGTGAATCTCTCTTAGACCTTATTCTATTCTGTTTTCTCACCCCTTCTAACCCATTAGATGCCTCCGAGACATAACAATGGATTCATGTTCCCACTAGAGCTCACTCAGTTGATCCAGCAGCAGAATGCCTTGATGCAGATGCTAGTTCAGAACTAGAACCATGGCCACAACAACAATAACCCACCCCCACCACCCCCTGTTAACAACCTAGCCCATTTTCTGAGGTTGAATCCACCGGTGTTCTCTAGCAGCACCAAGCCAATTGTGGCAGATGATTGGCTCCGCAGGATGCACAGATGTGGAGGGAGTGCGCTTTGCCACACATTAGCTTGATGTACCTGCAACATCTTGGTGGGAGAACTTCACCACCACTTACCCCATCGACACAGTTACATGGGATCAGTTTCAACAGGCTTTCCGCACATCCCATGTTTCAGTAGGAGCTATGAGCATAAAGAAGCACGAGTTTTGCAACTTGCGCCAAGGAGGTTGTACAGTGGGATATTATGTGGATGAGTTTAGCAAGTTAGCATGCTATGCCCCAGATGATGTGGCCACAGATGCCGCGAAGCAGGAGAAGTTTCTTAAGGGACTTAATGATGAGCTGAGTATGCAGTTGATGGTGGCAACCTTCAACAACTACCAGGAGTTGGTAGAGAGGGCCCTCGTGATAGAAGGCAAGTAACAATAGATTGACAATCACAAGAGAAGTATGGACATGGGAGGTACACTTCTGGAGCTCAGCAAAAGCCCCGCTATTCCCCGTACTCGGGAGGACATACTCACAACCATGGAGGCCATAACCATGGAGGACATACGCACAATGGAGGAAGTTTGCACAACCACAGTGGCCCCAAGAATGGCAATGGGAATGGAGGAAGCAGCAGCCAGAACCGTTCCAACCCTGCAACACCAGCCAAGAGGGATCTGAGCCACATTACTTGTTTCAAGTGCGGGAAGACCGTACATTATACCACTGAATGTCTGAAGTAGAGAATGGAAATGGCAATGGAGGTTCTGCCAACAAGCCCGACCCCTTCACCAAGGGTCAGGTGAACCACGTCAGTGTGGAGGAGATTGAGGATCAACCCAACGCAGTTGTTGGTAAGTTTTTGATTAATACATTTACAACACTTATTATTTTTGATAATGGTGCATCTCATTCATTCATATCAAGGACATTTGTGGATAAGTATAAATTGCCAACAGTAGCCCTTAAGTCAACTATGTTAGTAAGTTCCCCAGGAGCGGAGTATATGGCTAGTAGGGGATGCAATCAGTTGCCAGTAACCATAGGTAGACATGTTTTCCCCACTGACCCGATTGTTCTGGAGTCACAAGTATTGGATGTGATACTAGGCATGGATTGGCTATCCAAGTTTGAGGGAAACATCGATTGCGCCAGTAAATCAATTCTTCTCACCACCACGGAAGGAAAGAGGACAAGTATGTATCTAGGCATGCACCGAGGAGGACTCAGGTGAATTCCTTATCAGGAGTTGTTCAGGAGGAAGTGCTAGTGGTGAAGGATTATCCTGACGTATTTCTGGAGGAGTTACCAGGCATGCCACCGGATCGAGACATTGAGTTTTTGATTGAGTTATTGCCAGGCACTGGACCAATATGCAAGAGACCATATCGGATGCCCGCAAAGGATCTGGAGGAAACTAAGAAGCAGATAAAGCAGTTATAGGAGAAAGGTTACATTCTACCAAGTTCATCACCTTAGGGAGCCCCGGTGCTTCTAGTGGAGAAGAAGGATGGATCGTTGAGGATGGTTGTTGATTATCATGCGCTGAATGAGGTGACGATCAAGAACAAATACCCTCTGCCGATGATCAATGATTTGTTTGACCAGTTGCAAGGAGCTAATGTTTTCTCCAAGATCGATCTTCGATCAGGTTATCACCAGTTGAAGATCCGAGAGCAAGATATACCTAAGACAGCTTTTACTACGAGGTATGGGCTATATGAGTATACAATTATGTCATTTGGTTTGACTAATGCCCCTGCCTATTTCATGAGTGTGATGAACAAGGTGTTCATGGAGTTTTTGGATAAGTTCGTCGTGGTGTTCATTGATGACATTTTAGTCTACTCGAAGAATGAAGAAGAGCATAAGGAACATTTGCATTTGGTTCTCGAGAAGCTCAGGGAACATCAGTTGTATGCCAAGTTTAACAAATGTGAATTTTGGTTGAAGGAAGACGGATATCTCGTACATGTATATCCGGAGAAGGAATAGCAGTAGACCCTACCAAGGTTGCTTCTATCACTAAATGGTTGGCACCCACCTTAGTGGGAGAGATCAGAAGTTTTCTTGGACTCGCGGGTTATTATTGGAGATTCATTGAGAATTTTTCCAAGATTGCGAAGCCCATGATGGAGTTATTGAAGAAGGACACCAAGTTTAAATAGACTGAGGATTATGAGGCCAGTTTTCAGGAGTTGAAGAAGTGTTTGGTTACAGCCCTAGTGCTGATTCTCCCAGACCAATGCAAGGATTTCCAAGTATATTGTTACGCATCACGTCGAGGACTTGGAGGTGTTCTTATGCAGAATGGAAGATTTGTTTCATATGCCTCATGATAGCTTCGACCTCATGAGTTGAATCATGCTACGCATGATTTGGAGTTAGCAGCCGTAGTGCATGCACTCAAGACAGGGAGACACTTTCTCATCGGGAACCATTGTGATGTTTACACGGATCATAAGAGTTTGAAATACATCTTCACACAGAAAGAGTTAAACCTCGGGCAAAGGAGATGGTTGGAGCTCATAAAGGATAATGATATGAGACCCCCCCCCTATAGGGCGCGCCCCCTGTCTCGTGGGCCCCTCGGGCGTCCAGCGACGTACTTCTTCCTCCTATATAAGCCTACGTACCCCAAAAACATCCAGGGAGCACCTGAAACACAATTTCCACCGCCGTAACCTTCTGTATCCGTGAGATCCCATCTTGGAGCCTTCGCCGGCGCTCCATCGGAGGGGGAATCGGCCATGGAGGGCTTCTACATCAACACCATAGCCCCTCCGATGAGTTGTGAGTAGTTTACTATAGACCTTCGGGTCCATAGTTATTAGATAGATGGCTTCTTCTCTCTTTTTGGATCTCAATACCATGTTCTCCCCTCTCTTGTGGAGAGCTATCCGATGTAAACTCTTTTTGCGGTGTGTTTGTCGAGATCCGATGAATTGTGGGTTTATGATCAAGTTTATCTATGAGAAATATTTGAATCTCCTCTGAATTCTTTTATGTATGATTGAGTTATCTTTGCAAGTCTCTTCGAATTATCAGTTTGGTTTGGCCTACTAGATTGATCTTTCTTGCCATGGGAGAAGTGCTTAGCTTTAGGTTCAATATTGCGGTGTCCTTACCCAGTGAAAGAAAGGGTTGCAAGGCACGTATTGTATTGTTGCCATCGAGGATAAAAAGATGGGGTTTATATCATATTGCATGAGTTTATCCCTCTACATCATGTCATCTTTCTTAATGTGTTACTCTGTTCTTATGAACTTAATACTCTAGATGCATGCTGGATAGCGGTCGATGTGTGGAGTAATAGTAGTAGATGCAGGCAGGAGTCGGTCTACTTGTCACGGACATGATTCCTATATACATGATCATGCTCAGATAATCTCATAATTATTCGCTTGTCTATCAATTGCTCGACAGTAATTTGTTCACCCACCGTAATACTTATGCTATCTTGAGAGAAGCCACTAGTGAAACCTATGGCCCCCGGGTCTATCTTTTATCATATAAGCTTTCAATCTACATTTATTTGCATCTTTACTTTTTGCATCTATATTATAAAATACCAAAAATATATTTATCTTATCATACTATCTCTATCAGATCTCAGTTTTGCAAGTGGCCATGAAGGGATTGACAACCCCTTTATCGCGTTGGTTGCGAGTTTTTTGTTTGTTTGTGTAAGTGCGTGGGACTTTTGAGGAGCCTCCTACTGGATTGATACCTTGGTTCTTAAAAACCGAGGGAAATACTTACGCTACTATTGCTGCATCACCCTTTCCTCTTCGAGGAAAACCAACGCAAGCTCAAGATGTAGAAAAGACCTAGAGGTCAGCTCCGCAATCGACGTGATGCACGTGACGAAGAATCTTTGCATGACCTTGCTTGGCTTCTTGGGCGTGTATGGGCAGACAAAAGATACACCAGAGGCATGGGAGGACTAGCAACGTATGCACGGAAAAGACGGCATACATCAGGGTCAGGCTAGCTATGCTCTTACCAAAGAAGAGAAGGAAATCTTCTTTGAATGCCTGCTCAGTATGAAGGTACCGTCTGGCTTCTCGTCGAATATAAAGGGAATAATAAATATGGCAAAGAAAAAGTTCCAGAACCTAAAGTCTCGTGACTGTCACATGATTATGACGCAACTACTTCCGGTTGCATTGAGGAGGTTTCTACCGGAAAACGTTCGATTAGCCATTGTGAAGCTATGTGCATTCCTCGATGCAATCTCTCAGAAGGTAATCGATCCAGAAATCATCCCAAAGTTACAAAATGATTTGGTGCAATGTCTTGTCAGTTTCGAGTTGGTGTTCCCACCATCATTCTTCAACATCATGACGCACGTCCTAGTTCACCTTTGCAAAGAGATTAACATTTTGGGTCCTGTATTTCTACACAATATCTTCCCCTTTGAGAGGTTCATGGGAGTCTTGAAGAAATATGTTCATGACCGTGCTAGGACAGAAGGAAGCATCTCGAAGGGCCATGAAAATGAGGAGGTCATTGAGTTTTGTATTGACTTTATTCCTGACCTTAAGCCGATTGGTGTTCCTGAATCGCGGCATAAGGGTAGACTGGATGGAAAAGGCACGCTAGGAGGGGATCAAATAATATGTATGGACGGGCATTCTCTCACTGAAGCACACTACACAGTTCTACAGAATTCTGCTTTGTGGCTCCGTATATGGAGGAACACAAGAATTTTCTACACTTTAAACACCCAGAGCAGTCTGACGACTGGATTACACATGAACAAATGAGGACATTCGCCGGTTGGTTGCAGACACGTGCCATGCATGATGGCGATATTGAAGATGACGTGTACTCGCTGTCCCAGTTACCATCTTCGAATATAATGACTTTCAAAGGGTATGAGATAAATGGGAATACATTTTACATGATCGCCCAAGATAAGAATAACACCAACCAAAACAGTGGTGTCCGCTTTGAAGCAACAACCAACATGGGAAAGGAAACATATTATGGTTACATAGAGGACATATGGGAACTTAACTATGGAGGTGGTTTGAAGGTCCCTTTGTTTCGGTGCAAATGGGTCAATATGACACGAGGCGGGGTAACGGAAGACACGTAGTACGGAATGACAACAGTGGATCTCAACAATCTTGCGCATGCAGACAAACCATTCGTCCTAGCCAATGATGTGGCGAAGGTTTTCTATGTGAAAGACATATCTACCAGGCCGAGAAAAAGAAAAGATAAGGAAGCGAATGGATCATACGATGAGCCAAAGCGCCACATAGTTCTTTCAGGGAAAAGAAACATCGTGGGAGTGGATGACAAGACAGACATGTGAGAAGATTATGAAAAGTTTGATGAAATTGCTCCACTCAAAGTGAATATTGATCTGAGCATCTAGTTAAATGATGAAGATTGTCCATGGTTACGGCGCAAAGGGACACACGCGAAGAAAAATTTTCACACCCAAAGATCCCACACTAGCATTTGATAGGCTTCACCGTCAACACTTTCTTCTATAGTGACTTTACAGACTTATATATCTGGAAAGTGCCACTTTGAACAACTGGAGGGAATCTTTGTAATAGTTAGGGTACTTATGTGTTTTGGTATTTGAAACGCGAAGAAATTTTATGTGCAAAAACTGGATGCAATTCGTCTACAAATTAGTTCGTCAAATAATTCAAATTTAAAATATTCAAATTTGAAAAGTACTCGCACTAACAGAAAGTCTGTAATTTTTTGTACCTAAAGAAAAAATATTCAGAAATAAACAAATGAAAATAAATAAAGTAGAAAAAAAACTAAATTTTTGTTGAGACAGACACTAAATTAAAAAAATAAACTATTCAAATTTGAAAACTACTCGCACAAACAGAAAGTTTGTAATTTTTTGTACCTAAAGAAAAAATATTCAGAAATAAATAAATGAAAATAAATAAAGTAGAAAAGAAAAAAACTAATTTTTTGTTGAGACAAAAACTAAATAAAAAAAGCCCACCTACTGGGCCATAGCGGCCTGCATACGACTAGAAAGCCAACATGTAGTTGGGCCAGGATGCAGGCCCGCTAGCCAAGTAGGCTCAACAGGGCAGAGTAGCAGAGGTAGACCTAGAAGGCCTGCATTAGAGAGGAGCTCAATGTAGTGCCGCGCCGGGGCTTATAAACTGGCCTCGGCGCTCCTCGACTAGCGACGTTGGACTAAACTTGCGCACCGCCTGGAGCCAGCACACCCCCTTTAATACCGGGTGGTGGCTACAACCGGTACTAAAGGGGGGGACTTTAGTACCGGTTGTAGCCACCACCCGGTACTAAAGGGGGTGCGCTTCCTGCAGCTTTGCCTTGCTTCTTCTCCTCGGTTAGTGGCTCCAACCGGTACTAAAGGTCGGTTCTATATAAGAGAACACTTCAAAACAATTCGTCAGTTCGTTCCCTCTGCTTCTTCTCCTCATATGCCCCGTCGCTACCGCCCCTCGTCGCCGTCCCCTTCGCCATCCGTCTCCGTCGCCGTCTGTCGCTGTCGCCCCCGTCACCGCCCCCTCTGCCTCGCCGTCCCGTCGCACGCCTCACCGTCGCCGTCGCCGTCGCCTCGCCGTCGCCGTCACTTCACCATCGCCGTCGCCATCGCCCTGATGTGAGCCCCTCTCCCCGGCCCCTCTCGTACCTCCAATCGAAGACGCCAGCGCGCGCTCCCGCGCTCGCGCACACACACATTTAGATTTTAGTTTTTAGTTTTTTCTATTTTTCTGTCTTTTATACACATGTTTTAGATGAATTAATTAATTAGATTAGATTAATGTCAAATAGTATATATAAATGTTAGAAATGTTATGGAAATGTTAGAACTTTTAGAAATGTTAGTTTTAGCTAGATGAATTAGATTAATTTCAAATTGTTATAGAAATGTTATAGAAATGTTAGTTTTTAGTTTCTTATAATTTTAGTTATACAAATTTAGAATTTGCATATAAGAAATCATAATCCAATCATTTAAAAAATGTTACTTTTGCGGCATATAGTATTTGTTCTCGACGATGCCTGGCCCGCATCCTCGCCATCGACCCATTCGCGACGACGTCCTGCTTCAGAGGACCCATGTCCAGGACTGGGCTCCACCGGGCTGGTACTCGGAGGTGCTACCTTCAGGGGCTCGCCGCTTGGTGAGGAACCCGGGTCCCATCGTCGACCCCGAGCTCCTTTGGTGGCATTCCCGTGGGCCACTTTCGGTGCGGAGGGAGCCGGCCCTGCCGTAGGTGGTGCGTCGCCGTGTCAGGAAGGAGGACGAGTATGTCCGTCGCTACATGGCTGCTATGGACATCAGGTTCTCCAATACCTGGCAGGGTCTTTGGGGAGATGACCGGAGCTATGATCATGTGATGGTTCCTTCTCTTTGGGTGTCCACTGCCCGCGCCTCAATAACCGCGAGTGGCCTAGATTATTATGTAGTATTCGGTCTTTATTAGCTAGCTAGCTAGTGATGTATTAGATATATAATATTTGAGACGATGTTTTCGAGATTATATATTATTCGAGACGATGCATATTATGTACCATGATTCAGGATTTCCTCTTATTGATTGCATGCATGCATATTGTAATTTGAATACTAAATTTTTTTATATTTCTTCTGGATTTGTTAAATAAAAGCTATGGCGGACAATACCGGCAGAGAGGGAGAAGAGGCCATGTTCGATATCATGCGCTCCCCTCGCGCGCTAGATAATCGAAATGAAGAAGATGACGGCTCCCAATATCTGAACAATACCGGGGAAGGTGATGATATGATATTCGATCGCGATGACCGAATTGATGAAGTCATGGATTATGATGGCTAAGAAATTAATGATTATGATGGCGACAAAATTAATGATTATGATGACGACGAAATTAATGATTATGATGGCGAAGAAAATGTTGATCTTGATAAAACAGAGACCAGCGAGGTATATTTATATAAGCAGGCATCTCGTGATCATCACATTTTTTAAATGATTTGAAGATATATTAACAAATCGATCTTTATTCTTTTCAGCCCTTCGGATCGAGCAAATCTTCTACATGCAGAGTGCGAGGCAAGGGAAAACAGTTGAAGGAGGGCGTAAAGTACAACATCAAGGCCACCAAAACTAATGGCGAACCAATAGCGCCAAAGAACATTGCGAACAAGTTCGTTCATTAGTGCGGAGTTCTTGTGAAGGACAAACTCCCAATCTCCCTTCAAGAATGAAAAAATCCATCAAAGCCCCGTCCAGATCTTACTTTTGTCGATGGCAGAGCAAAAAATGCGCTTTGGGAAGAACTCATGGAACATTTCACCCTACCAGATCATTTCACAGCTTCAGATGTGGAGAAAGTCAAGGACGCTGCTCTTAGGAAGATGGCAATTGCATTCAACAACCACAAGAAAACTGTATGGAAGGACTACGTCAAAGCAAGAAAGAAGACTCTAGAATTCAAGGGAACACTGGAGAACCAAAGAGAACACTGGGACGATTTCGTGAAATTCAAGGAATCAGGATTATCTGAGGAACGGTCCAGAAAAAACAAGGCCAATGCCACCAAAAAGGAGAAATTCCATAGGCTGGGGCTAGGTGGCTACGCAGTGGCAATGCCTAAGTGGGATAAGTCTGAGCAAGAGATCGTGGATGCAGGGGTCACTCCAGTTACTAGGAGCTGCCCCCCCCCCCAGGTGCAGAAGTTGGTTCTATGCGCATGGGGGGCGTTGGACCCGAAGACAGGCTTGGTTTCGAAGAAGGCAAGTCTTAAAGGAGCCGATGAAAACTTAGTGAAGCAATAGATGAAGCTCGAACGGGGGTGTTCACGCCCAACAGAGAGAACGACGAGCTTACGCGCGCCCTGGGAAATCCTGAACACCAAGGAAGAACAGGAGGCAAGGGCGTTGTTCCGTGGTATGAGGGCTTTTCTAAGTGGAACGCTAACCATAGAAGCCGTGCGAGAAGGAATATGGAGGAGGAGGAGAAGAAAAAGCTGGAGGACGAGCAGAGGAAGTGGGAAGCAGAATGGCTTCAAGGCCTAGAATCAGCGCACGCGGACTTGGCACTCAAATTCCAGAGGAAGCAGGGGCAGATCGACTCTCTTAGCCAGGAAAGGGGGTCTCAGTAGCGTCCGCAGCTAGCGCATGATCCAGCATTGGATAGGACCATCCCATCCATGCCGAGAAGCAGCGTGGGTTCCGCCCCCGGTGACGCACTGCTGGATAGATACCCTGTGGATGACATCAATGAGAACACTAACTGTGAGCTACACTTCAAAGTAAAGAACATATCCGTGAAGGCGGCGGACACCGTTGCTTATACAAATCCCCCCGGAGCAACCTACCATTGCGAAATGATTCCAGCCGGCTATGCTCGTGTCGTGGTTGATGAGGTGGTGGACCATTATTCAGGGGTACAACTTGACATTCCTGGAGGTGACGAGGAGCACACACTGGGAGAGGCCATACATTGTATCATCCTATGGAGAAAGGATTGCATCATCTTTCCAAAGCCACCGACACCGCGTCAGCTAGAGCTGGAAATTCCAAGAGGTGACGAGGAGCAGACGACTCACGCTCCTCCAACGCGTGAGGCCACTCCTGCTACTTCAACTTAGCCAACGCGTGAGGCCACTCCTCCTGCTTCAACTCAGCCATTGCGTGAGGCCACTCCTCCTGCTTCAACTCAGCCAACGCGTGATGCCACTCCTCCTCCTTCAACTCAGCCAACGCATGAGGCCACTCCTCCTCCTCCAAGTCCACCAACGCGCGCCACTCCTCCTCCAAGTTTGACACCGCGTCAGCCGTCTCCGCTGCCTCAGCAACCGCGGAAGAGAGCCACCGCAGCTATGGTGCGTAGTGCTACAAGTCGAGGTAGTACAGGAGGTACAGGCGGAGGCAAGCGATTTAAATATGGTCCAAAAAGCCTCGCGCCTCTTTCACAGAGGCCTTATGACATGACCAAGGAGCAAAACGATGCCATAGTGAAGGCCCAAGTGGAGGCCCATTTTGCACCAAAACTGGCACCCCCGCCAAGGGACAAAGTGCCCGAGGAGAAGATTGACCACTTTATTCGTATGGCGCAACCACCAGCTCCCAAGCTTGTTGACTCAGACTATGAGCGCCAAATCAGGAAGGCACATCGAGCAAAACAACAGGGGTCGAGCTCGAGCTCGAGCCAAGCAGCTGGCCAAAAATGTGGGAAAACCATTCCCCAGCTAGGAGAACAGGCGGCGCAATC
>NC_041391.1:448277874-448347270 GCF_002162155.2 Triticum dicoccoides | reverse complement strand
CCCCCGCTTGTTGTACCAACACATGACAGTACCGGCGCCGGTCAGCTGGTAATAACCGAGGAGCATAGACAGAACGCTGAAATGCTCGGCATCACTGTTGGACAACTCCTCGAGATTGAGCCCATGCATAAACTTAAAGAGGAGGAGATAAAATAGAAATATGCCCGCGGCCAACCTTTGGTAAGGCCTGAGGAGGTCAAGAACCTCCCAACGAGAATGTATCAATTGCATGATTGGTACATGAAAAGTACCAAGAGTAGCAATCGAGAGGGCCTCATGTTGAAAGTCAAGGAAGAGTATTACTTCCATAAGCTAGCTCTGTCCATTGAGTATTCAGAACTATTTCAGTTATTCCATCAAGATGCACTCGACAAATCCATCGTCAGTTTGTATTGTCTGTAAGTGATTTCTCTCTGTAATTCAAGTCTCAAGCTAGCTGTACTGCTCATTGATCGATCATTACCTGTAATTATCCTCACTATATTCTTTTCAGTGGTAGGATGAAGATGTATGAAATGAAAAAAGCTGGACGCTATGGCATTGGGTTCATTGACCCAAATACCATTAATGAAGCAACATGGACATATCCATGGTATCAAACAGAGGTAGAGAAAAACATGCTAGAGTTCTTGAAGCGCCTCAATACCAATGAACATATACTACTTCCTTACAACTACACATGAGTCACACTGTCTTGTACTACAAATTCTGTTTTTACTTACTAGCTAGCTAGATGTTAATAATTAAGTGTATAGGGTTTAGGGTAGTTGATGAGTGTTATGCGCATGCCCGCTTAATAAAGACATGCAAACGTGTGTGGATGCAGTTACCATTGGATCTTGTTAATCATGAAAGTTGACGAAGGAACAGTTGAAGTACTGGACTCAGTACTTAAAGAGAAGAGAGAGTACACAACCGTGAAGGGGATAGTCGACAGGTAATTTCAATCATTATTAATATATGTCGGCCTCTTTAGTTGTCATTTCCTGATATCAACTATTTAATAACTCGTTTATTTATTTTCATTGCCGGCGGGCAGGGCTTGGGCAAAGTTCAGGAATTCGAAAGAGGTTCCTGGCGAATGGAGAGAAAGGCTGCATTGGTTTCGACCCAAGGTATATAATTAATTAAGTAGTACTATCTAGCTACCTACCATGCATCTCTTTAATTCTAGTTTCAATACCATTAATTATCATGCTTGAATAATTATTTTTTGATTAAATTCTATTCTCGTAAAGGCCCTGAAGCAGGCGTAGGGGAGAGATCATTGTGCATACTGTGTTTTCGAGAACATTCGCATGATGACGTCCGAAAGGACCAAAACTGAGAGACAGCTATGGGTACGCGCGTTTGACAGAACACTATTCATAATTTTTACGTCATTATCGATATCTGGTCACATAACTAATACATATGCATATTAATCTCCTTAACAGTTCCAATCGGTGCGGGAGACGCTCCTACTAGTGGAGCGCATACAAGCACTTCAAGAGGAAATGGCGGGGTTTTTGCTCGACAAGGTCATAGATCCCAAAGGGGAATTCTACTACCCGCTACCGCCCCAATGAACTAGTCCCAATTGTCATCGTGATCTGAAGGCAACAAAGGCAAATGTCACTGGCTCTGAAAGGCTACATGTAGGAAAAACTAGAACTAATCAGACAATAATTATTCAAGCATTTCGTAAAATACCAGCAAACGAAAAAGAATTAAATGTAAATCACAAAATTAAAGGAAAAATAAATAATAAAACCGAAAACCCCCAAACTTTTTAGTACCGGTTGGTAACGTGGCCCTGGATCGTGCCACGTGGTGGCCCTTTAGCTGCAGTTCGAGCCGAACCGGTACTAAAGGGGGGGGTACCTTTAGTCCCCAGCCTTTAGTGCCGGTTGCCGAACCGGCACCGAAGCCCCTTACGAACCGGGGCTATAGCCCGGTTCTACACTAGTGCATCTGGATCAGGGAGGGGCTCGACCCCGCTGCGCCTACTGCGTCGCTCAGCGCCGCCGCCACCTGGACCTCGCCGGATCCGTCGCCTCCCGTACACGTCCTCCTCCCCGCCTTCCAGCCTCCCCACCACATGTCGTCTCTGACCTCCTCCCCGAGCACCGCTGCTCGAACCCCTACAGCACCTGGTGAGGACCCCGATCGTCCTCTCTCCCTCGCCCTGCTCACCTGCCGCGTCTCCCGCGCCCGCGCGCTCATAGCCGCGCCAGCCGCGTGGTCCTTTCCCGCCCCCACCTCGGCTACTCGCCATCACCGTCATGCATGCCGGCTACACCTGCCCCGGACCTCCCCTAGTGCTGCACCCCGTGGCCGCCGCCGCACCACACTTACGCGTCGCCTGCCTTGGCCTCGATGTTGCGCCCGCACCGCATCGGGGCCCCTCCGTGCCCGCGGACCCCTCCCCTTGCTCGCTGCTGCCCTTTGCCTTGCAGTGCCAGGCCGCGCCCCGCACGCGCTCACCGCAGCCGCCGTCCTTGCTCCCCGCGCTGAAACCGCCGCGACTCCCTGCCGTCTTCCCCCGAGCGCCTTAACGCGGGCACGCGCGCCCGTCGCTCGCCACTGCGCCGCCCAGCGGTTTCCCCGCCGCCCTGCCCGTTCCCCTGGCTGTAGCTGCGAGCGGCCACTCGCCCTGAGGCTGCCACGTGCGGGGGCCATGGCCTCGTCCCCTTCAGGGCGAGTGCCCGTTCCGCCTCCCCACTCGGCTTCGCCTCGTTAGCACCCGACCGGTTAAGCCCCCTCCACTGGCCCTATGACATATGGCCCCGCCCACAAAACAAAAAAGAATGATTAATTAATTAATTACTTAAATTAACTAACTTAATTAATTATGTTTAATTAACCTAATTAGCCACTTAACCTAATTAACTATTGTTAATTAACTAAACAGTCAATGAAATGTGGGACCCACACGTCAGTTTGACCCAGTCAATGCCATGTTGACTGCTGACGTCATGCTGGCATCATAATGATGTCAGCATACACTATTTTGGATAATGTTGATTTTAAATAATTAAATAAATCCTGAAATGATTTAAAACTTTAAAAATTAATATAAAATAACCTGTAACTCGGATGGAAAAACTTTGTACATGAAAGTTTCTTAGAACGACGAGACGAATCTAAACACGGCCCGTTCTTCAGCCACGCGTCCCTAGCATAGCGAATCTGCAACATTTCACCTCCGGTTCATCTGTCCGAAAATGTAAAACACCGGGGATACTTTTCCGGATGTTTTCCCCTTTCGCCGATATCACCTACTACCGTGTTAAGGCACACCTAGCACCGCTCATTGTCATGTCATGCATTTTCATTCTTATGTTTGCATTGTATTTATTGTTTCTTTCCCCTCTTCTCTCCGGTAGACTACGAGACCGACGCTACTGCTGCCCAGTTCGACTATGGAGTTGACGACCCCTCCTTCTTGCCAGAGCAACCAGGCAAGCCCTCCCCCTTGATCACCAGATATCGCCTATTCTTCCCTCTACTGCTTGCACTAGAGTAGTGTAGCATGTTACAGTTCGGTTAATCCTATTCTGTTGCACAGCCTGTCATTGTTGCTACAGTTGTTTGATACCTTACCTGCAATCCTAAATGCTTAGTATAGGATGCTAGTTTATCATCTGTGGCCCTACATTATTGTCCGTCTGCCTTGCTATACTATCGGGCCGTGATCACTCGGGAGGTGATCACGGGTATATACTCACATACATACATACTATATAGATGGTTACTAAAGTCGGGTCGGCTCGTAGAGTACCCGCAAGTGATTTCGATGTGGGGGCTGGAAGGACAGGTGGCTCCATCCTGGTAGAGGTCGGCCTGGGTTCCCGATGGCCCCCGACTATTACTTTGTGGCGGAGTGACACAGCAGGTTGAGACCACCTAGGTGAGAGGTGGGCCTGGCCCTGGTCGATGTCCGCGGTTACTTCAAAATAACACGCTTAATGAGATCTTGGTATTTGATCTGAGTCTGGGAACTGGCCTATACGCACTAACCAACTACGCGGGAACAGTTATCGGCACTCGACGTCGTGGTATCAGTCGAAGCCGTCTTGATGTCAGCGACTGAGTGGTGCTGTAAGATCCCAAATTTTCAATTTAGAATGTTATACATAGGTCATCATACGCATATCATATTTTAATTGCATTTTGGTTGATCCTAGAAATTCTAAGCAACTCAAGGACCCACAGAGAGAGTTGGGGATTTCGTTTATTTCCATATTTGATTTTTCTCAAATTTGAAAAGAGGATCATCTTGGTTTTAATTATTCTTCCTCTCCAAAAACATTTCCAATAAAATAAAAGAGAGGGGATAAAATGACTTCTCCAAAATAAAAGAAATATTGGAGGAAAAATGTTAAAATCAATTCAAGATTTTATTTGGACTTTTATTGCTATTTTATTTGAGTTAGAAAAAAGAAGCATGTTTCCAAAATTGCATTCTTAGGCGAGAAAAATGTCCACTTTGTTCTAAATATTATATTTAGACAGTGAAAATTGTTTTTAGCATTTTAAGAATTTTTTAATATTTATTAGGATTTTTCTGTTTCAGTGGAATTTATTTTAAAAAAATCCTTCCCGGACCGACTGGGCCGGAGCCCAGCCGGCTCACTGCGCCGCCGCCTTCACGTGAGCGTGCCCGAGCCGGACTCCCGCCGGAGTCCGGTCTGCTGCCGCCGCCGCCACCCGGGGTTGCATTGTTAGGTTTTTATTAACGTGTGGGTTTGGGAAGTAGATGATGAGGTAGAACCTATTGCCTTTTATTATCAAACCTTTGGGAGTTACTTCTACGTTATGCTCAGGATTGCTATGCTATGCTAGTAGACGTGGATTGGGTGAGTGTATCCTTGACAGATGTTAGAATTGTTAATTAATGGTTAACTTAAGGTGGCTACTTAAATACACATCTAGGTGGATTGCTTGCGGGCACCTGGAGAATCGAGTGTTGTCCTAGGATATCCCGGAGTACCCGTGTGATCATCCTATGGTTCGCCACCCAAGCTCAAAGGGATCATAAGATTATTCATGCTAGAAACTTCCGTGTGCAGCCACAAGCTATTATGGGCTCTAGCATTGTTGAGTAGGTTGCATGGCCTCTTTCAGTGAAGGGCTAGCAGATGTAGGGGAGAGTAGGTGTAACTGTCCATCCAGAGTAAAGAGTTAGTGTTTCTGAAAGACTGTGTCTTGGTCATCTGTTTCTCAAACACCATGTAATGTGAGAAATCCAACGGAGGAGATCGAGTCTTGTGGGGGAAAGTGCGCAAACCTCTGCAGAGTGTACAAACTAATCATGGTTAGCCGTGTCCCCGATTATGGACATCTTGAGTATCTAGTTCATGGATTATCATGTTGATCTCATCACTCTAAATTAATTTGTTGGGTTAATTTATATTGCTTAATTAGGATTGAGTTGGAGGAACCTTCCCAATGTTTAACAACCACCATGATAGTTAAATAAAATTTATTCCTTTGTTGTAGGAAAAAATTGGCTTTATGCAAAACTTTAACCATAGAGCTTTCACCAGCCATATATGCATATGTAGTGATAGCATTTATTCTGTTCATTACTCTTTGGTGTTACATTGCTAGCATATTCCATGTGCTGACGCGTTTCGGGCTGCAACATATCATGTTGCATACTTTTCAGACGACGAGTAAGGTGCCATAGGTCGTTGTCGTTCACTCAGCTATGCCGTTGGACTTGACGGGCTCACTTTATCTTCCAAGCCTTCCACTGTTATCTTATTTAGATGGCCTTAAGCCATATTATTGTAATAAGTTCTCTTTTGAGACATTTCGATGTAATAGTGTGTGATTGAGACTTTGGTATAAATCCTCGAGTATTGTGCATGTTAGCCTTACCGATACAGGGATGACACGGATGCATAGAGACTTAATCGTTTGAGTCTTGTCGCGACAAGATGGTATCAGAGCACATGCTGACAGTAGGACACGACCACTAAGTTAAACCATAGGTCACTTCTCTCTACTCATTTCTGGCTCCTCTCCCTTTTCCACTCTATAGGATGGCAGACTCAAGGAACAAGTTTACACAACCGGATGAAGACACTCCTTTTGGACGACACTTGAAGGAAGGTATTAGGTACCTGAACATCGGAATACCAAGCTTCACCGGGACCTACATCCCCACTTTACCAGAAGAGAAGCGTTGGATGATTCGAGTTCAAGTCCCAGGAAGGACGTTCATGCTAGTTATTGAGCCCATAGAGATTTCCTTTGATGCACCAACCTGGAGTTTAGGAAAGAGCATGTCAGCCCACATCGCCATGGGACACATTGGAGAAGTTTATCCCAAGGACCTTAAGGATACTATCTACCAGATATGCGGGCGCCGAGATGAGCAATGGGAATGATCAGCACCAGGAGGGACAGGTCCATTGCAGCTTTCATCCAGGAGTTAAACCAACACATTCGTCGCCAGGAGAACCAGATGTGTGCAAGCATGATAGACCTGAAGAAGGCAATGACCAGGATCACGGAGCTAGAGGAGGAACTCAAGTCTACCCGTGACGGATATGAGGAGGAAATGATGATACTAGTGGAGAAGAATGACGACCTGAGGATGAATCTAGGACTATTCATGGGAGACCCCACGCCAGGAGGAGATGACGACCATTCCAAGGATATTCGTTTAGAGGACTACATCATCATCGATGACACCAATTCTGACCCCGATGATAGCGATGATGACTATGTTGATGAAGCTGGAGAGGATATCATGGAGTCTTCCACCGATCAAAACTTCTAGTCGACCACCATATCAGTAGTAGTATTCCCCCATGTATATAGTAATAGTCCGAGCACTTTTATAATGATAGTTAGACCAATTGTATGCCCTTGTTTGAATTGATTCGTGTGATATGAGTGTGTTTCTCTCATGAGCATATGGGTAGTTTTTTTTGTTCAGACCTCATTCTATTCTGTTTTCTCACCTTTTCTAAACCCATCAGATGCCTTCGAGATGTGACAATGGATTTTCCTTCCCACCGGAGCTCACTCAGTTGATCCAGTAGCAGAATACCCTGATGCAGCTGTTAGTTCAGAATCAGAACCAAGGCAACAACAATAATAACCCACCACCACCACCTGTTGATCATTTAGCCCGTTTCCTAAGGCAAAAATCCGTCGGTGTTCTTGAGTAGCACCGAGCCGATTGTTGCAGATGATTGGCTCCGCAAGATTGGAAGGGAGCTCACCACTGCAGGATGTACAGATGCGGAGAGAGTGCATTTTGCGGCGCGTCAGCTTGATGGACCCGCTGAGGGAGTCCTGGATTAGGGGGTATCCGGACAGCTGGACTATATACATCATCCGGACTATTGAAGCGTGAAGATACAAGACTCAAGACTTCGGCCTGTGTCCGGATGGGACTCTCTTTTGCGTGGGAGACAAGCTTGGCGATCCTGATATTATATTTCCTTCCTTGTAACCGACTCCATGTAAACCCTAGCCCTCTCCAGTGTCTATATAAACCGGAGAGGATGGTCCTTAGAAGGCCGATCACAATTACAATCATACCATCATAGGCTAGCTCTTAGGGTTTAGACTCTACGATCTCGTGGTAGATCTACTCTTGTACTACTCATATCTTCAATATTAATCAAGCAGGAAGTAGGGTTTTACCTCCATCGAGAGGCCCGAACCTGGGTAAACATTGTGTCCCTTGCTTCCTGTTACCATCAGCCTAAGACGCACAGATCGGGACCCCCTATCCGAGATCCGCCGGTTTTGACACCGACATTGGTGCTTTCATTGAGAGTTCCTCTATGTCGTCGCTTTGAGGCTTGATGGCGTCTTCAATCGCCAACAACACGGTCCCAGGCGAGACTTTTCTCCCGGGACAGATCTTTGTGTTCGGCGGCTTCGCGCTGCGGGCCAATTCGCTTGGTCATCTGGAGCTGATCGACAGCTACGCCCCTAGCCACCAGGTCAGGTTCAAAAACTTGAACTACACGGCGGATATTCGCGGGGACTTGATCTTCGACGGATTCGGGCCTGTGCCAGGAGCGCCAGACAGTCACCACGAGCACGGACTAGACCTGTTGTTGGACAATGCTCGGGATATCGCCCCTGCAGCAGCATCAGATCTAAATCCGGAGCAGGTTGCGTTGACTAAGGACGGAGTGGTGGACCCCGCCCCGCAGGCTGCATACTCATCGGCGGAGGAGCCGAACACAGGTCTCACCTCAGTGGAGGCCTGTAACCCCGGACCCCCGGACTCGTATCCGCTTGTCGGTTCCGTTCCGCGCACCCCCGAGCCAGCCGAGCTAGGTTGGGCTCCAGTAATGGAGTTTACCGCTGTGGACATCTTTCAACACTCGCCCTTTGGCGACATGCTGAACTCATTAAAGTCTCTCTCTTTGTCAGGAGGCTCTGGGCCAAACTATGTCCGGCTTGAGTGGGAAGCACGTGACGAAGGAATTCGCTGCCCACCCACCACCCACTTCATTGCCACATTCGATGATTTAACCGACGTGCTTGACTTCGACTCCGAATACATCGACGGTATGGATGACGATGCAGGAGACGTACAGGAGCCACCGCTCACAGGGCGGTGGACAGCCACCTCTTCATACGATATATATATATATATATATATATATATATATATATATATATATATATATATATATATATATATATATATATATATATATATATATATATATATATGGTGGACACTCCGAAAGAAACCAATGGCAATGAGGCAACGGAGGATAACCCCTCCAAGAAGAAAGCAAAGCATGGGCGTCGCCAGCATCGCTCCAAGCCCCGCCAAGGCAATACCAGCGCCGGAGACAAAAACAATCCGAACAGTGCCGACGATGAATACAACCCCGATCAGCCCGCCTTCGAGCGGGCCGAGCAGGAAGACGGGCAGGAAAGCCCAGATGAACAGGCGATGGACGGGTATCCGGAGGATGACAACTACATGCCCCCCTCCGAAGACGAGATTAGCCTCGGTGACGACGAGTTCGGCATGCCCGAGGACCCCATGGAGCAGGAGCGCTTCAAGCGTCGGCTTATTGCCACTGCGAGAAGCCTGAAGATGAAGCAGTAGCAGCTCCAAGCTGATCAAGACCTGCTCACAGATAGATGGACAGAAGTCCTGGCAGCCGAGGAATATGGACTCGAGCGCCACACGGCTGACCGGCCGCCTCGAGGTCGAGATAAAACGGCATGTCAGCCCGAATACCAACCTGCATCCCTGCGCCAGTTTACTACGGCCCGGGGCAATACTCAGGACCTGCGCGATAGGCTGGATAACACCGCAGGACAACCAAGATCGATCTACGGATCACGGGGGCGCGCCGCAACACATGATGATGACTGTCATACCGGATACACTAATAGAAAATCCGGCCAGGCCAAAGATAACCAGTCAGACGCAGCCAGACTGCGTCGCGACATAGCCCGGCACAGAGGCGCCGCACACCCCCTCTGCTTCACTGGTGAAGTGATGGATCATCAATTCCCAGAAGGGTTCAAACCCGTAAACATCGAATCATACGATGGCACAACAGACCCCGCGGTATGGATTGAAGACTTTCTTCTCCACATCCACATGGCCCGCGGAGATGATCTACATGCCATCAAGTATCTTCCCCTTAAGCTCAAAGGACCCGCCCGGCACTGTCTTAACAGCTTGCCAGCAAATTCCATTGGCAGTTGGGAAAACCTGGAAGACGCATTCCTTGACAACTTCCAAGGCACATATGTGCGACCTCCGGATGCCGATGACTTGAGCCACATTACTCAACAACCCGGAGAATCAGCCAGAAAATTCTAGACTCGGTTCCTAACTAAAAAGAACTAAATAGTTGACTGTCCGGACACCGAAGCCCTGGCGGCCTTCAAGCATAATATCCATGACGAGTGGCTCGCCCGACACCTCGGCCAGGAGAAACCCAAGTTCATGGCAGCTCTCACGACACGAATGACCCACTTTTGCGCGGGCGAGGACAGCTGGTTGGCTCGTAGCAGCACTACGCCACATTCTGGCACTTCAGATGTCTGTGACAATAATGGCAAGCTACAGCGCAACAGACACAAGCGACGGAACAACGACGACAACACCGAAGACACGGCGGTCAATGACGGATTTAGTGGATCCAAATCTGGTCAGCGGAAGAAGCCGTTCAAAAGAAACAATCAGGGACCGTCCAGTCTAGGCTGTATACTGGAGCGCTCGTGCCAAATTCATGGCACCCTGGACAAGCTAGCCAACCACACCAATAGAGACTGCTGGGTATTTAAACAGGTCGGTAAAATAAACGCCGAAAACAAGGACAAGGGGCTGGAACACCGTGGGACAGAAGAAATTTCCCCCCAGGTGAAAACGGTCAAAATGATCTACGCCACTCACATCCCCAAGCGGGAACGGAAGTGAGCACTACGGGACGTCTATGCGATGGAGCCAGTCATCCCCAAATTCAACCCATGGTCAGCTTGTCCGATCACCTTTGATTGTAGGGATCATCCTACTAGCATCTGTCACGGCGGCTCGGCCGCATTGGTCTTAGACGCAATCATCAATGGATTCCACCTCAGCGCGAGTCCTTATGCACGGCGGCAGCAGCCCGAACCTGCCTTACCAGGACACAGTGCGCAAAATGGGCATCGATCCTTCAAGATTAAGCCCACCAAAACCAACTTTAAAGGTGTAATTCCTGGAGTAGAGGCCCGTTGTACGGGCTCTATAACATTGGAAGTGGTCTTCGGATCTCCGGATAACTTCCAAAGCAAAGAGTTAATCTTCGATATCGTCCCTTTCCATAGTGGTTACCACGCACTGCTCGGACGAACCGCATTCGCTAGATTCAATGCGGTACCACACTATGCATACCTCAAGCTCAAGATGCCAGACCCGCACGGGATCATAACAGTCAACGGAAATATGGACCGCTCTCTCCGTACAGAAGAGCATATTGCAGCCCTTGCGGCAGAAGTACAATGCGGCCTCCTCTGGCAAACCACCAATCTGGCGACGACAACCTCAAGCACCGCTAAGCAAGGTCGGAGCACCCCGCAACAGGATCACCAGGCACGCCAAGAGCACGACTAGTAGTTCAGCCTCCGCTCAAATCCCATCAAAGAAGCATTCCTGCCACGCGTACACAATTACGCACTTAAAATACCATGGGCACAGGCGGAGGCGCAGCAGTGGCTCAGTCAACAGTGCGGTATCACCGCCATATTCCTTCGTAACCTTTCCTTTCACCTTTCAGGACATTGCTTTAGTGCAGCCTCTCCAGAAGAGCCGGATTGTCGGACTTACATAGGAGAGAAAACCAAGGAGGCAACATGCTTTGCACACAGAAGGAAATACCCAGGTGGAATCTATTTACGATCATTATACCTACTTTATCTATCTGTACGTAGCCTGCCCCTGGATAGGGTATGTCAAATAATCCTATTTATCTTCGCTTAATGCATTCATTGTAAACATACGCTTAAACGTATTATTCATCAATGGGAGATCATATATAGCGTCAGCTTATTATTCTTATTTGAGCATTTTTTCTTACAAATGTCTATTTGATATTGCATCCGTACACCTTGGTACATTCAGTTTGCCAGGGGCTTCTTATGGCGCCCCATAATACGGCAAGACAAGTCCGAACACTTTCAACAGTGCGGCACCCCGAATTATAGCATTATATGCATTAGCTCCGAATCATGTCTTGGGTATACAGTTGGGATAGCCCGGCTCCCTTGTTTTGGTGCCTTACGTTCCGTTATATAGGCTAAGGTAGCGCAAGGAGAACTACTGCGATTGTGCCCCGGTTCTTCCGCACGAGCACCTTAGTAGAGAAAGCCGAAAACTGACTGGCATGATGTGATGAGAGCTGGTCGCTGTTCGAGAGGTCTTAAAATCTTTAAAGATTTTTCCACTTTAGGCGATAATTCGGCTTCGTCCGAATTAGGCGTATATAGCGCCCCAATTCGGTCTTCCGGATTCTAGGGGCTGCGCCGAAATTTAAATATGTAGACTTCTATGGCTATGTGAAGGTTATAAAGCCGCATAGTCTGATTGCCTTGTTCGCTGCGCCGGACACCTCCTTAAGGGACCAAACATTTGGATAAAGAGTGTCCGAGTTTTCCACGAACACTCTAGTACTAGTTACATGGGGGAGGAAGTCGACGACTGGCCTACTTTCAGAATTTTATAAACAGCCGCATAGAAGGTAATATTTTAAATAACAAAAGTGCTACATAGCGCAAGTAACTTCGTCTTTAAATTACAAACATGACAGAAGTGAATTCATTCTAAAATTATGTCCTTGGTACATTCATCTGCCACGAGGCAAGCACCCTTCATAACGCCATTGAGGGAGTCCTGGACTAGGGGGTGTCCGGATAGCCGGACTATCATCATCGACCGGACTCCAAGACTATGACGATACAAGATTGAAGACTTCGTCCCGTGTCCGGATGGGACTTTCCTTGGCGTGGAAGGCAAGCTTGGCGATACGGATATGTAGATCTCCTACCATTGTAACCGACTCTGTGTAACCCTAGCCCTCTCCGGTGTCTATATAAACCGGATGGCTTTAGTCCGTAGGACGAACAACAATCATACCATAGGCTAGCTTCTAGGGTTTAGCCTCCTTGATCTCGTGGTAGATCTACTCTTGTAATACCCACATCATCAATATCAATCAAACAGGATGTAGGGTTTTACCTCCATCAAGAGGGCCCGAACCTGGGTAAAACATCGTGTCCCTTGTCTCCTGTTACCATCCGCCTAGACGCACAGTTCGGGACCCCCTACCCGAGATCCACCGGTTTTGACACCGACATGGGTGCTTTCATTGAGAGTTCCTCTGTGTCGTCACCGATAGGCTCAATGGCTTCTTCGATCATCAACAACGACACAGTCCAGGGTGAGACCTTCCTCCCTGGACAGATCTTCGTATTCGGCGGCTTTGCACTTCGGGCCAATTCGCTTGGCCATCTGGAGCAGATCGAAAGCTACGCCCCTGGCCGTCAGGTCAGATTTGGAAGTTTGAACTTCACGGCTGACATCCGCGGGGACTTGATCTTTGATGGATTCGAGCCACAACCGAGCACGCGGCACTGTCACGACGGGCATGACTTAGCTCTGCAGCCGGACAGTAACCTGGAGGCCGCACACGAGTCCGCTCTGATCTTCAATTCGGAGCCGGCTGTACAGATCGAGGACGGGTGGCTAGACACCGCCTCGGGGGCTGCAACCCCTACGGCGATAGAGCCGAACACTGACCTTGTCCCTCATGAAGCTCGTGACTCCGAGGTGCCAGACTCCTCGCCGAACTCCGAACCTCCCGTGCCTCCTCCAATCGAATCCGATTGGGCGCCGGTCATGGAGTTCACCGCTGCGGACATCTTTCAACACTCACCTTTCGGCGACATCTTGAGTTCGCTAAAGTATCTCTCGTTATCAGGAGATCCCTGGCCGGACTGCGGTCAGGACGGTTGGGATGCGGACGACGAAGAAATTTAAAGCCCACCCACCACCCACTTAGTAGCCACTGTCGACGATCTAACCGACATGCTAGACTTCGACTCCGAAGATATCGACGGTATGGACGACGATGCCGGAGAGGACCAAGAACCAGCACCTACTGGGCACTGGAAAGCCACCTCATCATATGACATATACATGGTGGATATCCCAAAGGATGGGAATGGCGAAGGAACAGCGGAGGATGACCCCTCCAAGAAACAGCCCAAGCGTCGGCGTCAGCGGCGCCGCTCTAAATCCCGCCATAACAAGAATGGAGATTCCGGCACCGGAGACAATAACACCCCGGAAAGTGCCGAAGACAACCCCCTCTAGCAAGATTCCGCGTAGGAGGGCGGAGACGCCAGCCCTCATGAGAAAGCAGCAGACGAAGAAGTAGAGGATTACATGCCTCACTCCGGAGACGAGGCAAGCCTCGACGACGATGAATTCGTCGTGCCTGAGGATCCCGTCGAACAAGAGCGTTTTAAACGCAGGCTTATGGCCACGACAAACAGCCTCAAGAAAAAGCAGCAGCAGCTTAGAGCTGATCAAGATCTGCTAGCCGACAGATGGACTGAAGTCCTTGCGGCTGAAGAGCATGAGCTCGACCGCCCCTCCAAAAGCTACCCTAAATGCAAGCTGCTCCCCTAATTAGAGGAGGAGGCATATGAACCTGCATCACCAGCAGACAATACGGCTGACCGACCACCCCGTGGCCGCGACAGAGAGACCTCTAGGCCCTCCACCAGAACCGTACCCCGGCATCGCTCGAAAAGCACAAGGCCACAGGGGAATGCTCCGGACTTGCGAGATATATTGGAGGATAAGGCAAGACAGTCAAGATCGATCTATGGATCGCGTGGGCGCCCCATGATACACGACGACAACCATCGCGCCGGACACAGTAAGTCCGGCTGGGCCGAACAAAATATACAAAGCTCTTTTGAACTCCGTCGCGATATCGCCCAATACAGAGGCGCCGCACACCCACTATGCTTCACAGATGAAGTAATGGATCATCAAATCCCTGAAGGGTTTAAACCCGTGAACATTGAATCTTATGATGGCACAACAGACCCCGCGGTTTGGATCGACGACTATCTCCTTCATATCCACATGGCCCGCGGTGATGATCTCCATGCCATCAAATATCTCCCACTCAAGCTTAAAGGACCAGCCCGGTATTGGCTTAACAGCTTGCCAGCAGAGTCAATTGGGAGCTGGGAAGACCTGGAAGCCGCATTCCTCGATAACTTCCAAGGCACGTACGTGCGACCACCAGACGCTGACGACCTAAGCCATATAATTCAGCAGCCAGACGAATCGGCCATACAATTCCGAACACGGTTCTTAACCAAGAAAAATCAAATCGTTGATTGACCGGATGCGGAGGCCCTCGCGGCTTTCAAACATAACATCCGCGATGAGTGGCTTGCCCGGCACCTGGGACAGGAAAAGCCGAAATCCATGGAAGCCCTCACATCACTCATGACCCGCTTTTGCGCGGGTGAGGACAGCTGGCTAGCACGCAGCAACAACCTCAGTAAAAATTCTGGCAGTCCGGATATCAAGGACCGCACTGGCAGGCCGTGTCGCAACAAAAACAAACACCGCATTAACGGCGACAATAGTGAGGATTCGACAGTCAATGCCGGATTCAGAGGCTCTAAACCCGGTCAACGGAAAAAGGCATTCAAAAGAACTACTCCGGGTCCGTCCAATTTGGACCGAATACTCGACAGCTCGTGCCAGATACACGGCACCCCTGAAAAGCCAGCTGACCACACCAACAGGGACTGTTGGGTATTCAAGCAGGCAGGCAAGTTAATTGCCGAAAACAACGACAAGGGGCTGCATAGCGACGACGAGGAAGAGACCCGACCGCCGAACAATAGAGGACAGAAGGGTTTCCCCCCACAAGTGCGGACGGTGAACATGATATACGCAACCCACATACCCAAAAGGGAGCGAAAGCATGCACTCAGGGATGTATACGCGATGGAGCCAGTTGCCTCGAAGTTCAATCCATGGTCCTCCTACCCAATCACTTTTGACCAAAGGGACCACCCCACCAGCATCCGCCATGGCGGATTCGCCGCATTGGTTTTAGACCCAATCGTTGATGGATTTCACCTCACCAGAGTCCTGATGGACGGCGGCAGCAGCCTGAACATGCTTTATCAGGATAAAGTGCGCAAAATGGGCATAGACCCCTCAAGGATTAAACCTACAAAGACGAGCTTTAAAGGCGTCATACCAGATGTAGAGACCAATTGTATAGGCTCAGTTACACTAGAAGTGGTATTCGGATCCCCGGATAACTTCCAAAGCGAAGAGTTAATCTTCGACATAGTTCCGTTCCATAGCGGCTATCATGCTCTGCTCGGACGCACCGCGTTTGCAAAGTTCAATGCGGTACCGCACTACGCATACCTTAAGCTCAAGATGCCAGGCCCTCGAGGAGTCATCACGGTCAATGGAAACACTGAATGCTCTCTCCGAACGGAGGAACATACAGCGGCTCTCGTGGCAGAAGTACAGTGCAGCCTCTTAAGGCAATTCTCGAGTCCGGCCATTAAGCGACCGGACACGGCTAAACGCGCCCGGAGTAACCTACAACAAGACCACCTGGCATGTTCCGAGCACGCATAGCAATGCGGCCCCAACCCCAGCCCCTACAAAATTTCAAGACGGGTCCTTCGTGTACATCATTACGCTCTGAAGATACCATGGGCATAGGGGGAGGGGCACAACCATGATAGGCCCAGAATGCGGCTTAACCACACCAGGGGCTCTCAAGTGTGTCGTTCTTTTTTCTTTTCTTTTTTTTACCCACAGGACCCCGTTCATCAGAGGCCCTATCCGGCAGTAGGCCTGCCGAACTCACGATGCAACAGCCAGGGAAGGAGAAAGGCTACGACGAATATCCAGGTGGTCTCCATTATGAGCATTAAATCTGTTTTATACACCATTCCGCAGCCTACCCCTGGAGGGGGACATGTTTAATAGTCCCTTGCTTATCGCACCATTTGTATCGTTCTGCATTCACAACAGTATTTCTTGAATAAACAATGCATCTTTTTGCTTACAATTGCATTCCTTTCTTATACATATGTTCATTTATGACATGTTGCATCCGTACACTTTGGTACAGCTAAATACACCAGGGGCTTATGTTTCCCGCATCATGGTGCGATAAGTCTGAACACTTTCACAAGTGAGTCACCCCGAACTTATAGCATTATATGCATCAGCTCCGAATCATGTCTTGGGTCAATAGTTGGGTTTGCCCGGCTCCCATGTTTTGGTACCTTATGTTCCGTTGTATCGGCTAAGGTAGCACTCGGAGAACCACTGCGATTGCGCCCCAGTTGAGCTGGGCGAGCGCCTCAGTGGAGAAAGCTAAAACTGATCGTCATGATGAGGCGAGAGCCAGTCGCTGTCCGAGAGGTTTTTTTGAGTCCCTAAAGACTTATGCCGCTTAGAGCGAGGAACCGGCTTTGTCCGGCCCAGGCGTGGATAGCGCCCCAAATTCGGCCTTCCAAACACTAGGGGCTTCACCGAAATTTAAAATTATAGAATTCTATGGCTAAGTGAGAGTGTTCAAGCATTATAAGTCCGGTTGCCTTGTTCGTTGTGTTGAGCACCTCCCTAGATGGACCCAATAATGGGAACAAGAGTGCTCAAATTTATCCCGAACACCCCAGCACTCGTGGCATGGGGGCCGAAGCCCATGACTTGACATCTCTCAGATTTGATAAACGGCCGCACAGAAGGTAATATTTTAAATTAACAAGCATTGCTTAGCGCATATGAACAAAGTTTTCAATGCACATGATAACAAAATGCGAGTCTACTCAAATATTACATCTTTGGAGCACTCACCCGCAATAGTGCGGGCACCCTTCAGAACAGTCTTATAATACATCTCGGGAGTACGATACTCCTTGCCCAGCGGTGGCGCGTCCGTCACAAGCTTCTCAGCATCCATCTTGCCCCAGTGCACCTTTGCGCGGGCAAGGGCCCGACGGGCACCTTCAATACAGGCGGAGTGCTTGATGACTTCAACCCATGGACACGCATCCACTAGCCACCGCACCAGGACGAAGTAGCTCCCAGGCACGGCCTCCTTAGGCCACAGCCGAACTATGAGGCCCCTCATGGCCTGTTCGGCCACCTTGTGGAGCTCGACCAGCTGCTTCAGCTGGTCGCTAAGGGGCACCGGATGTCCGGCCTCAGCATACTGAGACCAGAAGACCTTCTCCGTCGAGCTCCCCTCCTTGGCCCGGTAGAAAGCGGCAGCATCGGACACGCTGCGAGGAAGATCTGCGAACGCTCCTGGAGAGCTCCGAATTCGGGTAAGTGATAGGTAATTCACACTCACATGCTTACTTTGCGTGAAAAATGCCTTACCCGCTGCTATTTTCTTCAACGCCTCGATTTCTTGGAGGGCCTTGTAGGCTTCAGCCTTAGCGGCTTTGGCACTCTCAAGAGCCGATGCAAGCTCAAACTCTCGAGTCTTCGAGTCACGCTCCAGGCTCTCATGTTTTTCCACGAGATCCTGGAGCTCTTGTTGTACCCCCACCACCCGCGCCTCCTGCTTCTCTCGCTCGGTGCGCTCCGCACCCGCATTACGTTCGGCCGTGGACACCGCCTCCTTCAGGGTCGCCACCTCGGTCGTGGCACCTGTAATACCCATGTTATCCTTGCCAATTTTCTTGCAACCAAATCATTTTCTGTAAGGTACAATCTTAATACGGTGTTATTCACCTTCCTTGTCCTCGAGCTGCTTCTTGGCACGGCCGAGCTCGTTCTCGGACCGCTCGAGGCTTTGCTTCAAAGTATTGACATCCGCAGTCAGTGCGGCGGAGGTCAGCAGCACAGCCTGCAACCCCATATTGACATATTCCATAACTCCTGCGTATATCTTTTTAGATCCTCAGTCCGGCTTTTCTTTCCAAATACCGAACCGAGCATCAGGGGCTACTGTCTATGCGGTACTATTCTACATATATCAAAATTCTTACCTCAAAGCCTGTTAGAAGGCTGCTGCAGGCTTCGGTCAGCCTGCTCTTGGCGAGCTGAACCTTCTGAATCACCACACTCATGAAGGTGCGGTGTTCCTCTTCGATGGAGGCGCCGTTGAGCGCCTCCAGCAAGCTATCCGGCGCCTCCGGTTGGACGGAGGCCGCGGGCGTCGCGGTCTTGCCCTTCTTACGAAGGGACCGCCCGTCGGACTCCGGAGCCAGTTCAGGTTCCGGCGCGGAGTCCGGCGCAAAGTCCGAGAGGTTGCCCTGCGGCACCTCCGGGGCCTCCCCCTCCTGGCGGGTCCCTTCCCGGGATCCCACCTCGGCATCGTCCGCATCACGGGGGGTGGAGGCGGTCGGAAGGGAATCCATATCCGACGCACCCAAGGACCCGCTCGACGAAGCGGGAAAATCATCCTTGGGTGGACTGCAGGGTTGTATGCGGCATTAGAAAGACACTATGTGGCGAAAAGAAAAACCATGAAGTTATTCGGGATTCCGGATACTTACGATCTCGCCAGGGGCTTGGCCCTTGGAGGCCAATCCCCGTCGTCATCACTGGCATTGGCGGAACAGTCTGGGGGAAGAGTCTTTCCCTTCTTGGACCCTTCGGCCCCCCTTGTTGGGGAAGCCTTCCTTTTCTTCCCTCCCCCCGCTAGGGGAGAGGCCTTCTTCTTCTCCTCCTCGCCTTTGTGGGAGGAGTCTGCCTCGGAGTCATCGTCCGATGACACCTGAAAATGGGAACTCTTCCGAGTGCCCGTGGCCTTCTTCTTGGCCTTCTTCTCCGGCACCACGTGGGGTGCCGCAGCCAGCAGCCCCGTTAAGCGGGCGTCCGCTGGGTCCTCTGGCAATGGGGCCGGACAGATAGTCTGTTCAGCCTTATTCAGCCAGTCCTGTCAGAGGAGAGGGAGTTTAGATCCCGCATAGAGTCAAACTATGGAAAACAAGTGTCCCGTAAAGGGCAAAATTGCTTACCTCGCTAGCCGGACGCTGTGGGCTGAATCCGCGATCTTCAGTAGCGGATGCGGGGGCCTCGGCACCTTTAAACAGCACCCTCCAGACATCTTCGTACATAGTGTCGAAGAGCCCGCTCAAAGTCTGGTGCTGCGCCGAATTGAACTCCCACATACTGAAGCCCCGTCGTTGGCACGGGAGAATCCGGCGGATAAGCATGACTTGGACTATGTTGACAAGCTTGAGCTTCTTGTTCACTAGCTTTTTGATGCAGGCTTGGAGTCCGGTCAGCTCCTCTGAATCACCCCATGTCCGGCCGCTCTTTTTCCAGGAGGTGAGCTGGATGGGGATGCCAGATCTGAATTCGGGGGCCGCTGCCCATTTAGGGTCACACGGCTCGGTGATATAGAACCACCCCGATTGCCACCCCTTAATGGTTTCCACGAAAGTGCCCTCAAGACAAGTAACGTTGGGCATCTTGCCCACCATGGCGCCTCCGCACTCCGCTTGGCTGCCCTTTACCACCTTCGGCTTGATTCTAAAGGTCTTGAGCCACAAGCCGAAGTGGGGCTGGATGCAGAGGAAATCCTCACACACGACGATAAACGCCGAGATATTGAGGATAAAATTCGGGGCCAGATCATGGAAATCCAGGCCGTAGTAGAACATGAGCCTCCGGACAAAGGGATGGAGTGGGAAGCCCAGTCCGTGGAGGAAATGGGGAAGAAATACTACCCTCTCGTGGGGTATGGGGGTGGGGATGAGCTCTCCCTCGTCGGGGAGCCGGTGCGCGATGTCGCTGGACAGATATCCGGTGCTGTGCAGCTTCTGGATGTGCCCCTCCGTAACGAAGGAGGCCATCCACTTGCCTCGCGCTCCGGACATAGTTGGAGAAGGTTGAGGTGAGATGCGCGGACTTGGGCGCTGGAGCTCGAGTTCGCGGAGATGGATAAGCCAAGGAGGAAGAAGGTGCAGGTAAAAGGGTTGGATCTTTATCCCCTTATATGGGCGGACGGAAACATGCATCCCCACCGGCCTGATAAAACTCGCTTATCTCCCAAGCACCACAATCAATGGCGTGGTTGGGTTACCCACGTCCGTATTGATGGGAATCCCGGAATAAGGGGAACACGATCTCTACTTCGACAAGACGTGCCAAGGAAACCGCTTCGCTAAACATGCTGTGGTGGTACAATAGAAACGATTCAAGTAAAGGCTTGGTAGTGGTGTGACGTCACGCCACCAAATACGTCAACAGATTGAACTTGTGTAAATATTATTCTCTCTACGGAGGTATGTGGAATTTATTTTGCAGAGCTGGACACTATCCTGGTGTTCACAATCTTCTATAAATTATTTGGAGAAGGAACCCGCCTTGCAATGCCGAAGACAACATGTGCGCCGGACTCATCGCCATTGAAGCCTGGTTCAGGGGCTACTGAGGGAGTCCTGGACTAGGGGGTGTCCGGATAGCCGGAGTATCATCTTCGGCCGGACTCCAAGACTATGAAGATACAAGATTGAAGACTTCGTTTCGTGTCTGGATGGGACTTTCCTTGGCGTGGAAGGCAAGCTTGGCGATACGGATATGTAGATCTCCTACCATTGTAACCGACTCTGTGTAACCCTAGCCCTCCCCGGTGTCTATATAAACCGGATGGCTTTAGTCCGTAGGACAAACAACAATCATACCATAGGCTAGGGTTTAGCCTCCTTGATCTCGTGGTAGATCTACTCTTGTAATACCCACATCATCAATATCAATCAAGCAGGACATAGGGTTTTACCTCCATCAAGAGGGCCCAAACCTGGGTAAAACATCGTGTCCCTTGTCTCCTATTACCATCCGCCTAGACGCACAGTTCGGGACCCCCTACCCGAGATCCGCCGGTTTTGACACCGACAGCCATCATAATACTTCTCTGGATAGCGATGCGCCTTGCCCTCTGGCGGCCCGTCCTTCACCAGTTTCTCCGCATCCAGCTTGCCCCAATGCACCTTCACACAGGCAAAGGCCCAGCGGGCACCCTTAATGCAAACGCATCGCTTGATGACTTCCAGTCACGGACAGACATTCACCATCCGCTTGATCAGGCCGAAGTAGCTGGTGGGCAGGGGCTCACCAGGCCACATCCGGACTATGAAATCCTTCATAGCCACTTCGGCCGCCCTGTGGAGTTCGACCAACTGCTTCAGTTGGTCACTCAGAGGCGTTTGATGTTCGGCCCCAGCATACTGGGACCAGAACATCTTCTCCGTTGAGCTCCCCTCCTGAGCACGATAGAACTCCGCGGCATCTGATATGCTGCGTGGCAGATCTACGAATGCTCCTGGAGAGCTCCGAACTCGGGTAAGTAAAAGAAACGCCTCCTCCACATGTTTGCTTTGCATAAAGAATTTCTTACCCGCCGTTATCTTTTTGGCCTCCTAGATTCCTACTGTGCCTTCATGGCTTCCGCCTTGGCATCTTTTATACTTGCAAGGGCCTTCGCAAGCTCGGCCTCTTTCTCCTTAAGCTCATGCTCCACGGACTCGAACTTTTTGCCGAGCTCCTGCAGCTCTTGTTGTACCTCGCCCACTCGGGCATCTTGCTTCTCGTGCTCCTTGCATTCCAAGGCCGCCTTGTGTTCGCCCTCGGACAGTGCTTTTTCAGAGACGCCACTTCGGTAGCAGCCTCTGTTACAAAATCATGATGCTTTGTTGTTAGAATAACCAATTTTATATATCCTTCATTATATGAGAGCGGGGAATCACTCACCTTTGTTCTTTTCGAGCTGCCTCCTCGTGAGGTCGAGCTCTCCCTGCACCTGCTCCAGGTCCTGTTTTAGTCCGGCGATCTCGGCCGTACGGACCGCAGCGGCAAGCAGCACGGCCTGCTTATTCACATTCAAACTTATTGTTAGACTCCTGCGGATTATAATTGACCCTCCGTTTGGTTTTTCCTTCCGAACACCAAACAGAGTATCAGGGGCTACTACCTATCGGGTGGTAATTTCACACATTTTTATTACTTACCTCAAAGCCTGTCAGGAGGCTGGTGCAGGCTTTGGTTAGTACGCTCTTGGCGGACGAAACCTTCTGAATCACCGCACTCATAAGAGTACGGTGCTCTTCATCAATGGAAGCGCCGCGAAGTGCTTCCAGCAGACAATCCGGCGCCTCGGGCGCAACGGAAGTCCTCGACACAGACGGCTCTCCCTCCCTAACGAGGGGCTGCCCGCCTAAGTCCGGAACCATCGAAGGCTCCGGAATAGTGTTCGATTGAGAGCCCGGCTTACGGTGGCTCTCATCAACACGATCCGCGGGGATCTTGAACCCCGCGTGTCCGACATTTGGAATGCCGCCTTGGGGCGCCTCCAGATCCACCTCCCCCCGCTCTGGGAGCCTTTGGGACAACACCTCTGTGTCATCCGCAGGGTGAGGAGTAGTGGCCGTCGGAAGTGAGTTAATTGCCGAATCACTCAAGGACCCGTCCGAAGACGACACCTCGGGATGGACCCTGGCCGCACTGCATACAAGTTTCGACGTTATAACAAAACTATGAAGCAAAATTACGATGGAGTGCGGATACTTACGATCGCACTAGGGGCTTCTTCTTGGGCAGCCACCCCTCCTCGCTATCGGCGATGGTGGCGGAGTAGTCCAGAAGGGACGCCTTTCCCTTCTTGGACGTCCCAGCCTCCCCCTACGGGGCGGCCTTTCTCTTTTTCTCCCCCCCCAATACGGGGAGGTGGAGTTTCTTCTTGTTTCCTCCCGCCTCCGCGGGAGGAATCTTCCTCATTGTCATCGGACGACGAGGGTATGACGGCCTTGCACCGGGGAGCTCTCCTGGCCCCCTGGTCCGCCCTCTCAGGCCCCTCGTCCTTTCCGGATGGGGCGGACTCCTCTTCTTCTTCTTCCCCTTCAGAGGAGGAGTGTGCCTCGTCGTCTTCAGACGAGGCTTCTGGCGCAACCTTATGTCAGAGACCCTTTCGGATCCCCGGGGCCTTCTTATCGGCCTTCTTCTCCGGCCCCTTGTAGGGCGTCGGGACCAACATCTCCGTCAGGAGAGCATTAGCTGGGCTTTCTGGCAGCGGAGCCGGACAGTCAATCTACTCCGTTGTCTCCACATAATCCTGAACAAATATACACAATTACTTAAGGCTCCCCCATGAATATATTGGGAAGAACCGAATCCGGTGGCAGCCTGAGAACTCACCTGACTAGGAGGCCGCACGGCGTGGAGCCCACGGTCCTCGGATATGGGAGGAGGTACTTCGGAGGCCTTGAACAACGCCTTCCACGCGTTTTTGTCCTTCATGCCGTAGAGCCTCTGAATCGTCTGGTGTTCGGCCAGGACGAACTCCCACAGATTGAATGCCCGCCTTTGGCACGGCAGAATCCGGCGAACGAGCATGACCTGGATCACGTTGACAAGCTTGATGTTCTTGTCCTTCATGCCCTTGACGCAGTTTTGGAGTCCGGTCAGCTCTGTAGGTTCGCCCCAGGACAGGCCCTTCTGTTCCCAGGAGGTGAGCCACATAAGGGCTCCGGATCGGAACTCGGGGGCCGCCGCCCAGTTGGTGTCGCGCGGCTCGGTGATGTACAACCACCCCAACTGCCAGCCCTTCACGATTTCCGCAAAGGAGCCGTCAAGCCAGGTGATGTTAGGCATCTTGCCCACCATGGCTCCTCCGCACTCCGCTTGCTGGCCGCTCACGATCTTCAGCTTCACGCAGAAGATTTGCAGCCACAAGCCAAAATGAGGCTTGATGCAGAGGAAGGCCTTACATACAATGATGAATGCCAAGATGTTGAGGATGAAGTTCGGGGCTAGATCATGGAAATCTAGCCCGTAGTAGAACATGAGCCCGCGGACGAAGGTGTGAAGTGGAAACCCCAGTCCACGGACGAAGTGGGAAAGAAACACGAGCCTCTCGTGGGGTCCTGGAGTTGGAATGACCCGCCCGTCGTCTGGTAGCCGGTGCGTTATCTCTGCGGCCAAGTATCCGGCCGCCCGAAGATTCGCGATATTCTTCTCCTTCAGAGTGGAGGCCACCCACTTGCCTCCTGCTCCGGACATGTTTAGTTGTGCGGAGAAGACTTGGACTAGGGCGCTGGAGCTCGGGGAGATGAGGATGAGCAAAGGAGGAGGAGGGCGTGGGTGAAAATGAGGGTCCTTTATCCCTTTATAGAGGCCACGAAAGTGGTGCGCCTCCCCACTAGCTCGTTGAGAATCGCTTACTTCCCAAGCGCCACAATTGATGGCACAGGGGGATTACCCATACCCGTATTGATGAGAATCCCGTGATAAGGGGACACGATCTCTGTTTTGACAAGACGTGTCAAGGAAACCGCCTGGCAATAGCGTTGTGGCTGGTTGTGGGAAAACGGTTCGAATAATGACCTGACCGTAATGACATATCATGTCGTCTAAGAAGTTGTCAGCTGAAGTATCATTCTCTCTACGGTGGTACGTGAAGATCATTTTACAGATCCGGACACGGTTCCCATGTTCGATAATAACCTTGGAGTATTCGGGAAAGAAGAACCCGCCTTGCAATGCCGAAGACAAGACTGTGCGACGGACTCATCGTCATTGAAGCCTGGTTCAGGGGCTACTGAGGGAGTCCTGGATTACGGGGTATCCGGACAGCCGAACTATATACATCGTCCGGACTATTGAAGCGTGAAGATACAAGACTCAAGACTTCGGCCCGTGTCCGGATGGGACTCTCCTTTGCGTGGGAGACAAGCTTGGTGATCCGGATATTATATTTCCTTCCTTGTAACCGACTCCATGTAAACCCTAGCCCTCTCCGGTGTCTATATAAACCGGAGAGGATGGTCCTTAGAAGGCCGATCACAATTACAATCATACCATCATAGGCTAGCTCTTAGGGTTTAGCCTCTACGATCTCGTGGTAGATCTACTCTTGTAGTACTCATATCTTCAATATTAATCAACCAGGAGGTAGGGTTTTACCTCCATCGAGAGGGCCCGAACCTGGGTAAACATTGTGTCCCTTGCTTCCTGTTACCATCAGCCTAAGACGCACAGATTGGGACCCCCTACCCGAGATCCACCGGTTTTGACACTGACACCCGCAGCATCATGGTGGGAGAATTTCACTGCCACTTACCCCATTGACACTATTACATGGGACCAGTTTCAGCAGGCTTTTCGCACTGCTCATGTCTTAGTAGGAGCTATGAACATGAAGAAGCGTGAGTTTTGCAACTTGTGCCAAGGAGGACCCACAGTGGGCCAGTATGTGGATGAGTTTAGTAAGTTAACACGCTATGCCCCTGATGACGTAGCTACAGATGCCGCTAAATAGAAGAAGTTTCTGGAAGGATTGAATGATGAGCTGAGCATGCAGTTGATGGTGGCAACATTCAACAACTACCAGGAGTTGGTAGATAGAGATCTTATGATTGAAGGGAAGCAACAACAGATAGATAGCCGCAAGAGGAAGTATGGACAAGGGAAGTACAATTCAGGAGCTCAGCAGAGACCTCGTTTTACCCCGAACTCGGGAGGACACATTCACCATAACCATGGAGGCCATAACTCCAATGGAGGAAGTTCGCATAACCATAGTGGCCCCAAGAATGGGAATGGGAATGGAGGAAGTAGCAGCCAGAACCGTTTTAACCCAGCAATGCCCGCCAATATGGATCTAAGTCACATTACTTGTTTCAAGTGCGGGAAGAATGGACATTACGCCACCGAGTGTTCTGAAGCAAAGAATGGAAATGGCAATGGAAGCTATGGGAAGAAGCCCAACCCTTTCAACAGGGGACAAGTGAACCACGTTAGTGTGGATGAGGTTGAAGAGTAGCCAGATGCAGTTATAGGTAAGTTTTTGGTTAAGTCATTTACTGCAATCATTCTTTTTGATACTGGTGCATCGCATTCATAGATATCAAGGGGATTTGTGGATAAGTATAAGTTTCCCACCAAAGTTCTTAGGACACCTTTGTTAGTAAGCTCGCCGCGAGCAGAGCATATGGCAAGCCAAGGATGTTTTCAGATGCCATTGACCATAGGTCGGCATGTTTTCCCCTCCGATTTTTTAATTCTGGAGTCGCAAGGATTGGATGTGATCCTGGGTATGGATTAGTTATCGATGTATGTAGGAAACATCAATTGCGCCAGTAAGTCAATTATTCTCACCACCCCAGAAGGAAGAAGGATCAAGTATGTATCTTGGCATGTGCCTAAGAGGACTCAAGTGAATTCCTTATCAGGAGTTGTAAAGGAGGAAGTACCAGTGGTGAAGGATTACCCCGACGTATTTCCAGAGGAGTTGCCAGGCATGCCACCGGATAGAGACATTGAGTTTTTGATTGAGCTTTTGCCAGGCACCGTGCCAATATCAACGAGACCGTATCGGATGCCCGCAGAGGATTTGGAAGAAATTAAGAAGCAGATTAAGGAGTTACTGGATAAAGGTTATATTCGACCAAGTTCATCACCTTGGGGAGCCCCAGTACTTCTAGTGGAGAAGAAGGATGGATCATTAAGGATGGTTGTTGATTATCGTGCGTTGAATGAAGTGACGATCAAGAACAAGTACCCACTGACGATGACCAATGATTTGTTTGACTAGTTGCAAGGAGTTAAAGTATTTTCCAAGATCGATCTGCGATCAGGATATCATCAGCTGAAGATTCGAGAGCAAGATATACCTAGGACAGCTTTTACCACAAGGTACGGGCTATATGAGTATATCGTTATGTTATTTGGTCTGATTAACATGCCTGCCAATTTCATGAACATGATGAACAAGGTGTTTATGGAGTTTTTGGATAAGTTCGTCATGGTGTTCATTGATGATATATTGGTCTACTCAAAGAATGAAGAGGAGCATAAGGAGCATTTGTGTTTGGTTCTTGAGAAGCTCAGGGAACATCACTTATATGCCAAGTTCAACAAATGTGAGTTTTGGTTGAAGGAAGTCGGATTTCTTGGACATGTTATATCTAGAGAAAGGATAGGAGTAGACCCCACCAAGGTTGTTTCTATGACTAAACGGGTGGCACCCACAACAGTTGGAGAGATCAGGAGTTTTCTCGGACTCGCGGGATATTATCAGAGGTTCATAGAGAATTTCTCCAAGATTGCGAAGCCCATGACAGAGTTGTTGAAGAAGGACACCAAGTTTAAATGGACCGAGGAGTGTGAAGACAGTTTTTAGGAATTGAAGAAACGTTTGGTTATAGCCCCAGTGCTGATTCTTCTAGATCAATGAAAGGATTATCAAGTGTATAGCGACGCTTCTCGTCGAGGACTTGGAGCAGTGCTTATGGAGGAGGGAAGAGTCGTTTCATATGCCTCACGACAGCTTAAACCCCACGAACTAAATTATGCTACTCAGGATTTGGAGTTAGCAGCCGTAGTGCATGCATTGAAGACATGGAGACATTTTCTCATCAGAAACCATTGTGAGGTATACACGGACCACAAGAGTTTGAAATATATCTTTACGCAGAAGGAGTTGATCCTCAGGCAAAGGAGATGGTTGGAACTCGTTAAGGATTATGATATGAAGTTGCATTATCATCCCGCAAAGGCTAATGTAGTAGCCGATGCATTGAGTCGCAAGAGTTATGTTAATACGCTCATGATCGGGGAATTACCCAAGGAGTTAGCAGAGGAACTTCGCGAGCTATGTTTGGAAATAGTTCCGAGAGGTTATGTAGCAGCATTGGAAATTCATTCCACTATGATGGATAAAATCAGAGAAGCCCAGAAGACTGACAAGGAGATTGCCGAGATAAAGGAAAGGATGAGCAAAGGAAAGGCTAAAGAATTTCGTGAGGATGAGCATGATACTTTATGGTTTGAGGATCGCGTATATGTGCCTAATGACCCCGAGATCAGGAAGTTGATTCTGCAAGAGGTCCATGATTCGCCATATTCGATTCACCCAGGAAACACTAAGATGTATCTGGATTTGAAGGGAAGTTTCTGGTGGACACGAATGAAGAAGGATATTGTTGAGTATGTAAGCCAGTAGGATTGCTACAACCATTGCCGATACCCGAATGGAAGTGGGACAAGCTTGGCATGGACTTTATCACGGGATTGCCTAGGACTCGTTTAGGCTATGACTCTATATGGGTTGTAGTCGATCGATTGACGAAAGTAGCTAATTTCATCCCAGTGAAGACCACTTATACAAGTGCTAAGTTGGCAAAGATATACATGACCAGGATCTTATGTTTGCATGGAGTTCTGAGGACCATTGTATCATATAGAGGAACCCAGTTTGCCTCAAAGTTATGGAATCAGTTGCATGAGACTTTGGGTACTAGGATAGAGTTCAATACAGCCTTTCATCCACAGACAGATGGACAGACCGAGAGAGTCAATCAGATTCTGGAGGACATGTTGAGAGCTTGTGTGCTAGATTATGGATCTAGTTGGGACAACAATTTGCCGTATGCAGAGTTCTCTTATAACAACAGTCCTCAAGCCAGTTTGAAGATGGCCCCTTTCGAAGCCTTGTACGGAAGGAGGTGCAGGACACCGTTATTGTGGGATGAGGTTGGAGACTGTCAGTTGTTTGGACCAGATTTGATTAAGGAGTCTGAAGAGAAGGTTAAGTTGATTCACGACAGACTCAAGGTAGCCCAGTCGAGGCAAAAGAGTTATGCGGACTCTAAGCGCAAGGAGACAGTTTACAAAGTCGGAGATAGATTATACCTTCGAGTGTCACCGCTTCGAGGATTAAAGCGTTTTGGAGTTAAGGGAAAGTTAGCACCACATTTTGTGGGACCATACAAAGTCTTGGAACGTATGGGAGAAGTTGATTACAAGCTAGAATTGCCAGAAGGATTGTTAGGAGTTCATGATGTGTTTCATGTTTCCCTGTTGAAGAAGTGCCACGTAGAGATGGCTGATATTCCTCTAAGAGATGCTGTGCCACTGGAAGTGATTCAGCTGGATACTGATTTGACCTACGAGGAGAAACCAGTGAAGATTCTCGAGTTTGCCAGCTGAGTCACACGCAGCAAGGTTATCAAGTTTTGCAAAGTTCAGTGGAGCCACCATACCGAGGATGAAGCCACCTAGGCACGAGATGAAGACCTATGGAAGGACCACCTGCACCTATTTTCTAGCCAACCCGAATCTAGAGGGCGAGATTCATCTTAAGGGTGGTAGGTTTCTAACATCCCAAATTTTCAATTTGGAATGTTATACATAGGTCATCATATGAATATCATATTTTAATTGCATTTTGGTTGATCCTAGAAATTCTAAGCAACTCAAGGACCCACAGAGAGAGTTGGGGATTTCGTTCATTTTCATATTTGATTTTTCTCTAATTTAAAAAGAGGATCATTTTGGTTTTAATTATTTTTCCTCTCCAAAAATATTTCTAATAAAATAAAAGAGAGGGGATAAAATAACTTCTCCAAAATAAAAGAAATATTGGAGGAAAGAAGTTAAAATCAATTAGAGATTTTATTTGGACTTTTATTGCTATTTTATTTGAATTAGAAAAAAATATGTGTGTTTTCAAAATTGCATTCTTAGGCCAGAAAAATGTTTACTTTGTTCTAAATTTTATATTTAGACTGTGAAAATTGTTTTTGGCGTTTTTTGAATTTTTTATATATTTATTAGGATTTTTCTGTTTCAGTGGAATTTATTTAAAAAAAATCCTTCCCGGACCGACTGGGCTAGAGCCCAGCCGGCCCACAGCGCCACCGCCTTCGCGCGAGCGTGCCCCAGCCGGACTCTCGCCGGAATCCGGGCTGCTACCACCGCCTCCGCCCGGGGTTGCCCCCTCCCCCAAGCCGGACTTCCCCCCGACCCCCTATAAAGCCCATGCCGGCCCGTCGCCCCCTCCGCCAGCCACGGCTGCCCCGCACCCACAGCCGTCGCCGCCCGCGCGTCCCCACCCGCGCTGCCGTCGCCCCTCGCCGCTGCAATTGGAGCCTGCCGGAGCCCCGCAGACGTCGCCTCCCCCGCCGACATCGCCGGAGGTAGCCGCCGCCGCAGTCGTTTCGTTTTTTCGGTTTAGTCAAAAACCGTTGTTTTTTTAGAAAACCCTAGATCTGTTTTTTCAAATAGATCGGTTCATTTTTTCGATTTAGTTATTTAGCGGACGTTCGTTTGTTCGTTCGTTTTACCGAACTTTGTCGTCAGTTAGGCTCAGACAGCGAATGTTTGCTCATTAGTTTGTTCGTTCCGTTTTAGTTTTCCAGGGTTTATCTACGATTATTTTCGATCGCGATCTGTGCCCTGATCTTTGATCTAGTATAACTTTTTGCTCGTTTATCCAAATTATATGAAACCAACACCTAAATCTTCATCTCGAAGCCCTCTTTCAATTTAACCAACTTCAACATGATTTTGGTCCTGTAAAAAATTGACTTTAGACCAGATTAGTAAACGCTTCTTGTTTCGTTCGTATCTCGAGTTTCGTTGCTCCGTTTGAGTTGATTCTTTTTGCCAACCAGAGTTCTTCACTTGAACTTTCTGGTTGGATCTTCTTATTTGAGTTTTACCCATGTTTCTTGCTGGAGTGCTTATGTATGCTATTGTTTGTTTGCGATAGAATTCCCGAATTGCGAAGCGTGCTATTACGAGTCTCTAGGTTTTGCAGATCATCAGCAAGGCAAGTAACACTTTGATCATATCCCTTTATTACCCAGTTTTTATGCATTAGTTTCAATCCTCAAACATTGCATGGTTAGGATCTGATTAACATGTGGGTTTGGGAAGTAGATGATGAGGTAGAACCTATTGCCTTTTATTATCAAACCTTTGGGAGTTACATCTACGTTATGCTCAGGATTGCTATGCTATGCTCGTAGACGTGGATTGGATGAGTCTATCCATGACAGATGTGAGAATTGTTAATTAATGGTTAACTTAAGGTGGCTACTTAAATACACATCTAGGTGGATTGGTTGTGGGCACCTGGAGAATCCAGTGTTGTCCTAGGATATCCCGGAGTACCCGTGTGATCATCCTACGGCTCGCCACCCAGGCTCAAAGGGGTCATAAGATTATTCATGCTAGAAACTTCCGTGTGCAGCCACAAGCTATTATGGGCTCTAGCATTGTTGAGTAGGTTGCATGACCTCTTTCAGTGATGGGCTAGCAGATGTAGGGGAAAGTAGGTGTAACTGTCCATCCAGAGTAAAGAGTTAGTGTTTCTGAAAGACGGTGTCTTGGTCATCCGTTTCTCAAACACCATGTAGTGTGAGAAATCCAATGGAGGAGATCGAGTCTTGTGGGGCAAAGTACGCAAACCTCTGCAGAGTGTACAAACTAATCATGGTTAGCAGTGTCCCCAATTATGGACATCTTGAGTATCTAGTTCTTGGATTATCGTGCTGATCTCGTCACTCTAAGTTAATTTGTTGGGTTAATTTATACTGCTTAATTGGGATTGAGTTAGAGGAACCTTCTCAATGTTTAACAACCACCATGATAGTTAAATAAAATTTATTCCTTTGTTGTAGGGAAAAATTGGCTTTATGCGAAACTTTAACCATAGAGCTTTCCACTAGCCATATATGCATGTAGTGATAGCATTTATTCTGTTCATTACTCTTTGGTGTTACATTGCCAGCATATTCCATGTGCTAACCCATTTCGGCTGCAACATATCATGTTGCAGAATTTTTAGACGACGAGTAAGATGCCATAGGTCGTTGTCGTTCGCTCAGCTATGCCGTTGGAGTTGATGGACTCACTTTATCTAACAAGCTTTCCGATGTTATCTTATTGAGATTGCCTTAAGCCATATTATTGTAATAAGTTCTCTTTTGAGACATTTCGATGTAATAAGTGTGTGATTGAGACCCTGTTATAAATCCTCGAGTATTGTGCATGCCAGCATTACCGATCCAGGGATTACACTGATGCACGGAGACTTGACCGTTTGAGGTCTAGTTGATGCAGGCGCGCGCCGGGTTGGACCGTGTAACGCAACTTCCTTTGAAATGGAGGTTGCTAGGTCTTCTCACCAGCCGCCCTCGCAACATGCAGGTGTGCAATGGGCAATGTGCCCAGACCCCTGCGCGCTTAGGATTTTAGACTGGCGTGCTGACCTCTCTGTTAGGCCTAGGTGGGGCTGGACATGTTGATCTTTTGAGGCCGGGCATGACCCAGGAAAGTGTGTCCGCCAGAGGGATCGAGCATGTTGGGTTATGTGGTGCACCCCTCCAGGGAAGTTTATCTATTCGAATAGCTGTGTCCCTCAGTAAAAGGACGACCCAGAGTTGTACCTTGACCTTATGAGAACTAGAACCGGATACTTAGTAAAACACACCCAGACAAGTTCCAGAGACAACCCGGTGATCGCTTTTCCACAGGGCGACGAGGGTAGGATCGCCGGGTAGGATTATGCTATGCGATGCTACTTGGAGGACTTCAATCTACTCTCTTCTACATGCTGCAAGACGGAGGCTGCCAGAAGCATAGTGTTCGATAGGACTAGCTATCCCCCTCTTATTCTGGCATTCTGTAGTTCATTCCACCGATATTGCCTCTTTACACATATACCCATACATATGTAGTGTAGATCCTTGCTTGCGAGTACTTTGGATGAGTACTCACGGTTGCTTTGCTCCCTCTTTTCCCCCTTTTCCTCCTCTTCCCGGACGTTGCAACCAGATGTTGGAGCCCAGGAGCCAGATGCCACCGTCGACGACGACTCCTACTACACCGGAGGTGCCTACTACTACGTGCAGGCCGCTGACAATGACCAGGAGTAGTTTAGGAGAATCCCAGGCAGGAAGCCTGCTCCTCTTTCGATCTGTATCTCAGTTTGTGCTAGCCATCTTATGGCAACTTGCTTGACTTATCTTTGTACTCAGATATTGTTGCTTCCGCTAACTCATTTATGTTCGAGCACTTGTATACGAGCCCTCGAGGCCCCTGGCTTGTAATATGATGCTTGTATGTCTTACTTTACTTTTAGAGTTGTGTTGTGATATCTTCCCGTGAGTCCCTGATCTTGATCGTACACATTTGCGTGCATGATTACTGTACAATTGAATCGGGGGCGTCACAACTAGATTATCCGGAGTGCTAAGCTTATTACTACGAATCCCTAGAGTTTGCAGATCGTCAGCAAGGCAAGTTACACTTTGATCATACTCTTCTATACCCAGTTTTTACTATGCATTAGTTATGCCCTCAAATATTTGCATGAGTAGGATTGGGAACATTGTGGTTTGGTTGTAGTACTTGAGGTACGAACCTAATACCTTTTGATCACCCCAGGAATATACGTTATGCTCTATTATTTCTTAGCCATGCTCGTAGACGGGGATTGGATCGTGATTCACATGGAAGTTATGAGAGTTATTAATCTTGGATAACATTAAGGTGGCAACTTTAATACACATCCGGGTGGATTGGTTGGGCACCTGGAGAATCCAGTGTTTGTCCATTAGGGAAATCCTAGAGTACCTCTCTGATTTTTCCTTGGTTCGCCACCCAGGCTCAAAGGGATCATATGATATTTCATGACTAGAAACTTCCGTGTGCAGCCACAAGTCATTATGGGCTTTGGCATATTTGAGTAAGTTGTATGAGCTCTCGAAGAGGTGGACTAGCAGATGTAGTGGGAAAGTAGGTGTACCGGTCTGCCCGGAGTAGAGAGTTAATGCTTCAGAAAGACTATGTCTCGATCTTCCGATCATGGATGCGGTTGAGTCTTGTGGGGAAAAGTGTGCAACCTCTGCAGAGTGTATAAACTAATCATGGTTAGCCGTGTCCCCGGTTATGGACATCTTGAGTATCTGGAATTGGATATTATTGTTGATCTCACCACTCTTTAATTAATTGAATTGGGTTTAATGATGTTACTTGTTAATTGGGATTTGAGTTGGAGGAACCTACTCAAATAATGGGTACAACTTGGGAGTAGTTTAAATAAATTTATTCCTTTGTTGTAGGGAAAAACCAGCTTTATGCAAAATCATAAACTTAGAGCCTCCACCAACCAAATATTGCATGTAGATATAGTTCTTGCATTCATTGCTTTACAGTGTAACTCTGCCAACATATTCAATGTGCTGACCTACACGGCTGCAACATCTCATGTTGCAGACTACTCAGACGACGAATAAGGTGCGATAGGTCGTTGTATTTAGTTATGCCGTTGGAGTTGATGGACTCATTTACCTTCAAAGCTTCCGTAGTTATTTAGTTTAGATGGCCTTCAGCCATGATATTTTTGTGTAATCATACTCTTTGTGAGGACTCGATGTAATAAATGTGTGATTGAACTCTGTTATAATTCCTCGAGTACTGTGTGTGTCAGCATTACCGATCCAGGGATGAAACTTCAGAACAGAGACTTCAGTCCATTGGGATCGTGGTTGCTACACGTCAAGATTGCGGAGTTGAACCAATGAGTTTGTAAGGGCAAGGAGATTGCCTACTTCATGAAGATCAACCCAAGTGAGGCAAGTCCTTCGTGGGTGATGGCCGTGGTGGGATAGACAAGGTTGCTTCTTCGTGGACCCTTCATGCGTGAAGCCCTCTATTGAATCACGCAACCGTTACCATTTGTGGGTTAAAGTCTCCACAAACGTGGATGTACGATAGCACCACGTATCGAAACCATGCCAAAAATCTTCATGTCTCCAATTGCGTTTGCACACTCCAATCCCATCCCTTTACCTTTTTGCAAGTTGCATGCTTTACTTTCCGCTGCTCGTATACTCTTTGCATGCTTGCTTGAATTGTATTTTGAATGTTTAAACTTGCACTAATTTCCAACCTCAACTTGAAAAACTTAAAAACTGCTATCTTTACTTGTTGAGGGTCTAATCATCCCCCCTCTAGACACCTCTTCTCGATCCTTTCAAAGATCATATGTTCATATCCTTAATGATAATAAATAATCCTCTGATTATGAACATGCATATGCTTTGTCAGTAGTTACGTTTGTTCCTGAAGACATGGGAGAAGTCTTGTTATAAGTAATCGTGTGAATTTGGTATTCGTTCGATATTTTGATGAGATGTATGTTGTCTTTCCTCTAGTGGTGTTATATGAACATTGACTACATGACACTTCACAATGATTTGGGCCTAGGGGAAGGCATTGGGAAGTAATAAGTAGATGATGGGCTGCTAGAGTGACAGAAGCTTAAACCCTAGTTTATGTGTTGCTTCGTAAGGGGCTGATTTGGATCCATATGTTTCATGCTATGGTTAGATTTATCTTAATTCTTATTTCGTATTTGCGGATGCTTGCGAGAGGGGTTAATCGTAAGTTGGAGGCTTGTCCAAGTAAGGGCAGCACCCAAGAACCATTCCACCCACATATCAAATTATCAAAGTAACGAACGCGGATCATATGAGCATGATGAAAACTAGCTTGACAGTAATTCCCATGTGTCCTCGAGAGCACCTTGCGTTATATAAGAGTTCGTTTAGGCTTGTCTTTTGCTACAAAAAGGATTGGGCCACCTTGCTTTACCTTCATTACTTTTGTTACTTGTTACCCATTACGAAATATCTCATCATACAACTATCTGTCAACAATAATTTCAGTGCTTGCAGAGAAAACCTTGCTAAAAACCGCTTGCCATTTCCTTCTGCTCCTCGTTGGGTTTGATACTCTTACTTATCAAAAGGACTATGATAGATCCCCTATACTTGTGGGTCATTGAGAATCTTTTCTGGCGCCATTGTCGGGGAGTGAAGCGCCTTTGGTGAGTGGAATTTGGTAAGGAAACATTTCTGTAGTGTGCTGAAATTTACTGTCACTTGTTACTATGGAAAATAATCCTTTGAGGGCTTGTTCGAGGTATCTTCCCCTCGACCGGAAGATCAAAGAGTTGCTCGTCAACCTAATGCACCTACTGAAAATATTTATTATGAAATTCCTTCGGGTATGACAGAGAAACTGCTAGCTAATCCTTTTGTAGGAGATGGAACATTACATCCCGATATGCATCTAATCTATGTGGATGAGGTTTGTGGATTATTTAAGCTTGCAGGTTTGCCCAAGAATTTTGTCAAGAAGAAGGTCTTCCCTTTATCTTTGAAGGGAAAGACATTGACATGGTATAGGCTATGTGATGATATTGGATCATGGAACTACAACCGATTGAACTTGGAATTTCATCAGAATTTTTATCCTATGCATCTGGTTCATCGTGATCGGAATTATATATATAATTTTTGGCCTCGTGAAGGAGAAAGTATCGCTCAAGCTTGCCAGAGGCTTAAGTAAACGTTATATCCATGTCGCAATCATGAGCTATCAAGAGAAATTATTATTTAGACTTTTTATGCTCGGCTTTCTCGTAATGATCGATCCATGCTTGATACTTCTTGTACAGGTTCCTTTATGAAGAAGGATATTTTATTCAAATGACATTTATTGGAAAGAATTAAATGCAACTCTAAAAATTGGGAACTCGACGAAGGTAAGGAGTTAGGTATAAGCCTTAAGTTTGATTGTGTTAAATCTTTTATGGATACCGATGCCTTTCATGATTTTAGCACTAAATATGGACTTGACTGTAAGATAGTAGCTTCTTTCTGTGAATCATTTGCTACTAATGTTGATCTCCCTAGGGAGAAGTGGTTTAAATATTATCCTCCCATTGAAGTAAAAGTAGTAGAACCTATGAAAGTCCAAGAAGAAGCTATTACTTATAATGTTGATCCTGTTGTCCCTACTGCTTATATTGAGAAACCACCTTTCCTGTTAGAATAACGGATCATGCTGAAGCTTCAACTATGGTTTGTAAGAGTTATACTAGAACACCTATACCCACTGAACAAATTAAAGTTGAACCTAGTATTTCCATGGTTAAAGATCTCTTGGTTGATAATATTGATGGGCATGTTATTTATTTCTGTGATGAAGCTGCTAGGATTGCTAAACCCGATACAAAAGATAAACATAAACTTGTTGTTGGCCTGCCTGTTGTTTCTGTTAAAATAGGAGATCATTGTTATCATGGCTTATGTGATGTGGGTGCTAGTGTAAGTGCAATACCTTATACCTTATACCTTATACTAAGAAATTATGAACGATATTACACCTACTGAGATAGAAGATATTGATGTTACTATTAAGCTTGCCAATAGAGATACTATATCACCAATTGGGATAGTTAAAGATGTTGAAGTCTTGTGTGGGAAAATAAAATACCCTACTTATTTTCTCCTTCTTAGTTCTCTGCAATATGATTTTTGTCCCATTATATTTGGTAGTCTTTTCTTGAACACTGTTAATGCTAAGATAGACTGTGAGAAAGATATTGTTACTGTTAGTTTAGGGGATATGTCTCATGATTTTAATTTCTCTAAATTTCACAGACAACCCCATGATAAAGAACTGCTTAGTAAGGATGAAATTATTGGTCTTGCTTCTATTGTTGTGCCTCCTACTGGTCCTTTAAAACAATATTTGCTAGACCATGAAAATGATATGTTTATGAATGAAAGAAAGGAATTAGATGAAGTATTCTGTAATCAAGGGCCTATTTTGAAACATAATTTGCCTGTTGAAAACCTTGGGGATCATCATCCACCCAAGGGTGATCCAGTCATTGAGCTTAAATAATTACCTGATACTTTGAAATATGCTTATCTTGATGAAAAGAAGATATATCATGTTATTATTAGTGCTATCCTTTTAGAGCATGAAGAAAAAAAATTATTGAAAACTCTGAAGAAGCACCGTGCCACTATTGGATATACTCTTGATGATCTTAAGGGCATTAGCCCCACTCTATGTCAGCACAAGATTAATTTGGAGCTTAATGCTAAACCAGTTGTTGATCATCAACGACGGTTCAATCCTAAGATGAAAGAAGTGGTAAGAAATGAAATACTAAAGCTTCTGGAGGTAGGTATAATTTATCCAATTGCTGATAGTAGATGGGCAAGTCCCGTTCATTGTGTCCCTAAGAAGGGAGGTTTTACTGTTGTTCCTAATGATAAGAATGAATAGATTCCAAAAAGAATTGTTACAGGCTATAGAATGGTAATTGATTTTCAGAAATTAAACAAAGCTACTAGAAAAGATCATTACCCTCTACCTTTTATTGTTCAAATGCTAGAAAGACTGTCCAAACATACACATTATTGCTTTCTAGATGGTTTTTCTGGTTTCTCTCAAATACCTGTGTCAAAAGAGGACCAAGAAAAACCACTTTTACTTGCCCTTTGGGTACTTTTTCTTATAGATGCATGCCTTTTGGTTTATGCAATGCACCTGCTACCTTTCAAAGATGTATGACTGCTATATTCTCTGACTTTTGTGAAAAAATTGTTGAGGTTTTCATGGATGATTTCTCCACTTATGGAACTTCTTTTGATAATTGCTTAAGCAACATTGATCGAGTTTTGCACAGATGTGAAGAAAGTAATCTCGTCTTAAATTGGGAGAAGTGCCACTTTATGGTTAATGAAGGTATTGTCTTGGGGAATAAAATTTCTGAAAGAGGTATTGAAGTTGATAAAACTAAAGTAGATGCTATTGAAAAGATGTCGTGTCCTAAAGATATCAAAGGTATAAGAAGTTTCCTTGGTCATGCTGGTTTCTATAGGAGGTTTATTAAAGACTTCTCTAGAATTTCTAGGCCTCTCACTGATCTATTGCAAAAAGATGTTCCTTTGGTTTTTGATGATGATTATGTAGAAGCATTTGAAATACTTAAGAAAGCCTTGATTTCTGCACTTATTATTCAACCACCTGATTGGAATTTACCCTTTGAAATTTTGTGTGATGCTAGTGATTATGATGTTGGTGCAGTTCTAGGACAAAGAGTTGATAAGAAATTGAATGTTATTCATTATGCTAGTAAAACTCTAGACAGTGCCCAGAGAAATTATGCTACTACTGAAAATAATTTTTAGTAGTTGTTTTTGGTTGTGATAAGTTCAGATCTTATGTTATTGATTCCAAAGTAACTGTTCACACTGATCATGCTGCTATTAAATATCTTATGGAAAAGAAAGATGCTAAACCTAGACTTATTAGATGGGTTCTCTTGCTACAAGAATTTGATTTGCATACTATTGATAGAAAGGGAGCTGAGAACCACGTTGAAGACAACATGTCTAGGTTAGAAAATGTACTTAACGAACCACTGCCTATTGATGATAGTTTCTCTGATGAGTAATTAGCTGTCCTAAATGCTTCTCATAATAGTCCATGGTATGCCGATTATGCTAATTACAACTTTGCTAAATTTATACCACCTAGTGTTACATACCAGCAAAAGAAAAAAATTATATGATTTAAGCCATTACTTTGTGGATGACCCACACCTTTATAAAGAAGGAGTAGATGGTGTTATTAGACGTTGTGTACCTGAGGATGAACAGGAACAGATCCTACGCGAGTGCCACTCCGAGGCTTACGGAGGATATCATGCTGGAGACAGAACTGCACACAAGGTATTGCAATCTAGTTTTTATTGGCCTACTCTCTTAAAAGATGCTCGTAAGTTTGTCTTGTCTTGTGATGAATGCCAGATGATTGGTACTATTAGTAGATGTCAGGAAATGCCTATGAATTATTAAATTGTAATTGAACCATTTGATGTTTGGGGCTTTGATTATATGGGACTTTTTCGTTCCTCTAATGGGTATATGCATATTTTAGTTGTTGTTGATTACGTTACTAAGTGGGTTGAAGCTATTCCAACTAGTAGTGTTGATCATAAACCTCTATTAAAATGCTTAAAGAAGTTATTTTTCCGAGGTTTGGAGTCCCTGGATATTTAATGACTGATGGTGGTTCACATTTTATTCATGGGGCTTTATGTAAAATGCTTGCTAAATATGATGTCAACTAGAATCGCATCTCCATATCATCCGCAGTCTAGTGGTCGAGTATAATTGAGCAATAGAGAGATTAAATTTATTTTGCAAAAGACTGTTAATAGATCTAGAAAGAATTGTTCTAAGAAACTTGATGATGCATTATGGGCTTATAGAACTTCTTATAAAAACCCTATGGGTATGTCTCCTTATAAAATGGTTTATGGAAAGGCTTGTCACTTACCTCTTGAACTAGAACATAAAGCTTATTGGGCAATCAAAGAGCTCAACTATGATATTAAATTTGCCGGTGAGAAGTGGTTATTTGACATAAGCTCGCTTGATGAATGGAGACCCCAAGCCTATGAGAATGCCAAGTTGTTTAAAGAAAAAGTTAAAAGATGGCATGACAAAAGGATACAAAAGCGTGAGTTTAATGTAGGTGATCATGTTTTTCTATACAACTCTCGTATAAGATTTTTTGCAGGAAAGCTTCTCTCTAAATGGGAAGGTCCTTACATTATGGAGGAGGTCTATCATTCCGGTGCCATCAAAATCAACAATGCAAAGGCACAAATCCGAAGGTGGTAAACGGTCAAAGAATCAAACACAATATCTCAGGTACTCCCATAAATGTTGAGACAAATATAATTAATACCATAACACCGGAGGAGTACATAAGGGATACTTTCAAGAACATTTCAGACTTCGAAATGGAATAGGTATGTGGTACGATAAGTAAACCGACTGCAAGACTGTTCTAATAGCAATTTTCTCTGTTTTGGAATATTTAAAAAATTAGGAAAATTAAAAGTAGTCCGAAAGAGACACAAGGAGACCACAAGGGTGGAGGGCGTGTCCTTCCCCCTGGGCGCGCCCCTGCCTTGTGGCCACCTCGTGTGCCCTCCGGACTCCGTTTTCTTGCATACTACTTCTTTTGGTCGGTAAAAATTCATTATATAATCTCCCAAAGGTTTTGACCATCGTACCATGGCAAAATCTCCTGTTTTTGTTTTGAGTTGTTTCTGCAGCAGATTTGGAGCAAGAGTCAGTCTGGGAGAGTCATGTCTCTCATCCAACGCCGGACCCAAGACCAAACTGCGAAGCTGACCACTTTGGGCCATCGACGAAGGAAGAGATGGATGCCGACTTGAAAAGGCTGGATGTCATGGAGGAGGATCAAGAAGTTACTTGTCGTCTTCAAACTAGATTCATGATGGAGGAACTTCTGATCTTAGCACTACCAAATTCAGTCATCCCTCCCAATGCTAAATTTATCTCTTAATAAAATATGAATAGAAGTGTTACTCCCCCCCCCAGCTATGAAACATCCATGCGCGAATGGAGCTCTAGCCGTCACAGGTAAACTCCGCAAGGAGATAATGGATCTTAAGCAGCAAAATAATTGGCTCGAGGAGGAGAATCGCGTCTTAAGGGGCATCATCGCCAAGAATATCACATCACCACGTCCAAAGAAAGAGATATAAATACATGGGTATGGGCACTCCCCTTGGCAACTGCCAATCTTGGAGGAGGTGCCTCGGTATCGTATCACCATCACACCTTTACTTTTATCATTTTTCTTAGTTCGATCCTTTTGGTTATATCTTGATCTAGTAGAATAAAATTTTAGTATGATCTAGCCTTGAGTTTTGCTTTATGTTCTATCTATGTAATCGAGTCCCTGAGCTATATAATAAAGAGTAGTTTTGAGTTGAGGGCTTTGCTTTCTTTCTACAATCTTGAGGGAATAAAATAAGGGGACATTTACATTTGTGCCCCTAACTCGAACCCACTACTCAGATTTGCCCCTAGTTTTCGGGTATGCTCAGTTTTGCCCCTCCGCCGTTAGTTCCCCTTATAAAAATACCCTTCTGTGCTGTTACTGTTCGGTCAAAGGGCTTTGACCGTCTATGGGGCGTTTATTGGACATATTGCCCCTCCCTCCGTGTGTCACTTACATGTGGGACCCATTCAAAAAAAATAAAAAGGAAAAACTCTTTCTCTCACCCCTCTCTCCCTCTCACTTACATGTGGGCCCCTCATGGCCTCTCTCTCACCTCCCACCAATCTCCCTCTACCTCACGGCCCCTCTCTCTCTCTCAACTCCGGCGACCGCCGGCTGCCCAGAGACCGTGCGCTGCCGCCGCTAGCTCCCCGCGCACGGAAGCCCTGTCCTCCATCCCTCTCTCCCTCCCTCCCTCCCTCATGGCACATCTTCCCCGCCTCGACCTCAGGCCGCCGCATTCGATTCGATGTTGTTAAAACACATCGGACGATTCCTTCTGCCAGAGGCTAGCTCGAGACAAAGGAGCATGTCCATGAGCACCGCAGGCCAGCTCTCGTCCAGCCCACGCAGTGAATCGGGCAGGGGACACCCGTAGACGACGCCCAGGACCCCGTCCTTCGCTACGGTTGTCGTCGTTGACCTCCTAGATTCGATCGCCCCAAGCCACCGTGGACCTCCCTGACATCCGTTTCGCCATCGCTGTAAGGTCGCGCCCCTAACGCCCTCTTCCCCCTCTTGATTCTGTGCCTGTAGCTCCCAGCATGAAGCCGGCCGCCATGACCAAACTCAGGTGGTCGCGCGCGCATGTTACCACCAACCGCTGCGGCGCCCAACTCGCTTGGCATGCGTTACGCAGATACACTGCGTGCCTTGGGCCCTCCTCTCGCGGTCGTCGACCACCTACGCTGAGCCGCCGGCGAGCGAGCCGCTCACGGCCAAGCATGCCTCGCCGTGGACCAATTTTGACCTTGGCGGTGGGTCCCATGGCCCACCTGTAAGTGTGTGTGAGAGAGAGGGGTGAGAGAACAGGTTTTTTGTTTTGTTTTTTGAGAATGGACCCCACCAGTAAGTGAGACATGGAGTCAGGGGCAAAAATGTCAAGGAGACGGCCATATAGCGGTCAAACGGCTTTGACTGGACGGAAACGGAGCGGAGGGGCATTTCTATAAGTGGCACTGACGGCGGAGGGGCAAAACTGAGCATACCCGAAAACTAGGGGCAAAACTGAGTAGTGGGTTCGAGTTAGGGGCAGAACTGGAATTGGCCCTAAAATAAGTGAAATAAAAAAAATAAAAGATCATATATTGATCTTATGGAGAGTAATGACTTCACATATAAAGAGTATGATGAATAAAGTTTGTTAAGGGTTGGCAAACATAGTTTTGGTCATTATTGCAATTAATAGGAAGTAATAAAAAAAGAGATGTTTTACATATAAATATACTATATTGGACATCTTTCGTAATTGTGAGCACCCATTAAAATATGACATGCTAAAAAGTTGATGTTGGACAAGGAAGACAACATAATGAGTTATGCTTTCTTATATCCGAATAGAAGTTATATTGTCATGGATCCTCCAACATGTTGAGATAGCCTTTCCCTCTCATGCTAGCCAAAATCTTGGAACCAAGTAGAGATACTACTTGTGCATCCAAACCTCCCTTAAACTAGTTTTTCCGTGAGAGTAAGATCCTTCAAGTAAGTTGTCATTGGTGCAAGCAATAAAAATTGTTCTTTAAATATGTATGATCTATTAGTGTGAAGAAAATAAGCTTTATACGAACTTTTGATATGGAAGAAATAAAAGCGATAGACTGCATAATAAAATTCTTTATCACAAGCGGCAGTATAAAGTGACGTTCTTTTGCATTATGATTTTGTGCATCCAACCATAAAAGTGCATGACAACCTCTGCTTCCCTCTGCGAAGGGCCTATCTTTTACTTTTATCTTCTACCCTTATACAAGAGTCATGGTGATCTTCACCTTTCCTTTTTATACTTTTTTCCTTTTGGCAAGCACTATGTGTTGGAGAGATCCAGATATATATATCCACTCGGATGTAAGTTATCATAAAGTATTATTGTTGACATTACCCTTGAGGTAAAAGGTTGGGAGGCAAAACTATAAGCCCTTATCTTTCTCTATGTCCAATTGAGGCTTTAAACCCATAAGTATCACGTGAGTGTTAGCAATTCTGAAAGATTAAATGATAGTTGAGTATGTGGACTTGCTGAAAAGCTCTGATATTGACTCTTTCTGATGTTATAATAAATTGCAATTGCCTCAATGACTGAGATCATAGTTTGTTAGTTTTCAGTGAAATTTTTGATTCATACTTAACCTTGTGAATGAATTGTTACTTTAGCATAAGAAATTATATGACATTATATGTTGTTGTTCTAGAAATGATCCTGATGCCCTCATGTCCGTATTTTATTTTCTTGACACATCTATCTCTAAACATGTGGACATATTTTTCGATTTCGGCTTTTGCTTGAGGATAAGCGAGGTCTAAGCTTGGGGGAGTTGATACGTCCATTTTGCATCATGCTTTTATATCAACATTTATTGCAATACGGGATGTTATTACACATTCTAGCACAATACTTATGCCTTTTCTCTCTCATTTTACAAGGTTTACATAAAGAGGGAGAATGCCGACATCTGGAATTCTGGGCTGGAAAAGGAGCAAATATTAGAGACATATTCTGCGCAACTCCAAAAGTCTTGAAACTTCACAGAGAGTCATTTTGGAATTAATAAAAAATATTGGGCAAAGAAATTACCTAAGGGGCCCCACCAGCCATCCACAAGGGTGCGGCGCGCCCTACCCCCTGGGCACGCCCCCTACCTTGTGGGCCACCTAGAAGCTCCCGATACCCATCTTCTGCTATACGGTGTTGTTTTGACCTGGAAAAAATAAGAGGGAAGCTTTCGGGACGAAGCACCGCCGTCTCGAGGCAGAACCTGGGCAGAACCAATCTAGGGCTCTGGTAGAGCTATTTTGCCGGGGAAACTTCCCTCCGGGAGGGGGAAATTGAAGCCATCATCATCACCAATGATCCTCTCATCGAGGGGGGATCAATCTCCATCAACATCTTCACTAGCACCATCTCCTCTTCAAACTAGTTCATCTCTTGCATCCTATCTCTGTCTCAAAACTTCAAATTGGGACCCGTGGGTTGCTAGTAGTGTTGATTACTCCTTGTAGTTGATGCTAGTTGGTTTACTCAGTGGAAGATCATATGTTCAGATCCTTAATGTTAATTAATACTCCTCTGATTATGAACATGAATATGCTTTGTGAGTAGTTACATTTGTTCCTGAGGACATGAGACAAGTCTTGTTATAAGTAATCATGTGAATTTGGTATTCGTTCGATATTTTGATGAGATGTATGTTGTCTTTCCTCTAGTGGTGTTGTGTGAACGTCGACTACATGACACTTCACCATGATTTGGGCCTAGGGGAAGGCATTGCAAAGTAATAAGTAGATGATGGGTCGCTAGATTGACAGAAGCTTAAACCCTAGTTTATGTGTTGCTTCCTAAGGGGCTGATTTGGATCCATATGTTTCATGCTATGGTTAGATTTATCTTAATTCTTCTTTCATAGTTGCAGATGCTTGCGAGAGGAGTTAATCATAAGTGGGAGGATTATCCAAGGAAGAGAAACACCCAAGCACCGGTCCACCCACATATCAAATTATCAAACTAACGAACGCGAATCATATGAGCATAATCAAAACTAGCTTGACAGTAATTCCCATGTTTCCTCAGGAGCGCTTTGCTTTATATATGAGTTTGTCCAGGCTTGTCCTTTGCTACAAAAATGATTGCGCCACCTTGGTTCACCTTAGTTACTTTTGTAACTTGTTACCCGTTACGAAATATCTCATCATGCAACTATCTGTCACCGATAATTTTAGTGCTTGCAGAGAAAACCTTGCTGAAAACCGCTTGTCATTTCCTCCTGCTCCTCGTTGGGTTCAACACCCTTATTTATCAAAAGGACAATGGTAGATCCCCTATACTTGTGGGTCATCACGTAGCCGCCTCCGGAGTCTGCCACACTGGCGAGTGCGCGGGGCTTGCCGTGGCCCTCTTGCTGTTGTGGGCCTCCACTTTGGGCGCAGTGGGCTATGGGGGGTCGGCCCCTATCTTCCCTACGTCGCCACCCACGTCAGGCGCCTCAGGGGGCACAATCTAGCCCCGAAGGCCCCTCCATGGGGCTCATTCTCTCCCTTCTTGGGAGGTGCATCTCCGTGAAGCTTAGGTGAAGATGCACACTCCTCGTCCTCCATCGCGCGCCCCATCTCTGCGTCAGGCCGGCGGACGGTCTCCTCGCGCCCCATATTTCTTGCTGGGGGTGTGTGGGTCCCCTTGGTCTGGGCCGCCTACTGCGGCATGGTGGACATCGTGGCCCCTTTCCCAATGGGGGGCCCCTTCTGCTTCTTTGCGATGGGCTGCCTACAGGGCATAGGGGGCTCAGCCAAGCTTCGGGAGGCAAGGGCTAAGGACAAGGAAAAACAAAGGAAAAAAGGATCAGGCACTTACTTGTCTGTAGGAACCCACCGCTTCTTCCTCTGCCTTTGGGCCCCACTTGAGCTCCCTCCAGAGGACTCGGAGCGAGGCCTGCCGACGTCCTCGTCGGCCCCTGGCGTAGCGCGAGTCTCCTACTCACCAAGCTCAATGGGCTCAGTGGCCGAGCTTCCTTCGCCCCCCGCACCCTACGATCGGCGGGCATGCCCATGAACTGGTCATCATCGTCGTCGTCGGGGGCTTCCAGCAGTAGCTTGCGGTGAACACTCGAGGGCAACTTTTTGTTTCTCTCCTCCTCCTTGTCCTCAATCTCCGAGTCCTCGGGTTCGTTGCTGCCTCCCGAGTCGGGAACCACCACAAGGGGGTTCTCGTGAGGCCCCTCGTGGCCTAGCGGGACCAGGCCCCACTGGTCGAACTGCGACATATCCGCTACAAGTTCATCCTTGTTCTTTTAGCGGTACATGATATGTCTCCGTTGTATCTAATTTTTTTGTTGTTCCATGCCAATATTATGCAACTTACATATACTTTTAGTAACAAAGGGCATCCCTGTGCATGTAGCTCCTGCTTGTGCAGGGTCCGGGGAAGGGTCTGACCACTTTCGGTCTATAGTATGCAGCCTTCCCTATATTTCTATAAGAGGTTGTTTCCAGGACTTGAACCCGTGACCTCATGGTCACAAGGCAGTGGCTTTACTACTGTGCTAAGGCTCCCCATCTTTCATACACTTTTGGCAACAATTTATATTATTTTTGGGACTAACATATTGATCCAGTGCCTGGTGCTAGTTCATGTTTGTTGCATCTTTCGCAGAATATCAATATTGAACGAAGTCAAATACGACAAAAATTCACGGAGAATTATTTTGGAATATATGTGATTTGTGAGAAGTGGAATCAAGGCGAGACAATGCCTGAGGGCCCCACAAGCTCAAGGGGCGCATGCTGCAAGCTTGTGGACATTATGTAAGCTGGTTCGTGCCTTTCTTACGCCGCAGGAAAGATAATATCCTAGAGAATATTCCCTCAAAATTTCAGCCCAATCGGAGTTATGGATCTCCGGGAATTTAAGAAACGGTGAAAAGCTAGAAAACAGGGACGCGAAACAGAAGAGAAACAGAGAGATAGATCCAATATCGGAGGGGATCCCTCCCCTCCACCACCATGGAGACCATAGACTAGAGGGGAAACCCTCCTCCCGTCTAGGGGAGGTCAAGGAATAAGAAGAAGGGGGGCTCTCTCCCCCTCTCTCCCGGTGGTGTTAGAGTGCCGCCGGGGCGATGATCATGACGACGATCTACACCAAGAATCTCGCTACCGTCAACACCAACTCTCTCCCCCTCTATGCAGTGGTGTAACACCTCTTATCCCTTCTATAATCTCTACTTAAATATGGTTCTTAATGCTATATATTTTTATCCAATGATGTGTTGTTATCCTATGATGTTTGAGTAGTTTTGTCCTATGGGTTGATTTATAATCGTGATTGGTTTCAGTTGTGTGTTTTATTTTGTTGTTGTCCTATGGTGCCCTTCGTGTCGTGCAAGCGTGAGGGATCCCCATTGTAGGGTGTTTCAATACGTTCATGATTCGTTTATGGTGGGTGGCTAGAGTGACAAAAGCTTACACCCGAGTAAGGGAGTTGTTGCATATGGGAATAAAGAGAACTTGATACTTAATGCTATGTTTGAGCTTTACCTTAATGATCTTTAGTAGTTGCGGATGCTTGCTAGAGTTCCAATCGTAAGTGCATATGATCCAAGTAGATAAAGTATGTTAGCTCAAGCCTCTTCCTCATATACAATTGCAATAATGATTATCGGTCTAGTTATGGATTGCCTAGGGACAAATAACTTTCTTATGTTACAAAAGGCTCTCTACTAAACAACTAACTTTTATTATTTTGCAAATTACTCTTAGTTTATTTCCGCTAAGTACCTATAGTTCTATTTTTGCAAACTTATCCTACACCTACAAAATAGTTTCATACTTGTTCTAGGTAAAGCGAACGTTAAGTGCATGTAGAGTTGTGTTGGTGGTCGATAGAACTTGAAGGGAATATAAATTCTACCTTTAGTTCCTCGTTGGGTTCGACACTCTTACTTATCGAGAAAGGCTACAATTGATCCCCTATACTTGTGGGCTATTAGTACACCGGGTATGTGCCCTTGGGCACATTCTGCATGTCTGTGGGGAATAGGACCCTCATGATCCCGTGCAGCACATCCATGTGGAGGAAGTCATTGCTCAGCTGCATCCGGCCCTCGACGCCGGTGATCGTCCATACTGGGTGTGAGCGCCTCCGGAAGGGTGCAATGCACTGGCGCAGGAACTCCTTGGTCGCCATGGCTAATGTGATCTTTGTGGCTTGCGGCTCCGCCATCATCACCACGAGCGGCCCCAGCCTCGTGTTGACGAGATTGAGGTGCTCCCACTCAAAGCTCTTCACGGTTGGTGCGACTGTGATCTGAAGGAGGGGTTGTACTGCTTGGCATCCACATTAGCCCAACGTGCCTAGTAGCCCTCCACATTCTTCAAGACCTTCATGTCGATGATGCGGTGAACCATCCTGTTGTCGAGGCGGAACGAAGCGCACCCTGATCGCTGGTTCCCCGCGGTGATCCGCAGGCTGTAAAAAGCCCTGAAGAGCACCACCAAAGGCAGCACTCCTAGGAACCCCTCGCAGAGGTAGGAAAAGATGGCAAGGATGAGGGCGGAGTTGGGTTGGAGGTGTAGCAAGTGGATCTAATAATGGCTAAGGATGGTGGAGAGGAAGTCGGAGAAGGGCGGTACTAGGCCCACAAAGATGGAGTGGTAGAAGATAGGGATTGTCATCGCCGCCAGCTCCCCCACTGGTAGCGAAGCCGGCTAGATTCATGTGGTCCCAAACTTGTTGAGGGCGTAGGCCATGATGCCTCCTTGAACTAAGTCGGTATTTCCACAAAGAGGAAGGGATGATGCAGCACAACGATGGTACATCTCCAACGTATCTATAATTTATGAAGTATGCATGCTATTATATTATCCATCTTAGATGTTTTATAGGCATTTATATGCTATTTTATATGATTTATGGGACTAACCTATTAACCTAGAGCCCAGTGCTAGTTTCTGTTTTTTCCTTCTTTTTGAGTTTTACAAAAAAGGAATACCAAACGGAGTCCAATTGATGTGCCAATTTTTGACAATTTTTTATGGACCAGAAGAAGCCCACGGAGCATCGAAGATGGACAAGAAGAGTCTCGAGCCGTCCACGAGGGTGGAGGGGGCGCCCTACCCCCCTGGGAGCACCCCCTATCTCGTGGATGACTCGGAGACCCCCCCTGACGTCAAACCAACGGCAAAAGTTCCTATAAATACAGAAACCCCCAGAAAGAAACCTAGATCGGAAGTTTCGCCGCCTCAAGCCTCTGTAACCACGAGAAATCAATTTAGGCTCTCTCTGGCACCCTACCGGAGGGGGCCATCATCACCGGAGGCCATGGGGAAGGATCTAGGAGGGGCCATCATTTCCATGAAGGCCAAGGACTGGAGGGGGAACCTCTCCCCATCCAGGGGGAGGCCATGGAGGAGGAAGCACAAGGGGGAGAACCTCTCCTCCTCTCTCTCGGTGGCGTCGGAGTGCCATCGGGAGGGGAATCATCTCCGTGGTGATCGTCTTCATCAACATCACCATCGTCATCACCATCCTCATCTCTTTTATGCGGTCCACTCTCCCGCACCCTGCTGTAATCCCTACTTGAACATGGTGCTTTATGCCACATATTATGTTCCAATGATGTGTTGCCATCCTATGATGTTTTGAGTAGATATCCTTTGTCTTTGGGTTGATTGATGATCTAGTTTGGTATGAGTTGTATGTTTTATTTTGGTGTTTTCCTATGGTGCCCTCCGTGTCGCGCAAGCATGAGGGATTCCCGCTCTAGGGTGTTGCAATACGTTCATGATTCACTTATAGTGGGTTGCTTGAGTGACAGAAGCATAAACCCGAGTAAGGGGGTTGTTGGGTATGGGATAAAGGGGACTTGATATGTTAATGCTATGGTTGGGTTTTACCTTAATGATCTTTAGTAGATGCGGATGCTTGCTAGAGTTCCAATCATAAGTGCATATGATCCAAGAAGAGAAAGTATGTTAGCTTACGCCTCTCCCTCATATGAAATTGCAATGACGACCACCGGTCTTGTTAACAATTGCCTAGGACAACTCCGCACACCGACCCATCATTATTCCACACTCGCTATTTATAATATTTAGTAATATGTTCTAACTTTATGATAACAACACCTACTTTTATATTTTAGCTCTTCGATACCATGCAAATTTATCCTCTTCACACCCACAACGTAGTTTTATTTCTCGTTTCTAGTTGGAAGCAAACGTTTGGTCTATGTAGAGTCATATCAGTGGTAGATAGGACTTGAGAGAATATTGATCCTACCTTTAGCTCCTTGTGGGTTCGACGCTCCATACTTATCACTTCCACCTGGGAATTGCTACGATGATTCCCTGCACTTGGGGATTATCAAGCGACGATAGGTATTTCCCTCAGTGATGAGACTAAGGTTATCGAACCAGTAGGAGAACAAAGCAACACAAAGTAAACATCCCCTGCACACAAATAAAAAATACTCGCAACCCGACGTGTTAAAGGGGTTGTCAATCCTTTTCGGGCAACGGTGCCTCAAATTGGCGAGAAGATGTGATAAAGTTGTGATAGATAGGATAAATAGATCGCAAATAAAATAAAGTGCAGTAAGGTATTTTTGTATTCTTGATTTGATAGATCTAAAAATAGAAGTAAAGGAAAATATATCGGAAAGACAAATATAATAAGAAGAGACCCGGGGGCCGTAGGTTTCACTAGTGGCTTCTCTCGAGAAAATAAGCAAACGGTGGGAAAACAATTATTGTTGGGCAATTGATAGAACTTCAAATAATCATGACGATATCCAAGCAATGATCATTATATAGGCATCACGTCCAAGATTAGTAGACTGACTCCTGCCTGCATCTACTACTATTACTCCACACATTGACCGCTATCCAGCATGCTTCTAGTGTATTAAGTTCATGGAAAAACAGAGTAATGCAATAAGAACGATGACATGATGTAGACAAGATCTATTTATGTAGAAATAGACCCCATCTTGTTATCCTTAATAGCAATGATACATATGTGTCGTTTCCCCTTCTGTTACTTGCATCAAGCACCATTAGATCGAACCCATCACAAAGAACCTCTTCCCATTGCAAGATAAATAGATCAAGTTGGCCAAACAAAACCCAAATATCGGATAAGAAATAGGAGGCTATAATCAATCATGCATATAAGAGATCAAAGAAGATTCAAATAACTTTCATGGATAAACATAGATCTGATCATAAACTCAAAGTTCATCGGATCCCAACAAACACACCGCAAAAAGACTTACATCATATGGATCTCCAAGAGACCATTGTATTGTTCATCAAGAGAGAGAGAGAGAGAGAGAGAGAGGAAGCCATCTAGCTACAAACTACAGACCCGTAGGTCTACAAAGAACTACTCACGCATCATCAGAGAGGCACCAATGGACATGATGAACCCTCCATGATGGTGTCTAGATTGGATCTGGTGTTTCTAGAACCTGCGGCAGCTTGAATTGATTCTCGTTGACTCCCTTAGGGTTTCTGGAATATTGGGTTATTTATATAGCAAAGAGGCGGTGCGGGAGGCCACCGTGGTTGGCACACCCCACTAGCGCCCAGGCGCGCCCTGATGTCTTGTGCTCACCACAAGACGGCCCTCTGGTACTTCTTTGGCCCACTGGATGTCTTCCGGTCCCAAAAAAATCCACAAAAAGTTTTGTTGCGTTTGGACTCCGTTTAGTATTGATATCCTGCAATGTAAAAAACAAGCAGAAAACAGCAACACGCACTGGGCACTATGTCAATAGGTTTGTACCAAATAATGACTACAAAATGATTGTAAAACATCCAAGAATGATAATATAACATCATGGAACGATAAAAAATTATAGATATGTTGGAGACGTATCAGCATCCCCAAGCTTAATACATTCTTGTCCTCGAGTAGGTAAATGATAAAAATAGAATTTTGGATGTGGAATGCTGCCTAACCTGTTCATCACATAATCTTTTCTTTGTAGCATGGACATTTGTACTTTTATATGGTTCAAGGCAATAGTCTAGTTTTGACATGAAGACTTTAATACTCAAGCATACCAACAAGCAACCATGTATTTCAAAATATCAATGCTAAAGCAAGTTATCCCTAGCCCATTATGCTCAATCATTGATCCATTCATGAAACACACTCAAATATTAGCTACACCCAATGCTCAAATACGATCATAGTGCCCCTTAGTTGGTGCTTTGTAAGAGAACATGAATATTCAAATTCAAAATAAAAATTGCATAAAGTAAAAGAAAGGCCCTTTGCAGAGGGAAGTAGGGATTTGTAGAGGCGCCAGAGCTCAAAGAGAAAATTGAGAGATAAAAACATTTTGGGAGGCATACTTTTCCCACCAACGAAAATGACTTAGAGCTCCCAATACTTCCCATGCTAGATATATCATAGGCGGTTCCCAAATAGAAAATAAAGTTTATTCCTTTTTCCACCACACTTTCACTTTCCATGGCTAACCGTATCCACGAGTGCCCTCCATACCAAAACTTCCCAAGGAATTTATTATTTGACAACATACAGTAAATTTATTTTTTCATTTCGGGACTGGGCATCCCTAATACCTTTGCCGTACTCTCGTGCAATGACAAGTGAATAAACACTCATCATGAGAATAACACATCTAGCATGGAAAATATCGGCCACCTCTCACTGCCTCGTGAGCAGTACGAGCACACAAAAGAGAAATTTATTTTGAAAATTAGAGATGGCACATGCAAATTTTCTTAGAACGGCATACCGCATGTAGGTAGGTATAGTTGACTCATATGGAAAAACTGGTTTAAAGGGTTTTGGATGCACAAGTAGTGATCATACTTGGTGCAAAATGAAGGCTAGCAAAAAGATTTAGAAGCGACCAACCAAGAAACGAAAAATCTCGTACCCAAGCATTAAGCATAAGTAACACCGAATAATGCACCACAAGTAGGATATAAATTTCATTGCATAACTATTGAATTTCGTGCTTGCATAGGTAATCACAAACCTTAACACCAACATTCTTACTAAAGCACAATTACTCATCAACATGACTCACATATCACATCGTCATATCTCAAAACCATTACTAAGAACCAAGTTTTTTTTGCCCAATGATCTTCATGAAAGTTTTTATTATAGCTTCCTTGGATATCTATCACTTTGGGACTATTTTGATATGTTGCTTTTAATAAGCTCAAACAAATTTAAGTGAAGAACATGAGCATAATATTTATTTCTCTCAAAATAATCTAAGTGAAGCAAGAGAAAATTTCATAAAAAATTACTAACTCCCAAATAAATCTAGGTGAAGGATGAGAGCATTTCTTCAGAAATAACAAAGCATTCCGTTCTCAAAAAGATATAAGTGAAGCACTAGAGCAATTCAATGGCTCTAAAAATTTAAGTGAAGCATAGGAGCAAGCATAGCATAATTTTTGGATCTCTCAAAAAGGTGTGTCCAGCAAGGATTCAAGACTTAATACACAAAGAAAAACAATCAAAGACTCATATCACACAAGACGCTCCAAGCAAAACTCATAATATGTGACGAATAAAAATATAGTTCCAAGTAAAATATCGATGGTTGTTACAAGAAAGAGGGGATGCCACTCGGGGGCATCCCCGACCTTAGTTGCTTGCTACTTCTTGAATATTATCTTGGGGTGCCTGGGGCATCCCCAAGCTTAGCCTTTTGCTAATCCTTATTCCTTCATCCATTGTAAGATCACCCAAAACTTGAAAACTTCAATCACAGAAAACTCAACAAAACCTTCATGAGATCCGTTAGTATAAGAACACAAACCACTACTATAAGTATTGTTGCAAACCCATTCATATTTTATTTTTGCATTATATCTACTGTATTCCAACTTTTCTCTGGCAAAAACTCTTCAAAGAAAGCCATAGAATCATCAAAACAAGCACACAACGCAAAGAAAATAGAATATGTCAAAAACAGAACATTATGTAGCAATCCGACTACTTTGAATACTTTGCAACTCTAAAAATTCTAAAAAAGAAGACGTGAATAATTTGTTTATTAATCTTCTGCAAAAAGAATCAACTCAAAATCACTCTTCTGATAAAAATGAAAAATAATTTTGTGAGCGCAAAAGTTTCTGTTTTTCAGGAAGATCAAATCAACTTTCACCCAAATCATCCCCAAGGCCTTGCTTGGCACAAACACTAATTTAAACCACAAAAACACATCTAATCATAGGAATAATGGGGTATTTTATTGAAAACAAAAAAAACCAAAAAGCAAAAAGATACAAGTTGGGTTGCCTCCCAACGAGCTCTATCGTTTTATGCCCCTAGCTAGGCATAACGAGTAGGATCTAAGTTTTGTCATCTTTGTTCTCAAATTCTATAAGCACACAACTAGATTTCTTTGGAGAATCAGCAAGTAATCAAAACTTCTAGGCATAAAGTTGAGGAAATCATTTTTATCAATAGGATCTCTTATAGCTTCAACAAAATTCGGGTGAATACTAATCATTTTAAGATCCCCTTTATCATTACTAGAAGTTGCACCTTTGTTTTTAGTAACTTGAGAAATTTTGCCAATTTTTAACGGAGTTTTCTCAATAGTTTTGGTGGAAGCGAAAGTCGTACTTTGATTACTAAAGATTTCTTCCAACTTATCAATCCTAGACGGGCTTATTCAATTCTTTCATGAATTACAGTCCCCTTTACTTTTAACAACATAAAAACTTCTCCCGCTTTTGACCCAATTTTAGTAGCATAATTTTGCATTTTTCTATCCATGTTTTCAATATCTTCTTCGGTAAGCATTTTCTTTTCAATAGCATCTAGTCTTTCCATAACATGCTCGAGGGTCACAATTGTTTCATTGATCATGAGAGGTGGTGAACCCACTGAATTTCCCAAAGCATTGAAAGGATCAAGAGAAGGACACATCAAGAAATTTCCACCGGTAATCGTATCAAGGACGAATCTATACCAACTGGTGATGCCCACATAAAAACAATGAAGAAGAACAATGATAGATTGCTTACAAATAGATCTATTATGAGCATTGCAAATCCTATACCAAGCATCTTTTAAATTCTCCCCTCACCTTTGTTTAAAGTTAAGAAACTCATTCTCGGGAGTGTACGCAATGGAGGAAGACTATCCATAATGAAAAAAGTGGTCAACAAGATTGCACACAAAAACAGATCTGACGAGAAAACGGCGAACGAAAAAGAGGGCAAATAAAATGGCAAATTTTTGTGAAGCGGGGGAGAGGAAAACGAGAGACAAATGGCAAATAATGTAAATTGCGAGGAGATGAGATTTGTGATTAGGAACCTGGTTGATGTTGATGATCCTCCTCGACAACGGTGCTAGAGATGCCTGCTTGAACTACATCAGTATTTCCCCAAAGATGAAGGGATGATGCAGCACAGCGACGGTAGGTATTTCCCTCAGTGATGAGACCAAGGTTATCGAACTAGTAGGAGAACCAAGCAACACAACGTAAATAGCTCTGCACACAAATAACAAATACTCGCAACCCGACATGTTAAAGGGGTTGTCAATCCCTTTCGGGTAATGGTGCCTCAAATTAGCAAGAACACGTGATAAAGTTGTGATAGGTAGGATATATAGATCGCCAATAAAATAAAGTGCAGCAAGTTATTTTTGTATTTTTGGTTTAGTAGATCTGAAAATAAAAGCAAAGGAAAATAGACCGCAAAGGCAAATATGATAAGAAGAGACCCGAGGGCCGTAGGTTTCACTAGTGGCTTCTCTCGAGAAAAATAGCAAATGGTGGGAAAATAATTACTATTGGGCAATTGCTAGAACTTCAAATAATCATGACAATATCCAAGCAATGATCATTATATAGGCATCATGTCCAAGATTAGTAGACCGACTCCTGCCTGCATCTACTACTACTACTTCACACATCGACCGCTATCCAGCATGCATCTAGTGTATTAAGTTCATGGAAAAACGGAGTAATGCAATAAGAACAATGACATGATGTAGACAAGATATATTTATGTAGAAATAGACCCCATCTTGTTATCCTTAATAGCAACGATACATACGTGTCGTTTCCCCTTCTGTTACTGGGATCAAGCACCATAAGATCGAAACCATCACAAAGCACCTCTTCCCATTGCAAGATAAATAGATCAAGGTGGCCAAACAAAACCCAAATATCTGAGAAGAAATACGAGCCTATAATCAATCATGCATATAAGAGATCAAAGAAGATCCAAATAACTTCCATGGATAAAAACATAGATCTGGTCATAAACTCAAAGTTCATTGGATCCCAACAAACACACCGCAAAAGACTTACAGAATATGGATCTTCAAGAGAACATTGTATTGAGAATCAAGAGAGAGAGAGAGAGAGAGAGGAAACCATCTAGCTACTAACTACGGACCCGTAGGTCCACAAAGAACTACCCACACATCATCAGAGAGGCACCAATGGACACGCTGAACCCCTTTGCGATGGTGTCTAGATAGGATCTGGTGTTTCTAGAACTTGCGGCGGCTGGAATTGATTTTTGTCGACTCCCCTTAGGTTTCTGGAATATTGGAGTATTTATAGAGCAAAGAGGCGGTTCGGGAGGCCACCATGGTGGGCACAGCCCACCAGGGCGCGCCTGGGCCTCCAGGCACACCCTGGTGTCTTGTGCTCACCATGGGATGGCCCTCTAGTATTTATTTGGCCCACTAGATGTCTTCTAGTCCAAGAAAATCCACAGAAAGTTTCACTGCGTTTGGACTCCATTTGGTATTGATTTCCTTCGATGTAAAAAACAAGCAGAAAACAACAACTGGCACTGGGCACTATATCAATAGGTTAGTACCAAAAAATGATATAAAATGACTATAAAACATCCAAGATACATAATATAATAGCATGGAAAAATCAAAAAATATAGATATGTTGGAGACGTATCAGGCCACCATCGGGCGCACCTTGTCCAGCCCCTCCTTGTTGAGGATGGTGGACGGTAGCAGCGCCGGCTCCAGTAACGGCGTCGACTCTGCTGGCCCCCTTCCCTTTTCATAGGGGGCCTTCTTCTTGGGAGCCATGGCGGTGGAGGAAAGTTGAGGAATATTGGGAGCAGGAGCAAGGGAATGCAAGAAGCGTGCAAGGGAGGCGAGGCATACGAGAGTAGCAATGATGGTACCCGCACCCTATGTGGGCAGTTTTATGCCAGAACCCATGGTTATCGAGGCGTCGTGGGGAAGTGAGGGCGTCCCCATCCTGTTGTGTTTCCATGCATCCTTGCCTAGGCCCGGCAGTCTTTGGCCCCGCACAGTTTCGTTCCTAATGGGCGAAACATGCGCGTTGCGGGCCCAGGGGCTACTGTTGGCTTAGTAGGAACTAGTGTAGCATGGGAGATCTGCCTACGGACCATGAAGGGCTCCCTGGGCCAACTCAAGAGACGTCCCAGGAGCTGGTGTTGTGAAACCAACAGCCTCGTGAGGGCCTTGCCCGGCGAGGGGCTTCCCGACGAAGCACTTCACTCAAAACCACCACCGCAGCAAGTTGGCTCGCGAGGCCCCTCATTGCGAGGTGCCATCCCGTGAGCCCTCCTGAGGAGTCCTCATGGCACTGGTCATGTGCTCATCACATGGGTGACATCATCGTGGCAGGCGCCAGCCTTTGCAGCCGGGGCAGTTTCCCCTTTGGTGATAAGGAAGCAGTTGCGCTTGCCTGCCCCCATAGCAAGTCCCAAAGCTTTCCGCATTGGTGAAAGAAGACCATGATGGTGACGCAGCAGGACGGAGGTCATCGTGGAACCCCCTTCACATCATGGATAACACTTTAGCAGGCAAAGACCGCCTTTTGTCGGGATAAGCACCGGCGCCTGCCCCTTTCAAATTGCCGCCCTTTGGTTGCCCTTTCCCACTCATATTTTTGGGGAAGAGGTCCAAGGAACCTATAAAAGGGGCAGTGGTGCCACCGCATGAGGGGATAGGTCCATTCCACCATTGCTGACCCCCAAGAGCTCCGGCTCACCTTGTAGCTCCTACAGCACTTTCCCCAAAGCAATTCCACCAAGTAGAAGCAGGATTTTACACCGCACGGTGGCCCAAACCTGGGTAGCTCGTTGTGTCTCTGTCATGCCTCGCGCCTAGCTCGTAGCCTCGTGGTCGTGAGAAAAGATCACAGTGTTTGAACCAGGGTTTTGGCGGGTTTCCCGTAGCTCAAAATCAATCCCCCGACACAATTGTAAGGATACCATCTGATATCGAGTGGCGAGCTGGGGCCTCTATTCTCGATCATATCAAGCATAGCCAGTCGGTGTCCATCATGAGGAACGTTGATACGTCTCCAACATACCTATAATTATTTATTGGTCCATGCTATTATATTATCAATCTTGGAAGTTTTATATACACTTACAAGCAATTATATATCATTTTTATGACTAACCTATTAACTTAGAGCCCAGTGCTAGTTGATGTTTTTGCTTGTTTTTGGTTTCGTAGAATATCAGTACCAAACGAAGTCCAAATGCCATGAAACTTTTTGGACATTTTTTCGGGACAAAATAGACACTAGAAGCTTCATGAGAATACCATACATGGGGGCACGGGGCCACCACCCACCAGGGGGACGCCCTGGGGGCAGGCGCTCTCTGATGGGTGGTGGGGCCCATGAGGCTCCATTTGACCTAGCTCCGCCTATATAAATTCTCAAGAATCATGAAACCAACAGAGGAGTGCACAAAATACTTTTTTCGCCGCTGCAAGTTCTAAAACCACGAGATCCCATCTAGAGGCCTTTTCCGACACTCTGTCGCAGGGGGATTCAGTCATGGAGGGGCTCTAAATCATCCTTGCCACCCTCCGGTGATGCGTGAGTAGGTTACCACGGACCTATGGGTCAACAGTTAGTAGCTAAATGGATTCTTCTCTCTTTTTGGTGTTCAATACAATGTTCTCCTTGGTGTTCTTGGGGATCTATTTGATATAATGACTTTTCGCGGTGTGTTTGTTGGGATCTGATGAATTGTGAATTTATGATCAGATCTATCCATGAATATTATTTGAGTTTTCTCTGAACTCTTTTATGCATGATTGTTATAGCCTTGTATTTCTTCTCTGATTTATTTGTTTGGTTTGGACAACAGATTGATTTATCTTGCCATGGGAAGAGGTGCTTTGTGATGGGTTCGATCTTGCAGTACTCAATCCCAATGAAAAAAAGGGACATGACATGCATGTATGATTTCTATTAAGGCTATCAAGATGGGATTATTTCATATGTGAGTTTATCTTGTCTACATCATGTCATCTTTCTTAAGGCGTTACTCCATTCTTCCATGAACTTAATACACTAGATGCATGCTAGATAGCGGCTGATGTCTGGAGTAATAGTAGTAGATGCAAAACCATTTCGGTCTACTTGTCTCAGACGTGATGCCTATATACATGATCATTGCCTTGGATATTGTCATAATTATTTGATTTTCTCTCAATTTCCAAACAGTAATTTGTCTACCCACTTGTAGGATCGAAAATATGTCTAGGGGGTAATTAGACTACTTGACCAAATAAAAGTCTATCATTTTCCCAATTTTAATTGTAGGCAGATTTTTTAAGTCAAGCAACACCACAAAAAATACACTTCCGTGATGATACGCGTTTGTCACAGTAGGTCACATTTTCTGTGATGCATGTACATCCATGAAGATTTTATGATAGAGTCAAGATAGTCATACATGTGCTGTCATAGAAGTGTTCCATGACAATACCAAAATTGTCATCACGGAAGTGTCCACTTGCATGACGATAAATGGCGCGTCATGGAAATGTTTTCATCAAGGGTAACTGACACATGGCATCCACCATAATGGGTCGCCATTAAGCTATTGGGTTCCGGTTTGGATCCGATAACCCGTTAACAGCCCCGACCAATGGGGATTCTCCACGTGTAAAATTCTTATTTGTTGGAGGATCCACGTGTCGGCTCAGCGTTGGGACAGATGTCATCCACTCATTGTACGGAAGGCGCCTATGATGCGTTGGCACGTGGAAAGGCCCAACAGTGGCCCATTTAGGTGAAAGATGCTAGCCTAGTAAAAATTAGTAGGCCGGTCCATATAGGGCCTACTTTTGTCTGGTCCATTTAAGCCCACGACCCAAACGAGATGTGCCAATTCGGCCCATCAACAGCGCATAAACTATTTAACACCATTGCAGCCCATCGTCAGTTCGAGCCTGTTAACAGCCCCTATATATTTTGGATCAATGTCGGCCTGATGTGGTTTCGGCCTGTTAACGGCCCATTCAAGGGATGGGCCAATTTTCAGGATGTACGCCTTTCGGCCTTTTAGCGACCCATTTGCGTATTGGGCCAATTTCTAGCCCGGGGTGTATTTCAGCCTGTTAACAACCCATAAATGAGTTGGGCCATTTGTAGTTGGACCCGAGTTTTGGCCTCTTAACGGCTCATCCTCTTCATGGTCCAATACTAGCCCGGTTTCACTTTCGGCCTATTAAAGGCCCACAACACAATTGGGCCATATACAGTCTGACCTGACTTTCGGACTCTTAGCGGCCCATGCTCTTCATGGTCCAATATGAGCCCGATGTCCCTTTCGGCCTGCTAAATGAGTTGCGCCATATATAGCCCGACCTTAGTATCGGCCTATTAACAGCCCGTGAAATCGAATGAGCCCACTTATTGCTCGCTTCGATGTCGGCATGTTAACGACCCGGGAGGTAATAGGGCCAAGCATTAATTATTTGCTCGTTTCAATTATAGCGGCCCAATAGAGCTTTCGGCATGCTTACGGCCCTTCAACTTAATGGGCTCGCTAAAGTTCGAACAAGTCTGTAGGCCCAATTAGATAATGTTGATTCTAGCCCAGCTATAATTTGAGCCCATTAGGATGAGCAATTATGGACAGGACCAAAACCGATCAATCAAAGGCCTATGAGAATTTTGGCCCCTGCGAGCCCATTACGGAAGCGCATTAAGGGCAGTGGGCCGCTGTCCTTCAGGTAGGGCCCACGACTGTTCATGCTAACTAATAATTCCACTACTTTTTTGGCTTCCTAGAGACCAGTTAGCTGGAATGCGAGGCACACTAAGCAAACGTACGACATACAAGGCAAAACATAGCACATCCAACATATATTACAGGAAATTACATCCACTAGGAAATCAAATATTGATGCCAGTGCAAATAAATGAATAGAACTTAACGATCTACAACCGCACAACCTGCAACCTCAGCGCGGATGACGCCCATAAGCATGTGAGCAAGTTCTTCCTTCTTTCCTACACTATCTCTGAAAACATTGATCAGTTGTTGTTGTGCAATAATGTGCACCTCTGATTCCTCCATGATTTCCATCATTGCTTCAGCCAGTAATTGGTTCACAAACATACATTTTTTCCATTAGATTCGAGATAGAGGAAACTAAACAGATTCAGATGGCGATTTTAGCGAGCTTGTATTATTGATAGTGGAGAGTGTCTCAACCACTGCATCATAACATAAATTAGGAGGGGAACCGAACAGATTAATCAAGAGTTATTGCCATACCTGGCCTAGATTTATTGGAAAGAAACAATGGGGTTGCCTTCCTGTTTTCAGAGTTTGTATTCTTATCTTCAGCAGCTTGCACTAAATTAACACACTAGCATTGCTATCATTGGCCAAGTCAGATAATAAGAAAGCAACATTGATACACTAAACATTTGGGCAACCAGACCACACCATCCAACACCAAATTAACACAATATGGCACAACTATCATCAGCGAGGTAAGGTAATAGGAAAGCAACATTCACACAAAGCCAAGGATTGTGGACTTAGTTCCTGTGGTTGATAGAGTGGAAAGAAGATTGTCTGCTAGTTCCTCCCTCTTATCACAAGGAGCAAGGCTACAGTTATTAGAATATGTTCTTTCCTCTATGCCGATATACTTTCTATGTAGTCTCAGCCTACCTGCTGCAATTATAAAACAGTTGGAAAGAATCACGAGGCAATGCTTATGGAGGGGAAATTTCGATACCCCAAGACAGTCTTTGATAGTCTGGCCTATGGTATGCAAACCTAATGATAAGGGTGGAATGGGTATCATCGACCTATCTATTCAGAATAGAGCCCTGCTCACTAAACACTTGCACAAGTTCTACAACAAGGCCGGGTATCTTTGATATGGGATACTTATTATAATGGAGTTGTTCCCCATGCAACAGTTCAATGTGGATCCTCATGGTGGAGAGATATTATGAAGATTAATGATATCTATAGAGCAAATTCGACTGTCACAGTCAATGTTGGTGACACTACATTATTGTGGCATGATTCATGGTTTCTCAATGGTTGTTCCATACCAATCAAAGAGAGGTTTCCAAGACTCTTCTCCTTCACCATGGATGATAGAATCTCTATCACGGACTTCATAGATGATTTGGACATCCCGGATCTGCTGTCCCCTCAGGCAATGGAGGAACTACAAACTCTACAGTTTGATATTCAAGTTAGAGAGGGATCCCAATGCATAAGATTCCTGGTCATGGATACTTGGAAAAGGTAGTTATACTGCCAAGAGCTACTATGTTCTCATGCATTCTTCATTACCGAATGATGACCCTTGCAAGTGGATCTGGCAGAGCAAATGCATCATGAAAATCAAAGTCTTTGCAAGGCTAATGCTCAATGGTCATCTGAACACAAGAGATATGCTCCTCAGAAGGCATTGGAGATCTGAGGAAGATGATAACCTATGCCCAATATGTGTTGCACAGCTCCATGAGGATAGAGATCATCTCTTTTTTAAATGCAATTTCAGTACCAGGGTCTGGAATTACTTACAAATCCAGTGGCATGCTAGATTGTCCATCAAGAAATGTATTTTGGTTGCCAAAAGAGGCTTTCAGCAGCCCTTCTTCTTTGAGTTAGTGTTTCTGGCTGCATGGAGCATCTGGACTACAAGGAATGACAAAACCTTTAGGCAAATCAGGCCTACTTTTAGAGCATGGAAGGCCAAATTCATTCATGATATCACATTGCACTCCCACAGAATGAAACCAACGGTGAAATCCCTGTTGTTGCAATGGATAAAGGCGCTACCCTAAAACCCATGATGTGTTCCAGGAGGTCTATGATGCTGGTTGTAGTATTATTGCCTATGATGTTGGTTGTAATGATTTGGTTGTAATTAGTTTTTTCTGTATATAGGAAAGTTCCTAGCTTTTAGTTAGCCTAGTTTCTTTAGCTTTTGTACATATTTAAACTTGTCGAGACTGTGTTGGAGGTTTTAATAAAGGGTTGTGGGGCTTTTGCCTCACAGTATTCAGTCAATAAAAAACATTGACACAATGAATGATTGGGCAACCAGAACATTACTACAATTTAGTAATGTGCATGATATGAGATAGTACCCTCATGCAGCTCAGTATGCAAAACTACCAGGCAGGTTTCCTTACAAAAATCAACCTTGTCGCCTTTAATTATATATTTTGCTACAAGTAAATTTAGATCAGATAAAGGTTGGATTCACACCGATTAACAAAATACATGCTAATGTAAAAAAATATAGTGATGTACAACAGATACTTACATCACCATTGGAGCATAGAAAATTCATGCAAGATACTTTCCTCGAACACGATACCAGTTTAGAAAGTCTTCTATCCTTTAAGCTTTTTTTCTAAAACAGAGATCGGTAAGAAACATGTAGAAAATATGATCTGAATGCTATAAAATTTCATGATGTGAGGATACACACACACTTTTTAGAATGGAGTTGACATATTTTTGCTGGACTGGAGCGGACTAGTTCTTTGGCCACTTGAATCTGCTAATTATCAATAGGAGTTGGGTTTCTCTTTGCTGGAGCAGTACCTATGAACACTGGAGTTGGTTTACTATCTCCTAGCATTTGGATCTTTTGCAAAGACCTTGTTTGTAACCCTTCAGATTCTAACATAGCCGTCTTCCCCTTGCATGCTACGGAGAGAGATGGAATAGGTACTGAAGAACAGAAAGGTATGACATATTGACATGTATTCCCTCCATCCAGAAATAAATAGATGTGTCTATAGGCGTATTTCTGTTCTAGATACATCCATTTCTGCGACATGTAATCCGGACAGAGGGAGTACGATGTAAGAGCTAGGGATATGAGAGAACAATAGAGTAAAAACACTAGTTGAATGTAAAACTGTATGATAGCGGTACATATAGAAAAACAATAAGGCAACATATGTGTGTATGATTGGGAAACTAAGATGGCATTGCAATAGACCGCTACAATAGCACTTCAATATAAAAAAAACATGGTATGGTAGACAGATGGAGTACATACTAATGAATAACAATCCATAAGATATTCAGAAGCATCATGTCCAAACTAAGTAGATGGCATTGCGACAGAGTAGAACGACTGTACTTGAATTTGGAAACATGTTATCATGAATGGAATAGGTACTGAAAAATAGGAACATGGCATATTTACATGCATGATCAGCAGGCTAAGCACATGGCATTGCCACAAAGTAGATGCACTCCAGGACATTATATGCATGTTGTACCCATATCACGGGCCAAGTTAGAACAAGGACCCTATGGGGTGAATGCGATTCATCGTCTTTCTGCAAGTCTTAAGAAGAACTGCCTTTACATGTTCCATCATATTGGGTATCATTGACGTCAAGTTTGTTGGCCGTTAGATTGCTCCGTGAGGTTCTTATGGATATATCAGTGTGTGCAATTATATCTGACATGCATGGAAGACAACTAGTAGTTAGATTTATGTAATGAGTGCCTGTAGGAGACGACATAAAAAGTAGGACTGGGCTTAACTAGCAGCAACAGGTCTCAAAAACTAAAGGGAGAACACGGATGAAAGCTACAGAATATGTATCGTTTGTACTCTTGATTAACTAGATGGCACCCAAAAGTATTAAAGAACAACATAGGTAATACTAGAAGTGGTATAATCACCAGCCTGTGGGATAGCATTGGCTAATGGATGATGACTATGGAACAACGTTACCTAAAGAACAAGTCTCTTATCTGAATTATGGAACATCGTTAACTCCTGAACAAGACTCTTAAGGGATCAGCATGAATATACAGTGAAATGTGATAATCTATTTTCAATGCTTAGATGAATGACAAAACCATAAATGTTGCACACAAGTAAGATGAGAGTACAACCTATTTGGCCGCCATCCATAGGAGTAAGCACCATGTGCTGACTTGTCTATGGTCCTTCAGTTGTTGTAGTTGTCCATGTCGAGCACGCACATTTGATGCAGGGAACTATTAAGTGGGGACTATAGCTCCCTTCTGGTGTATGCTTCCCTTCTTGGAGCAGCTGCGGTGAGAAGGAAGACAGTGTGGCTGAAGATGCAGAAAACGCATAATGTTAAGAACGACATATATCTCTGATCTGAAGAAATACCCTAAGAGATCAACAGTAAGGTACGAGAGTGGTCACAAATCTATTGACTGAAAACTAAATTGGGGTCACATTTTATTTTATTTTGGTAATGTCCGATCTGTGCCGGATGGCTTGATGGTCGTCTTGTGCCTCCCAGCTGACACTATTCAGAATGTTCCTTGAAGAGCCAGCGACCACCGACCAAAACCCACTCCCCTCCCCATCACACTTATGTGGTTGCCTTGCCCCGGAACAATCCACAAAGACTCATCGTCATCCAGATCCGGCGGCGGCAGTACCTTCAACCCATACAACTCTAAGATAGCCACCTAAGCGTTGCTTCTATGGCAAACTTGGGCCCCCGCACCCTTACAATAGACACCAGCCAACCAGCAGCCTAGGAGCTCCGCTGCCTAGAGGGTGTCTCTTCCCATTGTGAATCGACTGTCCTAGAATAAAAACTCAGACCACTGACGCCTAAATAAAGTGATTTAAGACGAGTGTATGACCTATCTTGCAGCCCAGTGAAGTAGGCAGCTCCAGCTGCCGAGTCGGTGAGGCCTACGCGGTTGCGGTGGCCCCCGGCGACAGGAAAGCAGATATGTCGCAACGGTCGACGGCTACGGGAAACAGCATCGGGGCCCTAGACGCATCCGAAGTTGGAGCCGCTCTAGCGCCGTGCACAATGGCGCGAGTGAATTAGCTCTGATACGGTTCACGCGGTCGTCGTCGAGGCAGCTCCGCAACATGGAGTAAGAGGCACACGGTCCAGTGCACAACGGCAAACGGATAGCGACTCTGGCATTGGGGAGGATGGTGATGGTGAATTTTCTGCGGTGGGGGCGCCATGGAGGAGGGGCGCCATGGGGGACAAGGTGATTTGGCGCCCACAATGTATGAATGGGGGATTGGGAGGGGGAACCATGTCTTACAAACGCATATGTCTTAAATGTGGGGGGAAGTTACAGTTCTACCCCTGCATTTTGGCTTCTAGGCTTGGGTGTGTGTCTTGAGGGTCAGGGATAGTAGAGTAATTTTGCTTCTATCAAATAGTGGGCGTGAGCGATTTCGGGCGAGGAGGGCGTGTTTTTAAATAGTGGGCACGAGCGATTTCGGCCGAGGAGGGTGTGTTTTGCCACCCATGGTTTATGAATTATTTGGTGCCTGCCATTTCGGCCAAGGAGAGGGTGTTTTGCCGCCCATGATTTATGAATTATTTGGTGCCTGTCATTTTGGCCGAGGAGAAGGCGCGCTTGGATGAAGTTATGAACCTACCCTCCATGTACAACGAGCCAATTGATGCGTGTCCCACATAGGCTCGTAACTTCGTGTCTCCCATTTATTTGCTCGAGGGAATTCCACCGAACAGAGGGTGTTTAGTGGTTCATTCAAATTTTGGGAGAAAGAGCATCCACGTCTACCTTACCAAGTCGATTCGAATCAAATTTTGAAATATTGGCTTGCCACTTCTTTTTTAGATGGTGAGATGATGCTTGGGGCTAATGTGTTTTTACATGCTCGTTGCTAATGATTTACCATGACCCACTCAAAAACGGAATCAAACCCAAAATGAAATATCTCGATTCAATGAAATAGCTCATTCACCAGGTCAAAATAGTGAACTAAATCCGAAATTGAAAACCTCAATTGAGTAGCATGTTGTATTATAGTACTCCATGAACATGCTGAAAATCATATTAATGAACTTCTTTGATACACATATCTCCGTTCATGTGTTGATTGCAGATAACATGTTCTCCAATTCAAATATTTGAATGCAAATTTATATCGAAACATGGTTTATATCAGTCTTTGATGCATAAACACGACCTCCCCCTCTCCCGGACTCCTGTTCTCTCTCTCGCTGACAATCTTCGGTTCTATGGCATGCATCCAAACACAAACCTTGTCGGGCCCTCTCCCTCTCTCTCTCCCTATCTATCTCTCTCTCTCTCTCTCTTTGTGTGTGTGTGTGTGTCGGTCTTTCTAGTTTGCATGCACACGCCATGTATAGGTCTCACTAGCACACAATGTATAATTCTCTAGTCCAAGCTAAATATCTAGGGTGCACACATCGTACGCACAAAAATTCCCTAGGTCGTTGTCCGTAACTCTCTCACACACCACTCTGCCATCTCGGAGCTCTCTCTCTCTCTCTCTCTATCCATCTCCTTGGGTCACTCATACACATGCATATCTCACTCACACTCGATAGACCCATCTAAAACTCTCTCTCTCTCCCTCATCCTCTCTCCATCTCACACGCACACACACACACAATCTCATGCCTAGCTAAGTATGATTGTCTCTCACTCAATTGTAGGCACACGCAGTCCCCCCTATGTATATGACTATTTCTCAGTCTCCATCACAAACATATGCATTGTCTCTTTCCCTCACTTGGTATATCTCGATTTCTCTCAGGGCATCTTTCTATCGCACACACACCTTGTCCCTCGATCTCCCACCCATATAGTCCCTTCACGATCTCGAGGGGGTCTCTCTATCACAAACACACCCTCTCTCCCTCCCCATGCATCCATCTTCTCCTTGCGTCCCTCTCGACCTTTGTCCCTTGTTGGCCAGCCCTCTTTTGGACATGTTCTATAGGGGTGTCCCTCTCTGTTGCAAACAATCACGCACTAGCTATCTTCGTGTATCTCCTCGCCTTGCTTTTCTATCTCGGAGATGCATGTGTGATATGTTTGCATAAGTAACGAACACTCTCTCTATATATCCTATCGTCTGTTGTCGCTTTCTCTTTCACACACACACTCTCTTTTTGCACACTCACTCTTTCTCCTTCACACGCACTTGATCTCTCTCGACTTAGGTACTCTCTTTCGTCCATAGCATATAGATTTAGTGAAAAGTCAAACTTCACAAAGTTTGACTAGGTACGTGAAGAAAAACATTTATATCTAGAATGGCAAACATACATCATTAGATTCATCATGATGTAGTTTCGTATGATATATCTTTGGTATTGTAGATATAAATAATTTTTGCATAAACCTGGTCAAAGTTTCCAAAGCTTGACTTCTAAAAATCTATATGCACTGCATTATCCAACAGATGGAGTACCTCTTTCCCCCTCTCAGCTATCTAACGCACCACTCAGTCGTATTGGGGGTCCTCTATCTCTCTCAAACTTTATATCTCCCTAGTTCACACATACACATATCTCGCTCGTGCTACATAGACCCATCTAACACTCACCGCCCTTGTTCTCTCTCTATGTGAC
>NC_041391.1:448247464-448277733 GCF_002162155.2 Triticum dicoccoides | reverse complement strand
CATACGCACACGCACTCCCCCCTAGTATGACTATCTCACACTATCCATCTGGAACAGTCATACTGTCTCCTTCCATCCATACGTCTATCTCCATCTCTCTCGGGGTATCTTTTATCGCGCACACACCTTGTCACTCGATCACCCACCCATGTAGTCCCATCACGATCTCCAGGTGATCTCTCAGTCACAAGGACACACTCTCTCCTCCCCATGCATGGATTTTCTCCATATGTCTCTCTCGACCACTCTCCCTTGTTTTTCAGACCTCTCTTGGCCACATGCTAGGGGTCTTCCTCTCTTGGTTGCGAACAACCACACACTATCTCCTCACCTTGCTTCCGCCGTCGAAGATGCTTGTGTGATATGTTTGCACAAGACACACATGCTTTTTCTCTACTTTATCGTGCGTTATCCATGTCTCTTTCACATGCACACACACACTTTTTTCACTCACTCTTTCTATTTCACACACACACTCTCTCTCTCTATCTCTCTCTCTAGTTAGGCACTCTCTCACGTCCATAAACATATGGATGTTTTGAAAAGTCAAACCTTAGAAAAGTTTGACCAGGTATATGTGGACAAAAATATTTACATCTGGAACGATCATTAGATTCATCGCAACATGTACTTACACTACAAAGAAAAGACACATCCGTGACATTTTGGGCTGAACAATTTTTTTCTGTCATGCTCATGACACTTCTATGACGATAATTATGAAAAAACCCGGTATCATCATAGATGTGGTGGGCTCTGACTTCTATGACAAAAAATCATGATAGAAAATGGGCTTTTCGTCCTGGGCGGGCCAGAGATACAGCTGCATGACATTCTTTGGATCGTCCATGATGTAAAAAACCGTGGTAGAAGCGAGGGCGAGGAAAATATCGGGGAGTTCCAGGTTACCATGGGTGGTCGGGGCCAAGCGATGCACGTTTCTATCGTACATGTATGCGCGTGGGTGCGAGGCATTGGGCTCTAACTGAATCCCGAGCGAGGCGTTCGCCTACTGAAGCCGAGCGATTGCACTGCATGCTACGCATTATTGAACCTGAGCGATTGATCGATCTGGCTGTTAACTGAACCGGATCGAGCGATTCCTTCACTACTGCTGCTAACTAAAGCTGATCGAACCTTCTGCCTCTTGATGAACAGTGAGCCTTGTTGGGGGGTTGGATGAATAGTTCCCGACGGGGGGTTGGATGAACAGGACCCCGTGGTAGTAGAGGTTGTTGCCGCTGGATGAACAGGACCCCGATCGAGCTGGTTGGGGTGGATGAACAGGACACCATGGAGGGCTGGATGAACAGGACCCCATGGAGGGCTGGTTGAACAGTAGCCGGTGGAGTTCTGGATGAACAGTAGCCCGTGGAGGGGTAGTTGAACAGGACCCCGTGGAGAGGGCTAGTTGAACAGTAGCCGATGGAGGAGCGCTGGAGGCTGGATGAACAGGATCCCATGGATGAACAGTCACAAGTGGAGGATGGAGGAGGTCGACGGTGGATGAACAGTAGCATGTGGAGGCTAGAGGAGGTCGACAGTGGATATGAATAGTAGCCCGTGGAGTCCCGTTTTGCGGTACGCCACACCCCTCCCATGAACAGGACCCCCATTTCGACCGTAACACTCCAACATAAGTCTGTTTCCTCCGTTTCGCGGTACGCCACACCCCTCGCGATCAACATAACCCTGTTTCGACCGTAGGCACTCGAACACAAGTCTGTTTCCTCTGTTTTGTGGTACGCCAAAACCCTCTCGATGAACAGGATCCCGTTTCAACCATAGGCGGTCAAACACAAGGTCGTTTCCTCCATTATGCAGTATGCCAGGCCTCGTTTCAATCGGATGTTCCGTCCAAGACGGTTGCCACCCGATGAACACGACGACGCAGTTTCTTCGTTCCGACCCACCGGTTGCCTGCCGATAAACATGATGCCATCATTGCCTCTCTATGCACACAAGCCATGGCCATACGTATGCGCAAGTAGGCATTCGGTGCCCCGCCCGTATGTACGTACGTGGTCGTATTTACTTTCTTGCCGTCGGTGTCAAAACCGGCGGATCTCGGCTAGGGGGTCCCGAACTGTGCGTCTAAGGCTAATGGTAACTGGAGGTGGGGGACACAATGTTTACCCAGGTTCGGGCGTTCTCGATGGAGGTAATACCCTACTTCCTCCTTGATTGATCTTGATGATATGAGTATTAGAAGAGTTGATCTACGATGAGATCGTAGAGGCTAAACCCTAGAAGTTAGCCTATGATTATGATTGTTGTTGTAATACGGACTAAATCCTCTGGTTTATATAGACACGGAGGGGGCTAGGGTTACACAGAGTCGGTTACAGAGAAGGAGATCTACATATCCGAATTGCCAAGCTTGCCTTCCACGCAAAGGAGAGTCCCACCCGGACACGGGACGAAGTCTTCAATCTTGTATCTTCATAGTCCATCAGTCTGGCGAAAGTATACAGTCCGGCAGTCCGAGGACCCCCTAATCCAGGACTCCCTCAGTATCCCCTGAACCAGTCTTCAATGACGATGAGTCCGGCGCGCAGATTGTCTTCGGCATTGCAAGGCGGGTTCCTTCTCCGAATACTCCATAGAAGATCTTGACCACAAAGATTGTGTTGGGCTCTGCAAAACAATTTCCACAACCACCGTAGAGAGCACAATATTCCACATAATCTGCTGACAACTTTACATAGCGTTACATCACGCCGCGGCTCGACCATTACGAACTGTTTTTCCTAGCCTGCTACTGCACGTATTGTGAGGCGGATTTATTGACACGTCCAGTCGAAGCAGAGATTGTGTTCCCCTTATCACGGGATTCTCATTAATACGGGTGTGGGTAACCCAACCATGCTTGTTAGTATGACTCCTCGATTTTAGGCAAGTTCCAAACGGCCATGCGGAGGACGCTTGATATTCACCCTCTTTATAAAGGGGCCAAGACCTGTCCTTTTCTTTCCACGCTCGATCCTTCCCGTCCCCTACCTCAAGTTCCAACACCCAAGGTCCAGTCTGAGCAGTCCGGAACTTCAACCATGTCCGGATCCAACCTTCAAGGCCGGTGGATGGCCTCCTCTGTCATAGAGGAGGACATCAAGAAGCTTAGGGAGGCTAGGTATCTGACCACTGAAATCCCCCACAGGCTACCTGCTCAAGGGCAGGTTATCCCTACTCCCAAACCCAACGAGAGTGTCGTATTTGTTTCCCACTTCCTCCGAGGGCTAGGATTTAGTCTTGATCCCTTCGTAAGAGGGATCATGTTCTATTACAGGCTATATTTCCATGATCTAGCTCCAAATTCTATTCTTCACATCTTGTCATTTATCGTCATATGTGAGGCGTTCTTCCGCATTACCCCACACTTCAGCTTATGGCTCAAGACTTTCAATGTGAAGCCGAAGATGATTGACGGGCAACAGAGGGAGTGCGGAGGCGCTATAATAAGCAAAGGTGCTGACGCCCTATGGCCAAAGGGCTCCTTCCCGGAGGTGTCCGACTTGTGGCAACGGGAGTGGTTCTACATCACAACAACTCGAGGTACAAAGCGGGCGGCTGCCCCAGCCTTCCGCCCGGGCCCTCCGCCCCAACTGGCGTCATGGGTCAACAAAGGGCTGGACTGGGGGCCAATGAATGACGTGCTGACATTGCAAAGCCGCATCCGAGATCTCCTCAAGAGGGATGTCAGCCTCGTCAAAGTAATTTAGGTAATGCTAGTTCATCGGGTCCTTCCATGCCAACGTCGATCTCTCTGGATGTGGGAGTTCAACCCGGAAGAACCGTGAACTATTAAGCACTTCTTTGGTGTGACGCTCGAAAGGATGTATCAATTATTCTTCGGATCACGAATAAAGTGTGCGGACACCATCGAGGATGCGGGCCTGAACTGCAATCGTCCAGATACCCAAGTAAGTAACTCCGCGTCCGAACATGTTGTCTTTATGTTTGTCACAACATTATTTAGAAAAACTAACCTCGGCCAGGACTGGATAAGAAAGGCAGAGAGGATCAGGTGTTCGGCCCCTCTTCCCGAAGGCTCATCGGATCCTACACTAACCAGGATGCTTGAGCGTGCACCTTATCAAGTGCCATCAGGAGAAGATGAAGGGAGGCATAGAGAAGCCGAGAGCGGGCTTCATACATTACACATCCAAACTGGGGGAATTAGTGCCTCCGCAAAGGAGGGTGATCGGGGAGGCGAATCTAAAGTCCCCTCTCTCCACGGGAATAAAAGGGGCACCCCTGGAGATGTGGAAACGGAGGCTTCCAAACGAGGGAAGAAACCTTCGCCAGGGGGCCCTGGCCCGGAGGGCGTCCTGGCCGCACAACGCTCACAAGGGGGCCAACCATCAACAGAGCCGTAATTGAACAAAGTCACTTTGATAAATATATCTTGCTTTTTCTCTGAGAATCACAACCGAGGCATATGTTTTGCAGTCCGGCTCATAGCCCTTCTCAACAAAGTTCATCTTCGGGGGATCATCTTCCAGAGATGATGGAGAGCGAAATGCATCCTCCTGCCTCCCCATCTCATGGGGCGGACGACCCCGAGGTGTCGTCACGGAGGATTTCTCCTGATCCGCAAAGGCCAGCAGGTAATTCTTCGGCCGCCCGAAGTCCGGGGTCCTTGGCTTCTGAGGAGACCAACAGAAAAAGCCCGGGACTATCCGGTGTACAACCGGACATATTGATGGGTCTTTTGGAGCAAGCGGCTATCTCAAAGGCAGATCGTACCTTGATGGGTACGGTGGTTGAGAGGATCTCATCCGCCAAATGCGGGTTAAATGAAGCTTTTGCGAGCCTACTAAGAGGGTTTGAGCTATGCAAAGTAATATGTATATTTTTGGCTGTACCGCACATGCTAGGTGTGCTCCGTATAGATAGTAGCCCTTGAGACTCTGGTTGCCGTCCAGAGGCGGCAAACAGAGGATCATACTCCCAGGTAATGATCGCGCTGCTTGTATATGCAAGTCGTAGAAGGTCCGGCGGCTGACCGGACTACTGATTTCGCTGAATTGAGGCGGTAGCTTGAAGTGGCGGATGCCGACATCACGCTTGTGAACAAGCGGCTTGACGAGGCATAGGGTATGTATATTCACGTGGTCAGCAAATATTAAGAGGAGCATGATGCTATCATCTATAATATGCTTTGACTGCATATGGAGCTACCGCCGTGGAGACACTTCGGGCAGAACTTGCCCGAGCCAAGGAACAAGCCACGAGAAGTGATGCGGCCACCCTGAAGGCGGCCGAAGAGTTAAAAGCCGAACAGGTCGCTCATCGCCGGGGCGAAGATAAAATAGCCAGCATGGCTCTTGAACTGCAAAATGCCGCCAGCCGCTATGAGCTCCTCGATAGGGAAAGCCAAACAAAAGCGGCTGACCTGAAGAAGGCTTTGGAGGCAGCCAAGGAAACATGCTCTGAAATTAGAGCTGCGCGGGAGAAGCTTCATCAAGCCGGAGATATCACGGCTAGGAGGACCTTTTTATTATGGAGGAAGTTTGGTGATCCGAAGTATGCCCCTCTTGATCAATTATGGAGTTCTGCAGACGCGTACTTGGATTTAGCGAAGAGTGCTGCTGAAGCGACTGAGTATTTCAAAGATCAAAAAGATCATGAGGTGGAAAAATTGTTCTGGTCGCAGTTCAGTGCTCCAAAGCGTCCGCTGCTGTTGAATGAGCAAATGGCCGAGTGGGCCGAGCTCCATAGGTTGTCTGGGCTTGCCATGAGGTCCGTCGTGGATCATTTTTGGCCGAAGGAACCAAGTCCGGATAGTTATTTTGGTTTAGTGCAACGATTTCTTCGTGTTGTGCCGCATATCGACGCTGTAAAGAGGTTGGCATGAATAGAGGGTGCGCGGATGGCTCTTGCCCGTGTTAAGACATCCTGGGCAGGGATGGAGGCCACAACTATTGCAACCAGGGGTTCGACCGGAGGCCAGGACTCGCCCGAGCACTATTTTGAAGAAGTCCTAGAAGGCGCCCGTTTAATAGAGGCTCAGTGCTCAAAGAGTACCATGTTCGAGTGACATGTATCTTGATTGTAAAAACAATGCTATTTTGATTATGAAGGCTATGTTTATACTTTTTCCCGAAAGTATTATAGTGCCTCATGTGCAGCCGTTTATGTATGTATGTATATAACCTGAAAGTTTGCAGCCGTCGGCTTCAGCCCCCACGCATATAATGTGGGGGTGTTCGGTAAAGCGCGTAATCACACTTGATCCAACGTCTTGGTCCATTAAGGAGGTGATAGCGCGACGAACAAGGCAATTGGACTATATAGCTTTAACACTTTCACATAGCCATGGGAGTTTGACGGTGGGGCTACTATATAGCCCCTGGTACTTCCGCGTTCATCCAAATACGGTTCGCATACGTACATGACCGGAAAACCGGTCCTTCGTTAATGCGGAGGAATCGTGAAGATTCCGCTGAGTCATCGAGTGGTTGACCAGTCTCTCGCTTTATCATGACAGTCAGTTTTCAGCTTTCTCTGCTGAGGTGCTCATCTAGATGAACCAAGGCACAATTGCAGTAGTTCTCCCGGTGCCACCTTAGCCGATAGAGTGGAACGTAAGGTAGCAAAACACGGGAGCCGGGCAAACGAAACTATTAACCAAAGACATGATTCGGAGCTCATGCATATAAGGCCAAACTCGCGACGCCGAACACGCCCTAAGGTATTCGGACTTTACAAAATATACTGGGCTGAGAAACGCCCTCGATAATGAGCACTGAGTTTCCAGGTACATGCATTAATCTGGCATGATGAAATGTCAATAACGCCAGTATCCCTCTCGGTTGTGTTAAGTGCCCGGAGGATGTGAAGCAACAAGGGACATCAAAAAAGGTTTACACAGGGTCTTAATCTAAAAAGAAGCCTGTGAGCGGGGCCCTGTTGCACGTCTGCGCCTTTGTCTCCGTTGTGCCCTATCCTGGAAGGGTGTAGCACGATGATCATCTGTAAAAGAGGAGAAACCCAGGTGAAAGACTTCATGCGAAAAGTTAGTTATTCTTAATGAACCATAAATATGCAATCTATTATTATATTAATAGGGTCGAGCCGAACTATGGTCCCTTTTACGTGAAGGTAGCCCTTAGCACCACATATGGGGGTATAGTAATCGACTCAAGCTCAGGTTTATCTGTGCTGCTACCCTGAGTGGTGCACCGGACATGTCCAGCCATGTCCGTGGTCTTGACGACCGATCATTTATTCGGGTTGGGGAGGCCATTCAGTGGTTCGGCTGCTAGAGCCGCCACATATTCGTCCGCACGTAGGGAACGCTCTGTATTTCCGTTGATTGTGATGACGCCACGTGGACCGGGCATCTTAAGTTTAAGCTAAGCGTAATGCGGAACTGCGTTGAAACGAGCGAAGGCCGTTCTTCCGAGTAGTGCATGGTAGACTCTTCGGAATGGAGCGATGTCGAAGATTAGTTCTTCACTTCGGAAGTTGTCGGGCGAGCCGAATACAACCTCTAGTACTAGGGAGCCCGTGCAGCGGGCCCCTATGCCTGGTATTACTCCTTTAAAGGTAGTATTGCTATGGCTGATTCTTGACGGGTCTATCCCCATCTTGCGGACAGTGTCCAGATATATCAGATCAAGACTACTTCCGCCATCCATAAGGACTCGGGTGAGATGGTATCCATTAATTATTGGGTTGAGCACCAAGGCAGCCGATCCTTCGTGCCGGATACTAGTTGGATGATCCCTGCGATCAAAAGTGATCGGGCAGGCCGACCAAGGGTTGAACTTGGAGGCGACGGGCTCTACAGCGTACACATCTCGGAGTGCGCGTTTGCGCCTCCTCTTTGGTATATGAGTTGCGTAAATCATGTTTACTGTTTTGACCTCTGGTGGAAATTTTTTCTGTCCCCCAGTGTTCGGCTGGCGAGGCTCATCCTCATCTTCACTTGGCGTCTCCCTCCCCTTGTGTTCGGCGTTTAGTTTGCCAGCCTGCTTGAAGACCCAGCATTCTCTGTTGGTGTGGTTTGCAGGTTTTTCGGCGGTGCCATGAATCTGACATAATCTGTGTCAGGGCTGTCTTCATTGCTTGGACCGTCGTGTTGTCAGGGCTGTCTTCATTGCTTGGACGCTTGTGTTTATTGCGTTGCAGCTTCCCATTGCCGTCCCTGATTTCGGATGTGCCTGGGTCGCTGGTGCCGCTGCGGGCCAACCAATTGTCCTCGCCCGCGCAAAAGCGGGTCATAAGGCTTGTTAGGGCTGCCATTGTCCTCGGCTTTTCCTGGCCGAGGTGTCTGGCGAGCCATTCGTCCCGGACACTATGCTTGAAAGCTGCTAGGGCTTCGGCATAAGGGCAATCGAGGATTTGATTCATCTTTGTGAGAAATCTGTTCCAAAGCTTATGGGCTGGTTCTCCGGGTTGTTGAATTATGTGACTTAAATCGTCTGCATCCGGAGGTCGGACATAGGTCCCTTGAAAATTATCCCTGAAAGCATCCTCAAGTTCCTCCCAACTTCCAATTGAGTTTCCAGGGAGGCTTTTCAACCAGTGTTGAGCTGGTCCTTTCAACTTGAGGGGCATGTATTTGATGGCGTGGAGATCATCTCCGCGAGCCATGTGGATGTGAAGAATAAAGTCCTCAATCTAGACCGCAGGGTGTGTCGTTCCATCGTATGCCTCTATATTTACGGGTTTAAACCCCTCTGGAAATTCATGATCCAGCACCTCATCTGTGAAGCACGGGGGGTGTGCGGCACCCCTGTATTTGGATGTGTCATGGCATGCCTCCAACGGTTCTCGTGTTCGGTGTTGATTCCGAGCTGATATTCGATCAGTATAGTCGTTTTGGTGGCCGTGATCCTGCGCCGGAGCATGCTTCCTAGATCCATAGATGGGTCTGGCCATACTGGCTTTTTGTCCAAGTGCTCACGTAAATCATGTGTTGACTTGTGTGCGGCATCATTAGCCGCCCTATCGCGGCCACGGGGTGGTCGGTCCGGCGGATCAGCCGTATTATTTTTCGGCGGGATGGGCTCTATTGCCTCGTCGTCGAATTCGGGCAGCGGCTTGTGCTTTGGGTAGCTCTTTGTGTGGCAATCGCCACCGTATTTTTCTTCAGCATCGAGCACTTTATTCCATCTGCGGTTGAGCGTATCCTGCGGGGCCTTAAGCCTTTGCTTCTGCTTCTTCAAGCTCCTCGCGGTGGCGATTAGCCTTCTGTGGAGGTTCTCTTGTTCCAAGTGCCTTTCCGAGATGATGAGTGCATCGTCGTCCGGACTGTTCTCCTCTCCGGAGATAGGTTTATGAGTTTTATCTCCGCCGTCGCTATGATCGGACAGCGGCCCCGGACTATGTTCGCCGTCCCCTGGTTCATCCTGCTCCATCGCTGGGTTCATGGGGTTGTCATTGCCTTTGAAGTCAACCGGGGTGTTATCCTTTCTTGCGCTGTTATCGCTGTTTTTACTATGGCGGGATTTAGAGCGATGCCGACATCGTCGCTTTGGTTGCTTCTCAAGAGGATTATCCTGCGTTGCATCCTTCTGTTCCTTGCCGTTGTTTTCTTTGGGTGTGTCCACCATGTATATATCATATGATGAGGTGGCTGTCCAGCGCCCTGTGGGTGGTGGTTCCTGTTCTTCTCCTGCATCGTCGACCATACCATTTATGTCTTCGGAGTCAAAGTCAAGCGTGTCGGTTAAGTCATCGAAAATCGCTATTAAGTGGGTGGTGGGTGGGGAACGAATTTCTTCCTCCCCCGCTTCCCACTCAAGCCGGACATAGTTTGGCCAAGAGTCTCCTGATAAGGAGAGAGACTTTAATGAATTTAGCACATTGCCCAAGGCCGAGTGCTGAAAGATATCCACGAAGGTAAACTCCATGATCGGTGCCCAATCAGATTCGATAGGCACGGATGCACGCGGTTCGGAGCCAATGACCGGAGACGAGTCCGAGGGTCCGATGACACCGGCCTCATCGGAGGTGAAGTCTGTGTTCGGCTCTATCGCCGATGAGTGTGCGTCCTCCTTGGTGGGGTCCATCCGCCCGTCCTCGGATGGCACAATCTGCTCCGAATTAAGGGTCGGGGCAGCCGCAAGTGTCATCTCCCAAACACCGTCTGATGGCAGATCTAAGTCATGCTCGTCATGACTGTTCGACGCACCTGACATGGGCTCGAATCCATCAAAGATCAAGTCTCCGCGGATGTCGGCAGTGTAGTTCAAGCTTCCAAACATGACCGGATGGCCAGGTCCATAGCTATCGAACTGCTCCAGATGGCCAAGCGAGTTGGCCCGCAATACAAAGCCGCTGAATACGAAAATCTGTCCGGGGAGGAAAACCTCACCATGGATCGTATCATTGTAGATGATTGAAGGAGCCATCAAGCCTTATCGTGACGACACAGTGGAACTCTCAATGAAAGCACCAATGTCGGTGTCAAAACCGGCGGATCTCGGGTAGGGGGTCACAAACTGTGCGTCTAAGGCTAATGGTAACAGGAGGGCGGGGACACAATGTTTACCCAGATTCAGGCCCATTTGATGGAGGTAATACCCTACTTCCTTCTTGATTGATCTTGATGATATGAGTATTACAAGAGTTGATCTACCACGAGATCGTAGAGGCTAAACCCTAGAAGCTAGCCTATGATTATGATTTTTGTTGTCCTACGAAATAAACCCTCCGGTTTATATAGACACCGGAGGGGGCTAGGGTTACACAGAGCCGGTTATAGAGAAGGAGATCTACATATCCGAATTTCCAAGCTTGCCTTCCACTCAAAGGAGAGTCCCTCCCGGACACGGGACGAAGTCTTCAATCTTGTATCTTCATAGACCATCAGTCCGACCAAAGTATACAGTCCAGCTGTCCGAGGACCCCCTAATCCATCATCTCTGGAAGAAGATCCCCCGAAGACAAACTTTGTTGAGAAGGGCTATGAACCGGACTTCAAAACATATGTCTCGGTTGTTATTCTCAGAGAAAAAGCATGATATATTTACCCAAGTGCCTTTGTTCACTTACAGCTCGGCTGACGGTTGGCTCCCTTGTGGGTGCTATACTGTAAGGACGCCCTCCGGGGCAGGGTGCCCTGGCGATGGATTCTTCCCTCGTTTGGAAACCTCCATTTCCAAGTCTTCAGGGGCGGCCCTTTTGTTCTCGTGGGGGGAGGGGATTTCAGATTCACCTCCCCGATCACCCTCCTTCGCGGAGGCACCAATTCCCCTGGTTTGGATGTGTAACGTATGAAGCCTGCTTTCGGCTTCTCTCTTCCCCCCCCCCCTCATCTTCTCTTGATGGCACTTGATAGGGTGTGCGGGCCAGCATCCTGGTTAATACAGGATCCGGCGAGCCTTCGGGAAAAGGGGTCGAACACCTGATCCTCTCCGCCTTTCTTATCCAGTCCTCGCCGAGAAAAAAAAATTCAGAATGATGTTGTGGCGAATATAATAACAGCATGTTCGGTCGCGGAGTTACTTACTTGGGTATCTGGACGGTTGCAGTTTAGACCCGCATCCTCGATGGTTTCAGGACACTTTATTCGTGATCGAAGAGTAATTGATACATCCCTTCGAGCGTCACGCTGAAGAAGTGTTGAACAGTTCGCGGTCCTTCCGGGTTGAATTCCCACATACGGAGAGATCGACGTTGGCATGGAAGGACCCGACGAACTAGCATTACTTGCATTACTTTGACGAGACTGACATCCCTCTTGAGGAGATCTTATATGCGGCTTTGCAATGTCAGCACATCATTAACTGGCCCCCAGTCCAGCCCTTTGTTGACCCACAACGCCAGTTGGGGTGGAGGGCCCGAGCGGAAGGCTGGGGCGGTCGCCCGCTTTGTACCTCGGGGTGCTGTGATGTAGAACCACTCCCGTTGCCATAAGTCGGACACCTCCGCGAAGGAACTCTTTGGCCATAGGGCGTTGGCACATTTGCTTATTATAGCACCTCTGCACTCCGCGTGTCGCCCGTCGATCATCTTCAGCTTCACATTGAAGGTCTTGAGCCACAAGCCAAAGTGTGGGGTAATGCGGAGGAAGGCCTCACATACGACGATAAAGACGAGATGTGAAGGATGGAATCTGGAGCTAGATCATGGAAATCTAGCCCGTAATAGAACATGAGCCCTCTTACGAAGGGATCAAGACTAAAGCCAAGCCCTCGGAGGAAGTGGGAAACAAATACAACACTCTCTTTGGGTTCGGGAGTGGGGATAACCTGCCCTTGAGCAGGTAGCATGTGGGGGATTACGACGGTCAAATACCTAGCCTCCCTAAGCTTCTTGATGTCCTCCTCTGTGACAGAAGAGGCCATCCACTGGCCTTGAAGGTTGGATCCGAACATGATTGAAGGTCCGAAGCGCTTAGCCCGAACCTTGGGTGTTGGAACTTGAGGTAGGGGAAGGGAAGGATTTGGCGTGGAAAGAAAAGGACAGGTCTTGGCCCCTTTATAAAGAGGGTGAATATCAAGCGTCCTCCGCGTGGCCATTTGGAACTTGCCTAAAATGGAGGCGTCATACTAACAGGCACTGTTGGGTTACCCACACTCGTATTGATGAGAATCATGTGATAAGGGGAACACGATCTATGCTTCAACGAGACGTGACAATAAAACCGCCTCGCAATACGTGAAGTGGCAGGCTGGGAAAAAGGTCCGAATGATGACCGGGCCGTGGCGTGATGTCACGCTGTGAAAACTTGTCAGCAGATTAGATTTGTGGAATATTGTACTCTCTACGGTGGTATGTGGAATTTGTTTTGCAGAGCCAGACACGATCCTTGTGTTCAAAATCTTCTATGGAGTATTCGGAGAAGGAACACACCTTGCAATGTCGAATACAATTTGCGTGCCGGACTCATCTTCATTGAAGCCTGGTTCAGGGGCTATGGAGGGAGTCCTGGATTAGGGGGTCCTCGGACAGCCAGACTATGTACTTGTGCCGGACTATTGGACTATGAAGATACAAGATTGAAGACTTCGTCCTGTGTCCGGGTGGACTCTCCTTTGCGTAGAAGGCAAGCTTGGCAATTCGGATATGTACATCTCCTTCTCTGTAACCGACTCTGTATAACCCTAGCCCCCTCCGGTGTCTATTTAAACCGGAGGGTTTAGTCCGTAGGACAACAACAATCATAATCATAGGCTAGCTTCTAGGGTTTAGCCTCTACGATCTCGTGGTAGATCAACTCTTGAAATACTCATATCATCAAGATCAATCAAGCAGGAAGTAGGATATTACCTCCATCGAGAGGGCCCGAACCTGGGTAAACATTGTTTCCCCCGCCTCCTGTTACCATTAGCCTTAGACGCACAGTTCGGGACCCCCTACCCGAGATCCGTCGGTTTTGACACCGACACCCCATCTCTGTAGTGTGCGTCAGGGGCAATGACGCTGACACTGACACGAGGCTGGTGTACGGGTGCATGCTCACTGTTACTGCCCCTCAGAGGTATGGAGGCGCCCACCCCGGCTCCATGACGCTGACTGGGACTGTGCCGAGATGCTCCGTTCCCGGCGAAGTGGACTTGGAAGACCCATGGTATGATTTTCACCCCAATATGGTGCATGGGGACCCCAAGAAGATTTACCTGGACATATGCATTACCAAGCTAATGTTGATCATTAGTCTTCGCTCAATGTATTCTACTGTCTAATCGTGTGGAGACTACTTATTTATATAGTATAGAACCTTCCATGCATGATCTTGCTCTATTAGAGTATCGCGCTTGAATAAAAGTGTATCCATTTATGGTTTGGTCTAGAATCTTCCATGTATGCTTTTGCTCCATTAGAGTTCTTGCTTGCCATTTATGAGATTAATTGAGAAATTTTACTATAGTACTGGTGAAAGACTTATGATGAACCATTTGTTACATCTCCTCTGCCCCCTTCCAAATCATCCTAATTTAATCCCTCCATCTAGGTGTATAAGAGCATGGTTAATACTTAATAGTATAGCCAACTGTTGACTATAAGAAAGTGCCATGTCATCTGTAGCCAACATGTATAACAATTAGCTATAAGTATGTGCTACTTTATTAATACATGGCCCACTTTCCACTCTCACATGCCTAGGAGCACATGTTGCAGCTGGCTCTTGCATGAGGAAAGCCCACCTACATTCTCTCTCCTATCCTCTCTCCTCTACTTTACAGCCTGCTGACTGTACCTTATTGTACTCGCTCTAAGTCACCTTACAAAAACCAAATAATACCAAAACACTTAGGCACGATGCATTAACTCCCACCGCGTTTCTTTTTTCTTGACATATCAACCAATAAGAGATGTGGGGCGTGCATGTTTTCAATGACTCAAGACTACCAAACACGACATGCAGTGGTTAGTTCATTGCATGCAATGCTATTAATTAGCAAATAAACATTAAGTTCTCTCGTTTTCCCTCATTCTTGGTCACGGTGCACAACTTAAGATGACGTATTCCCCTAGACGGAGGGAGTACATTCATGGTGGTCCAGAAAAAATAAACAAAATTGATACTCAAAAACTAATTCTCTTAAAGATCATTTCTTGCAAAGCACAATAAGTGTTATTTCTTCACAAGTTTTGAATGCAGGTTGAACGCTTTTGTTTGCAAAAGATACTTTTTATCTATTTCACCCGGATGTTTGTGAGCTCTAGAGAAGAAATAATATCCGAAGAAACCTATCGATACTCGTTATACATGAGATGACCCCCACATACTTTGTCTAAATAAACAACTCCCCGAAGAATGCATTTCACTATTCCGTGCAATGCACGGGCACCTTACTACTCCCTTCGTTCCTAAATATTAGTCTTTGTAGAGATTTCATTGAGTGACTACATACGGGGCAAAATGAGTGAATCTATACTCTAAAATATGTCTATATACATCCGTATGTGGTAGTGCATTTGAAATCTCTAAAAAGACAAATATTTAGGAATGGATGGAGTATATATTAGTACGACCATAAATTTAATTAACATTATATGTAGTACGATAAATGCTTATGCATGTCACCAAAAATTATATCATTGAAAACTATGTTCAAATATGAATACAATGATATAGTTTTTGTTGACATGCACTAACATTTTGTCAGTTAAATCTTTAGTCAAATTCAATGGGGGACTAATAAACCATGACCGAGGTAGTACTAGTGTAGAGGGCGGCGCTACACAGGAGTCTCACTGAGGGAGTCCCGGATTAAGGGGTCCTCGGACAGCCGGACTGTATGCATATGCCGGACTATTGGGCTATGAAGATACAAGATAGAAGACTTCATCCCATGTCCGGATGGGACTCTCCTTTGCATGGAAGGAAAGCTTGGCAGTTAGGATATGGAGATTGCTTTCTCTGTAACCAACTCTGTGTAACCCTAGCCCCCTCCAGTGTCTATATAAACCGGAGGGTTTAGTCCGTAGGACAAGGACAATCATAATCATAGGCTAGCCTCTAGGGATTAGCATCTACGATCTCGTGGTAGATCAACTCTTGTAATACTCATATCATCAAGATCAATCATGTAGGAAGTAGGGTATTACCTCCATCGAGAGGGCCCGGACCTGGGTAAACATTGTGTCCCCCGCCTCCTGTTACCATTAGCCTTAGACGCACAGTTCGGGACCCCCTACCCGAGATCCGGCGGTTTTGACACCGACATTGGTGCTTTCATTGAGAGTTCCACTGTGTCGTCACCATAAGGCTTGATGGGTCCTTCAATCATCTACACCAACGCAGTCTAGGGTGAAGTTTTTCTCCCCGGATAGGTTTTCATATTTGGCGGCTTCGCACAATTGGCCAACTCGCTTGGCCATATGGAGCAAATCGATAGCTACGCCCCTGGCCATCAGGTCAGATTTGGAAGCTTGAACTACATCGCCGACATCTGCGAAGACTTGATCTTCGATGGATTCGAGCCCATGACAGCCGCGCCCTACCGCCACGATGAATATGGCCTAAATCTGTCATCAGACTGTGTGCGGGAGATAGCGCATGTAATCGCTCTGGCCCTACACCCAGAGCAGAGTGCGCCATTCGAGGACGGGAGGCTCAACCTCGCCATGGAAGCCGCGGACTCAGCGGTGCTAGAGCCGAACACAGATCTGACCTCCAACGAGGTCTGTATCATCGGAACCTCGGACTCGTCTCCGGCCATAGGCTCTGAACCGCATGTATCCGCACCCATCGAATCTGACCGGGCGCCGATCTTAGAGTTCAATTCCGCGGACATCTTCTGACACTCACCCCTACGCGATGTGTTAAACTCATTAAAGTCTCTCTCCTTGTCAAGAGATTCTTGGCTGAACTATGTCCGGCTTGAGTGGGAAGCGGACGACGAAGAACTTCGTTACCCACCCACCACCCACTTGATAGCCATTGTCGACGATTTGACCGACATGCTTGATTTTGACTCTGAAGACATCGACGGTATGGACGACGATGCCGAAGAAGAACAGGAACCTACACCCACAGCGCGCTAGACATCCACCTCTTCATACGACATATACATGGTGGATACACCCAAAGAAGACAATGGCGATGACATAAACGATCCAGTTGAGGATAAACCTACTAAGAAGCAGCCAAAGCGCCGACGTCAGCGGCGCCGCTCTAAATCACGCCATGGTAAAAATAGCGATACCGGCACAAGAGAAAATAGCACTCCGAATGATGCCGAAGACAACGAAGACCCCGCCAAGCCAAGTCTCGAACAGGCTGAACGGGAAGACGGGCGAGCCAGCCCCGATGAACAAGCCGTGAACAATGACTCATAGGACAACAATTACATGCCTCTCTCCAAGGATGAGGTGAGCCTCGGTGATGAAGAATTTATCATGCCAGAGGATCCTGTCGAGCAAGAGCGTTTTAAGCGCCGACTTATAGCCACGACAAAGAGCCTGAAGAAGAAGCAGCAACACCTTCAAGCTGATCAAGATCTGTTCACCGACAGATGCACTGATGTCCTGGCAGCCCAGGAATACGGACTCGAACGGCCAACCAACCAAAAGTTACCCAAAGCGTAAATTGCTACCTCAATTTGATGAAGAGGCACTGGAGCTAGCACTAACATCACATAATGCAGCTGACCGACCATCGCGTGGCCGAGATAAAGCGGCAATTCAGCCTGAACACCAGTCGGCACCATGTCATCGAACAAATAGAAACACAACAGCTCGGGGATACACACATGACCTGCGGTACAACTTGGAGAACATAGCAGGCCAGACCAGATCGATCTATGGATCGCATTGGTGCGCCCCAATGCGCAACGACGGCCGCCACACCGGATATAACAAATACACACCTTTCCGGGCCGAATGCCGCAGACCGGCTCCATCCGAGTTGCGTCCCGACGTAGCCCGACACAGAGGCGCCGCACACCCCCTATGCTTCACTGATGAAGTAATGGAACATGAATTCCCAGAAGGGTTTAAACCCGTAAACATTGACTCATATGATGGAACAACAGATCCCGCGGTATGGATTAAGGACTTCCTTCTCCATATACATATGGCCCGCGGTGATGATCTCCATGCCATCAAGTATCTGCCGCTAACACTGAACGGACCAGCTCGGCACTGGTTGAACAGTCTGCCCGAAAACTCCATTGGCAGTTGGGAGAACATGGAAGATGCATTCCTTGACAACTTCCAAGGCACTTATGTTCGACTTCCGGATGCCGATGACTTAAGTCATACAATCCAACAGCCCGGAGAGTCAGCCAGGAAATCATGGACTCGGTTCTTAACTAAAAAGAACCAAATCGTCGACTGTCTGGATGCCGAAGCCCTAGCGGCCTTTAAGCATAACATCCGTGATGAGTGGCTCGCCTGACACCTCGACCAAGAGAAGCCGAAGTCCATGGCAGCCCTTACGACGCTCATGACCCGCTTTTGTGCGGGCGAGGATAGGTGGCTAGCTCATAGCAACAGCACCTCAAGTAAACCTTGCACTTCTAAAGCCAGAGATAGCAACGACAAGCCCCGACGCAACAGACACAAGCGTCGAAATAATGGCGATAACGCCAATGACACGGCCGTCAATGCTAGGTTTAGTGGCTCCAAGCCCGATCGGCGGAAAAAGCCATTTAAAAGAAACAATCCAGGCCCGTCCAGTCTGGACCACGTACTTGATCGTCCATGCCAAATCCACAACACCCCCGATAAACAAGCCAATCACACCAATAGAGAATGTTGGGTCTTTAAATAGGCCGGCAAGTTAAATATCGAAAACAAGGAAAAGGGACCACAAAGCGATGACGATGAGGAACCCCGGCCACCGAACACAGGGGGGCAGAAGAAGTTTCCGCCCCAAGTTAAAATGGTGAACATAATATATGCTACCCATATTCCCAAAAGGGAGCGGAAGCGCGCACTAAGGGACGTCTACGCGATGGAGCCAGTCACCCCGAAATACAACCCGTGGTCCTCCTGTTCGATCACTTTTGATCGAAGGGACCATCCGACTAGTATCCGTCATGGTGGGTCAGCCGCACTGGTGCTAGACCCTATCATTGACGGATTCCATCTCACACGCGTCCTCATGGATGGTGGTAGCAACCTGAACCTGCTCTATCAGGATACAATGTGCAAAATGGGTATTGATCCCTCAAGAATCAAGCCCACCAAAACCACCTTAAAAGGTGTCATACTAGGTGTAGAGGCCTGTTGTACGGGCTTCATCACACTGGAAGTGGTCTTCGGATCCCCGGATAACTTCTGAAGTGAAGAATTAATCTTCGATATCGTCCCCTTCCGCAGTGATTATCACGCACTGCTCGGATGAACCACATTTGCTCGTTTCAATGCGGTGCCGCACTATGCCTACCTTAAGCTCAAGATGCCCAGACCTCGCGGTGTTATAACAGTCAATGGAAATACGGAGCGCTCCCTCCGTACTGAGGAGCACACCGCGGCCCTTGCAGCAGAAGTACAGAATAGCCTTCTTAGGCAAAACCTCAATTCGGCAATAAAGCCCCCGGACACTGTCAAGCGAGTCCGAGACACTCTGCAACAGGACTGTCCAGCTCGTCCAGAGCTGAGCTAGCAATCCGGCCTTCATCCCAGCCCCAATAAAGCGGTGAAATTCGTGCCGCGCGTACACAACTACGCACTTAAAATACCATGGGCATTGACAGAGGCACAGCTAGACCGCGGTCCACAATGCGTCTCAACCGCTCCTGGATCCGTATACCTTCACTTTTTCTCTTTCTTTTAGATTTTCTCTTCTCGAGACCTTTTTTTGATAAACCTGCTCATCGGACCCATAGCGGGACGGATACACCAAGAAAGCTAGGGGCTTGGACGTACAAGGGAATACCCAGGTGGTCTCTGCTAATGATCGTAATACCTATTTTAAATACCCGCACGCAGCTCGCTCTTGGTCGTGGCATGTTAAATACCCTTATTTGCTTATTGCACTACTTGTGCACATACGCCTTGACGTATTAATCAAATTACAATGAAAAATAATTTGCAGCTTCTGGTTATTACTTAATTTTTTTCCTTGTCTATTTATTTTCAATTGCACCCATACAGTCTGGCACACCTTAATTTGCCAGGGGCTTCATTGTACCCCATAACACGGCAAGAAAGTCTGAACACTTTTACAGTACAGTTCGGCACCCCGAACTTATAGCATTATATGCATCGGCTCCGAATCATGTCTTTGGTCAATAGTTGGGTTGCCCGGCTCCTGTGCTTGCTACCTTACGTTCCGCTATATCGGCTAGGGTAGTAAAGGGAGAACTACTACAATTGTGTCCCGATTCTTCTGGACGAGCACCTCAGTAGAGAAAGCCGAAAACTGACTGTCATGATGCGGCGAGAGCTGGTCAGCTGTTCGAGAAGTTTTCAAATCCTGAGAGATTTTTTCCGCTTTATGCGAGGAATCGGTTTGCATCCGATTAGGCGTGTATAGCGCCTCAACTTCGGCCTTCCGAATACCAGGGGCTACGCCAAAATTTAAAATTATAGAACTCCTATGGCTAAGTGAGGGTGATAAAGCTGTATAGTCTGATTGCCTTGTTTTTTGCGCTAAACACCTCCTTAAAGGACCAAAAATTTGGATAAAGAGTGTTTAGATTTATCCCGAACACCCCTGTACTAGCTACGTGGGGGCAGAAGCCGACGACTGGCCAACTCTCAGATTTCATAAACGGCCGCACAGGAGGTAAAAATTTTAATAACAAGCATTATATTACATAAAGACCTTGTTCCATATTACAGGATAGGATAAACTAATGCTTTCATGGGAAAATGATATCCTTGGCACATTGCTCCGCCACAAGGCGAGATCCCTCCATGACACTGTCATAGTACATCTCGGGTTTGCGATGCTCCTTGCCCGCGGGCGGACCCTCGGTCATCAACTTCGTGGCACCCATCTTCGCCCTGTGCATCTTGGCGCGGGCGAAAGCCATCCGCGCATCTTCAATGCAGACCAAACGCTTGATGGCATCAAGCCGAGGGCAGGCACTGACCAGCCGCTTCAGAGTCCAAAGTAGCTATTGGGCATGGGCTCTGCAGGCCATAGCCGGACTATTAGGTCCTTCATGGCTAGTTCGGTCGCCTTGTACAGCTCGACCAACTGTTATAGCTGGTCGCTCAAGGGCACCGGATATTCTGGTCCAAGGTATTGAGACCAGAACAGCTTCTCCATAGAGCTCCCTTCTTCGGCTCAAAAGAATTTTGCATCATCTAATATGTTGTGTGGCAGATCCGCAAATGCTCCCGGAGAACTCCAAATTCGGGTAAGTAAAAGGAATGTTTCCTTCGCATACTTGCTTTGCAGAATAAAAGCCTTACCCGCCGCGATCTTCTTGGCTGCCTGGATTTCCTGGAGAGCGCTCTGGGCTTTGGCTCGGGCATCTTGTGCACTCTGGAGGGCCTTGGCAAGTTCAAACACTTGATTCTTAGAATCTCGCTCCAAGGACTCGTACTTTTTGACGACATCCTGGAGCTCTTGTTGGACCTCGCTGATACGGGCCTCCTACTTCTCGCGCGCAGCGCGTTCCTTAGCCGTTTTGTCCTCGGCCTCGGCCAACGCCTTCTTGAGGGCCTCTACTTCGGTCGCGACCCCTAATAAAGTTCATGACACTTTAGTTAGTAGGAATCTTTCATCCTTCCTAAATATAAGCACAGGTTAGTGCATACCTTGGCTGTCCTCCAGCTTCTTCTTCACAAGGCCAAGCTCTTCCTCGGCCCGCTCCAGATTCTGCTTCAAGCCAGAGACCTCCGTAGTATGAGCGGCGGTAGCCAACAGCGACGCCTGCTTATTAACATAGACATGTTATGTTAGACTCCTGCGAAATTTATTTTGATCCTCTGTTCGGTTTTTCTTTCCGAACACGGAACAGAACATCAGGGGTTACTATCTACAAGGTGATATTATTTTTACAACTATATTACTTACCTCATAGCCTGTTAGAAGGCTAATGCAGGTTTCGGTCAGTCCGTTTCTGGCGCATTGGACTTTCTCAATCACCGTACTCATAAGAGTACGGTGTTCTTCCACAATGGAAGCACCTTGTAGCGTTTCCAGCAATCTATCCGGTGCCTCTGGATGGACAGAGGTCACCGGTGGAGGCGGCTTGCCCCCCTTGTTCGGGAGCGGCTGCCTGCCTGAATCCAGAGCCACTTGCTTCTCCGGAGCTGTATTCGGCTGAGGGCCGAACTAGATGCGGCCCCCATCGTCGGGGTCTGTAGGGGTCTTTCCCCCCATATGTTCGGCAACTGGGGTTTTATCCTCCGGCATCACCGGAACGGTCTCCCCTTGGCCTGGTATCCTTCGAGACAACACCTCGGTGTTGTCTGCGGCCTTGGGGGAAGAGGCCATCGGAAGGGACCCGTTGTTCATCGCCGACGGGTCGAGCGACCCCTCCGAAGAGGAGGATAGCTCGATGTTGGACTGGACCGGACTGCAGATGCATGGTCTAGCACATTAAAAACGATAAAGTGAAAAGTCCGGAAATATTATCGTGTCCAGATACTTATGATTTGGCCAGGGGCTTGACACTGGGCTCCCACTACCCGTTGTTGTTGGTGGCTGCGGCGGAGTAGTCCGGAAGGGAGATTTTTCCCTTCTTGGACGTCTCGGACTCTCCATGTGTGTAAGCCTTCATCTTCTTTCTCCCCCCAGTAGGGGGGAATGGATTTTCTACTCCTCCTCGTCGTCCTTGGTGGAGGAGTGCGTCTTGGCGTCTTCGGACGTCACGTCCGAAGCACCCTTGCATCAAAGACCATCTCTGGTTCCCTTGGCCGCCTTATTGGCTTTCTTCTCTGGCACCTCATAAGGCGCCGGAAATAACATCTTCGTCAGAAGAGCCGTTTCTGGATCTTCGGGTAGCAGAGCTTGACAGTTAATATGCTCCGCTATTGTTACCCAGGCCTAAAATATTGGCATGGAGTCTTAGCTTCCTCTCGCACATATATCAGTAAAAGGTATACCTTGCAAACATAAAAGAACTTACCGGATTGACCCAACACATTGCGCTAAGCCCGTGATCTTCGGTCGTGGGCTGTGGTACCTCGCTGGCCTTAAAGAGCACCTTCCAGATATCTTCGTGTGTCGTATCGAAGAGCTGAAGCAGCGTCTGGTGCTTGGCCGGGTCGAACTCCCACAAAATACAAGTCCAGCTCTGGCACGGAAGAACCTGGCGGAAGAGCATAACCTGGACCACATTGACAAGCTTGATTTTCTTGCTTATCATGTTCTAGACACATGTCTGGAGCCCAGTCAGTTCTTTCGTTGAGCCCCAGGCTAAACCCTTCTCTTGCCAGGAGGTGAGCCGCATGGGGACTCTGGATCGAAATTCAGGGGTCACCGCCCAGTTGGTGCCGCGTGGCTCGGTGATGTAGAACCACCCCTATTGCCACCCCTTTACAGTCTCCACAAAGGATCCTTCAGGCCAGGTGACATTGGGCATCTTTCCCACCATGGCGCCTACGCACTCCACTTGGTGGCCACTCACCACCTTTGGCTTCACATTGAAGGTCTTCAGCCATAGGCCAAAGTGAGGTGGGAGGCGGAGGAAGGCCTCGCACATGACAATAAATGCCGAGATGTTGAGGATGGAGTTGGAGGCCAAGTCAGGGAAGGCCAGACCGTAGTAGAACATCAGTGCACGGACGAACAGGTGGAGGGGGAATCCCAGCCTGCGGACGAAGTGGGAGAGAAACACCACCCTTTCTTGGGGCTCCGGGGTAGGGATGATCTGCCCCTTGGCCGGAAGCCGATGAGCGATGTATTTGGACAAGTACCCGGCCTCCCAGAGCTTCTTGATGTCCTCCTTCTTGACGGAGGAGGCCATCCACTTGCCTCCAGCTCCGGATCCAGACATGATTGGAGTGCATTTTCGGGCGGGGAAGGTGAGAGCTTGGGCTTTGGAGCTCAAGAATGAATGGGCAGAGGAAGGAGAAGGCATGGGTGAATGAGGAGGAATCCTTATCCCCTTATAAAGACAGTCAATATCGTGCGCCTCCCCCTCGCCTTAAAATCCACCCATTCACCAAGCATCGTGCAGATGGCACGGTTGAGTTACCCATGCCCGCATTGATGAGAATCTCGTGATACGGGGACATGATCTCTGCTTTGACAAGACGTGCCAATGAAACCGCGCCTCGAAATACGGAGAGGCAGGATAAAAACAGTTCGAATAAAGACCGAGTCGTGGTGTGATGTCATGCTATGAGTTGTTAGCAGATTAGACCCATGGGATATTATACTCTCTACAGTGGTATGTGGAGTTTGTTTTGCAGAGCCGGACACAGTTCTTATGTTCAAGATCTACTTTGGAGTATTCGGAGAAGGAACCCGCCTTGCAATGCCGAAGACAATCTGCGCGCCGGACTCATCATCATTGAAGCCTGGTTCAGGGGCTACTGAGGTAGTCCCGGATTAAGGGGTCCTTGGACAGCTGGACTATGTGGATATGCCTTTATTTTGGGTTATGAAGATACAAGATAGAAGACTTTGTCCCATGTCCGGATGGGACTCTCCTTTGCGTGGAAGGCAAGCTTGGCGGTTAGGATATGAAGATTCCTTTCTCTATAACAGACTTTGTGTAACCCTAGCCCCCTCCAGTGTCTATATAAACCGGAGGGTTTAGTCCATAGGACAAGGACAATCATAATCATAGGCAGGCCTCTAGGGATTAGCCTCTACGATCTCGTGGTAGATTAACTCTTGTAATACTCATATCATCAAGATTAATCAAGAAGGAAGTAGGGTATTACCTCCATCGAGAGGGCCCGAACCTAGGTAAACATTGTGTCCCCCGCCTCCTGTTACCATTAACCTTAGACGCACAGTTCGGGACCCCCTACCCGAGATCCGCCGGTTTTGACACCAACACTCACCCCGCTCGTGGCGCGGTAGTAAAGCCGTCATATCACACCCCACCACTCCTAGTAATAAGTGGCCCGATAAAATAAAAGGATAAGCAACTATCACATCCCTCCGTCTTTTTTGCATTTCATCTCTCTGCATTTACTTTGTCCGGTTCATCTCGCACACTCGATCCCTAGCTACTACTCCTAGGGCCAGTTCTTTTGGCGGCTTAAAAAATAAGCCGTCTCTTCCCCAACTTTTACCATAAGAATAGTCACAGTGGAGAGTAACATAAGGCACCTCACTCATTTATTTGGGCTTCTAAACTACTACCTTCATCCTGGTTTATTAGTCACCATTGTAATTTGTGCTAAACTTTGACCAAAGATTTAACTGATAAAATGTTAGTGCATGTCAAAAGAAGTTATATAATTTTGGTTGACATGCATAAACATTTCCTTAGTTACATTTATGGTTAAATTTGACATAGATTACAATGGGGACCAATAAACCAGGACGGAGGTAGTAGTTATGGGATTACTAATCTAGTAGCCTAAAAGAACTGGCCCCTGGTACTCCTAGTAGTAGTACTCAAGTTGGAATTCCAATTGCACGACACAACTTGTTAGGCAAAAAAATTGATACACGGTGTAGGAAGCGGTTTGGGAATTTGCATGCCTTCCCGACTAGTGAGATACTCCATACAAAGTACGATAGAGAAATAACCACATAGAAGGAAGCTAAAAGTAAACAATCAAACGAGCATTTTTGCATTTGTTTTGCATTGAGTCGTTTCACAAGCTTAACTGGTGTTGTTTTTCTACTTTTACAAAAAACGCATCGTAATGTTAAAACGTGCATTTGCACGTACATAAGTAATAGTAGTAGCACAGTCTGCAAGCATATATAGAGAGAGATGTGTAGTGCGATAGTATATAGTAAAGTTTGTGCTATATGCATGTACTTACAAAATGCGTACGGATACACAAGGTTTCCAAACTTTTCCTTTTACATACTTAATTAAGGACGCTAATAATTCCCGAACATTCGGGATTTATCATTTGCATCCAAAAACTAATGGGATCACCTTACAAAACTAAATTATATTCCTAATAAAAGCCACTGAGCTCACTGGAGCGCTTGCGGCACGCCACGAGTGCCCTGGTGCGCGGCTATTTCCCGGCGTGCCGACACAACGCCTCTTCCTCAGCCTCGCAACTCACGAGGTGCTGATTGGCGGCTTGCCAGCGAGCGAGCGCGATCTCACCGTGTGGTGATCCGGCGCCAACAGGTACTCTTCCTCGCTGGAAGCATGCACCCAGTCCACATACCGCCAAGCGTAGACGAGGCGCTTGGTCCCGACTTACACTCAAGGCTTTGGCACGGGCGTCCTCTGCCACCTTCACGGCCCTCACATGAGCCTTCTACCAAAAAGCCAATTGCCTGACTCTCTCGGACGTGAGATAGGCCTGCCAGGCAGCATGCCTCCCGGCGCGCTTCTCTTCCTTGGCCTTCTTCTCCGCCTCTATTTTGGCGCGCTCTGCCAGAGGCAAAGCCTTCCACAATGTGACATCAATTTCTTTCCAAAGGTCCTCAAGGCTAGGGGCTTAGTGGGCGGCGGACCTTCTCCTCGTAGCGGGGAGCCGATGCGTCCTCCGACGCGCATGCTAGCGAGACTGGAAACACCACGCGTCCACCTCGATGTGTCGCGGCGAGGAGCGGAATGCTGACGCGTCCTCCTCGACTAGTGGAGGAGAGGAATGCAACGGCGACGCATGACCGTACACGCGGTGCAGCGAGGGGCTCCTAGGGCTTGGGAGGGGCGATGCCTTGGTGGTCGACGTGAGAGGGAGGGGGAGAAGACAGCGATGAACGTGAGTGTTCTTCTGAATGCCGTGGGAGGCGCAATATTTATAGCGAGCAATGGCACACCTGCGTAAGATATGGACTAAGCTTCACTGACTTAACTGCAGGTACAGTTGCGTCACTGACATGTGGGCCAGATGCCTGTTGGGCCCACATGTCAGTGACCCAATGCACCTACAGTTGAGTAACTGAAGCAGCGTCCCGTAAGATATGTTGTGTGATTAACGTAATAGCTACGTGGGAATATTGTTGGAGTAAATTACGAGGGAGGGAAGGGGTGGAAATATTGCTGGTCACAACGGATTGGACGAGCGCGGGGGGAGGAGAGTCATGCATGCAAAAATTTTCCACACGGGGTAGAGTGGTGGGACTGCCGGAGGGATAAGGAGAGTGAAGCAGGCATTCAGATTTCAAGGTGCACTAAATTATTGCATGCAACGATTAAGGCTGGCCATAGTGGTGGTAATGTGGTAGTATCTGGTATCATGCACACGGGAATAGCAAACATGCTTATGTGGCAAAGAAGTAAAGAAGAGAGGGGGGTAAGAGTAACAGATCTATATAGGCCATCCCATCTATATCTAACGGATAGGAAGGAAACCATGACAATTTACCCGCACTCCTCTCCACATTTGCATATAAGGCCTTCCCTTGTTCATCCTTTTCTCCCACAAGATCCATATGTTCTGTGCAACGCACGGGCATCTTGCTAGTGCATGTAAAAATCTTTGTCATTTACTAGTGTTCATGCATGCATGCAATGCGATAATGCATTGGTAAACACATTTTTTTGTGAAGAATGAGAGCATTAATTGAGTACTTTTGCAGACTACAAAAGCTATTCCACCGCCTCTATCTTGGTAAGAGTAGGTGAATTTTTTGAATTGAGCCCTTTAAACTAAAAGGGAGGTAGTAGTACTCTAATAGCTAACCTTTTTGTGATGACTAGATAGGACATGGCACGCACCTGGACATAGGAACTTGTCTGCATTGTGCATATAAGTTTTTTCTGAAGTCAATGTACCTCTACTTTGACCAAACTTATAGAAAAATGTATCAACATTCACAATGTCAAATCAATATTTTTATACTCATTATAAAACGTAGTTTCATAAAATATACATTTGGTATTGTAGGTATTGATATTTTGTGTATAAATTTGGTCAAAAACTTTGCAAACTTTGACTTGACACAAATCTTACGCAGAGTAAAAAGGACCAAAGGGAGTATCATGCATGCGGAGTAGGCAAAAAAATTGCTCATTTAAAGCCATTCGAAGTCTCAAAGGGCGCGACCGCACGAGGGAGGCGAAGGTCGTGGGAGGTGCGACGGTTGACAAAATTAAGTGAAGTTACATCCAGGTGCCGATATGGTGTGCGAACACGCATAACCTATACCGTCAGGCCCATGATATGGGTCTAGTAGACATGGCATCTAGTGGGTCCCGCATAGTACTTGAGAACTCTTTGGGAGCATGCAGCCATTTATCCATCGGGCAAGACAACAACCCCACACCGTTCGCACGCCCTACTCGTCCCTGTCTTCTACCTTACAATAGTTCGCTCCTAGTCGTCCCATCCTTTCACATTACACCAGTTCAACTTCTCCTAACCCACCTCCAAAATCCATGGCCTCCAAAATCTCCATGATCATCGTTAAGTACCAGGTTAGAGCCATCACCAGCGATGAGTTCATCGTCATCTACACCCATAGATCTGCAATGGTGGAAGCATGCCTTGCTCGCTTCCTATGCATGTTCAAAAGTTCAAAGGATGAGTGGGTCGCTGGGCTAGATGTTGAGTACACCACAGTCCTGGAAAGAGAGAAGATTCTAAAGGAGCTAGAGAAGAAGAAGCCTGTTGTGATCCAGGTTTGCGTACATAATGTGTGCTTGGTCTACCACATATGCCATGCCGACGTTGAGTGCCAGGATTTTAAGAAATTCCTCAAGGACGAAGAGTGAAATTCGTAATTGTAGACTTTAGGAACGACATGAGTGTCCTGGGTCAGATAGGCCTCATTGTAGGCCAGCCCTTTGATCTCCAGAAGGCAAGTCGGGTGGCCTCCTCTCAGCTTCAATGCTGACCCTGGCAGCAGCCATGATTGATCCTTCGTATGCTCAACTGAAGAAACCTCGCCACGAGTTTCATCATGCATGGGAGTCAAAGACAATAGATGAAGATCACATCATGTACACAGCAATGGATGCCTACCTTTGTTTAAATATGTACAGGGGTAGGATGAAGAAGCAGAGTCCAGTGTCCGACAGAGAAGCGTCGACAAAGAGGAAGAGGAAGAGGGACGAGGACGAAGTCGAGGACATGGACACGGACTCCGAGTAAGGTGGCAGTGCCGTCACTCATGTTTATGTTCTTTCTCGCTATTTGAACTTTTTAGTACGTACAGTAGTACTAGTATGTCTTACTACTGTTCTTTGTAGTTGGCACTACTTCTCGTATCTTCGTGTTCCTACTGTACTTAATACGTACATAATAGTAGTATAATTCCGGTCAGTCAATTTGTGAAAGAAGTTTGATGAGATGACAGAGAAGCTACCCCAGTATCTATATTAGGGTGGTAGGGTGCCCATGATCTATCTTATGAGTGTTGGGTGTGGAATGCAGTTCGCTAGAAAAAATGGATCGTGCCCAGGGTTAAACAGATGGTTGGGTGGGGGGAGCATGGCGGTGGAAGGCGGTTCAGGGGGGCAGGGCGGCGGATGCAGGCGGTTAGGCGTGTGGCGGGCTGGCGGCTTGATGCCTGAGAGAGAAGATGAACGGTGCATCAATTTCAGAGGTTGAAGAAGCCCTTCTGGCCCACAAGAGTCGACTGACCCAAATTGGTCCTTCAGATTGCAGGATCCACGTGGCATTCAAGTCCTGGAAGGTAGATTCTGCGTCTGCACCCGCTTTGCGGGCTCAGCGCGGGAGCGACCGGCTTCCACCGCGACAGCCACCATGTGCGTCTCCTCCGCGCGGGCGGAGACAACAATGACACGCTAGCTCCTCCTCACCGGCGTGCTGGAGCACGGGCTCGTCCTCCTCTTCGTACGCTGCGTGTATAGACGTGACTCCACCAGTTGCTCACGTGCTTGGCAGCACGGCGGCATCGCGAGGAGGGACTGCAGAAGATGTGAGCGGGCGAGCCTTCGGCTTCATGGCACAGGGATGGCGGCGACACAGCGGTGATGGGCGAGAAATGGTTGGCTGGAGCAGGCGGGCACTGTCAAGCACAACGGCGGCGGCGGCATATTGATGAGTGCGTGTATGGGAGCTTGTTTTAGTTTTATATAGGGTTGGTAACTTAAAAGAACATCGTACTAGTACATGTAAACATTAATCTGAGGCAGCGCTTATATTAGTTACCACAATAACGATACATAATCATGTGCAAGCACGTGCACCGCGACCGCGCGGTCGATCGAACGGTGCATCACCATGTCGCGCTTGAAGGACATCCACCGAACCTTTTTTTTGTGTGTGTGTGTGTTCGTGAAAACAATCCTCAAATATTACTCAACTTTTTTTCCTAGAAAAGTTCTTCACGCTACAATATTTCCATATATTTGAATTTAGCTTCAGTTCGTGTTTATTTTGATTTGGACGTTTTAGATGCACCCTAGTTTTTTTATACTGATTTTGTGTGTGTGGCTGAGAGAGAACGTGTGTATGCGTCCATATGTGTGTTGTAGCGGAAGGGCAGTGTGGAGACGGTGTGCGTGCGATAGAGACATAGAGAGGTGTGAATGTGCAAATGATCATGCATGAGTGAGACATAGAGAGATGCCGATACGTTGTGTATACAAGAGAGAACCGTCTTCTATTTGTACTTGTGTGTGTGTGTGTGTGAGAGAGAGAGAGGAGCATCCGTAATAGAACAACCATCTCTCTCGATTCGTCCGTCCCTCGCATGATCGCATGTAACACATGCATCAACGCACACATTTTGACAACCTCACCTGACCCCTGCCGACCTCAAGGCTCGCACGTCGCTCTCTATCTCGCACGCACAATCTCTTCACGAAAACCCTATTTAGCATGTAGCTTTCCGTCACATACACACACATTCTCTCCAAAGGTTTGATTTCTCTCATATCTGACAC
>NC_041391.1:448211084-448247145 GCF_002162155.2 Triticum dicoccoides | reverse complement strand
TCTGACACACACACACACACACACACACACACACACACACACACACACACACTGCACTGCACACACACTGCCCCCTCCCACAAGCACACAATTCATCCCCATCCAAGGTTATATGGCAACCACTCTCGCTTGTGCTTCTCTGCACCCCAGCATGCATGCCACCTCAATCTTCAAAGAGGGTATCGAGGAGATCGAAGACGGCGACCACACTGCACTAGAGAATGCGGGGCCATTTGGAAGTAGGATGATGTGACGACGGTTGACTGACTCCTCCCCCCCTCTCTCTCCTGCACAAAATTACCAATACCTCTCTCTCTCTCCTGCAAAAAATTATCAATCCATCAATCCACAAGATCCTTCCCCTCTCGTCCATGTTTTTCCAGCTCTCTCATCAAACATATTGTCTCTTCTCTTTCCACGTGTACAAAATCCGGATGCACACGCATCTCACGTATATTACATGTCTCCATATTTCTCACTGACCTAACTTCTTCCTCTCTCTCTCTCTCTCTTTCTCTCTAGGTTTGTCTATTACTCTCTCGCCCAGATACATACAATCTTTCCTGCCCTATCTGCTCCATCTTCGCAAGATCTCTCTACATGTTTCATTCACACTTTGGGATGTGTTCAAAATGTTGCTTTTATAATGGATGATGTAGAGTTCTGGTTGGTTTTGTTGCATCCTACAAAGTAATAACTATGAAATGCATTTGGATTTTCATTTGACTAGGATTATGTGAGTTTGAGCATACTGTGACATACTATAGACCTCGTATACATCTTGGAATTCAACAATGATTCTAACTATTGAATTGTATAGACCATTATATTCGAAGTCAGTAGCCTAATATATTTATTTCACGATTACAACAAATGATTAGTTCAGTACAAACTAAGAAAATGAATGTGTACTCCCTCTATTTTTAATTAAGTCTACGTATTAGCATTGGTCAAAGTCAAGTTTTGTAAACTCTCGCAAAGTTTATAACAAAAATATTAACATATACAATAACAAATAAATACCATTAGATTCATTATTGAATGTACTTTCACATCATACATATTTGTTATGGCAAATGATTAGATTTTTCTATAAACTTGGTCAAACTTTAGGAAGTTTGACTTCAGTCAAACCTAATATGTAGAGTTAATAAAAACGGAGGGAGTACTAGTAGTTACTAGTACTACTAACTACTAGTACTACTCGCTAGTTTCTTAGCCCAATGACCCAACACGCCACACGGGGAGTTCAGTGTCACAAAATTTTGAGGTCGGCGGGAAAAATCTCCCGTGACCCTGATTCAAGCAGTACGAAGTTACCATCATACCCTTCGGAACAGGCCTACGGATGACGCTTGGTAGGGGGCTGTTTTGGTAACTTCAGGTTCACCCTACCCAGCAAACCCCACTCCGGCACCCAGAGTAGTACACCTGAATACTCCCCATTTTTTATCCCCACCACAAAATAGACTTCTCCAAGGCACCGCAGCCTTCGTGCTCCTCCCCTTCTACATCGGCACACTCGTCCACCGCAGCGCATCTGCCTCATCAACAACGTTGTACGCTGCACTGGATCCGGTCCACCTTCATCGTCATACACACAGCCTCGTCCCCGGCACCATCCTCCATGGTCTCAGGTCTGCTTCCCGGAAGCCGACGCCAAGCGCAGAAGCACCACTGTCATGGACAATGAACTGACTCTCGTTGCCGACCATGATGCACAGATGTCTACGCGACCATCGTACTGCTCCTTGATTGGTAATGTGCGTATTGAATCTCTTAGCAGTACATGTGCAGTTCCAATTTTGTTCATACCTACCATTCAAATTTCCTAGTTGCTATTATTCCCATAAAAGTAATTGGTTATAGCCTCCATTGTCCAACAAAATATCACCTTGTAATTGTGCGTCGCTCCTGTATCACGTTGTGCTTGGGTAGGTTCTTCATCTGCAACAAGTAGTGTGGCAAATGATGGAAAAAATCAGAACTAGCAAGATGCCCATGCGTTGCATGGAACATCAAGATGCATTTGTATGAGTAGTTTATCTTGTGGGAGAAAAGGATGAACAAGGGAAGTCCTTATTTGCAAATGTGGAGAGCGGTGTGGGTATGTTTTTGCAAAATTGTCATAGTTTCCTTCCTATCCGTCGGATATAAATCGGACGGCCTATATTGCAAGATGGCAGGCACACCATCATCACCAACTCTGTTTTTTATAAGATTACAGATAAATATAAATATAAAATAAATATAAGAGTAGAGAAGAGAGTAGAGATAGCAGGGACGTCGGGAAAGGATCGTGCACGCGCGGGAAAAAGCGGTTTGGCGCGTGCTAGTTTTGGCGCGCGGCGTATGGTGCGCTTTATAAAATCCAACACCCTCCCACCGCTCTATGCCTTGCCACCGCTCTGTGCCTCACCACCGCTCTCTCTCCTCGCTCTTTCTCGCCTAGCCGCCTCCACGCCACCATGCCGCCGCGTCGCCGGGAAACATGGGGTTACGGCGACGTTCGTGCGTGCCCCTCCGGCGGCTTCTCTGCCGAGATCCGGTTCCGTGGGATGTGCCTCGGCCTCGGCACTTTTGACACCACCCACGAGGCCGCCCGCGCGTACGACGCGGCGGGGTGGTGCCTCTAGTGGCCTCATAGAACACTGAACTTCCCCAACATGCCGATGCCGGAGCAGGCGCAGGAGCTCGCGCCTCCGCCGCGGCTTATCACCGACAAGGATCGTTGCGACAACCGGAGGCGGGAGCACCATCTCAGCATCACCGAGATGGACGAGGAAGCCATGGCGCTGTGGCACCAACGCTTCCCACAGGACATCATCAACGAGAGCGAGTTCTACGCGCAAAGAAGGGTGGAGAGGGAGAAGAGGAGGGCGGAGCAAGCCGCCTATCACGAGGACAAGTGTACTCGGAGAGCGTCCGCTCAATTCAACATGAGGCTAGGAGTATCGTCGCCCTGGGACTCCGACGATGGTATCTTGACGCCTACATTGAGACATCGGAGGAGGACATCACCAAGGAGGAGTCAGACAATGAGGAGTAGTTGAACTATCTATTTTTTATCTATCTATGTTGTATCTAAGCTGAGAACTATATATGTCTCTCATCTCTACTTCTCTATCTCAGCACTCTGGGCCCGCAAAAACTGGCTATTCCGGCGTTGTAAACACTTTTTTAACGCGCGCATGTTGTGCTTCTGTTGGAGATGCTCTAACATGGCAGACGAGTGCTTTGATGTTGCCCACAAGATGCGTGAGTATTACTAGTATATTTTCTTGCCATGTTGAGATTTTAAAACCATGAGTGCAAACATGCAGAGGAGCAATGAAGACCAAACACGGGATATTGGGGACATCTTCAAGGAGCGTGGCAAGTTAAAGAGGAGCTGGACCGAACCTGTAAAACGAGCTTTGGTAAGTAACACCCTATCAATTACTTTCGTTTTGCCTCATGTACTTCAATGTGTATATGTTGTAGTTTCTATTTATCTTAACCCCGTTTTCTTCGATGTGTAATAAGAAGAGTCTTAGTCGTCCTAATGCTTTCATTTTTAGCTTGATGTAGGAAGTGGGTGTTCTCACCTTGGAGTCTGTTTTTATATTTTTCCTTTTCAATTCACTTCTCCGAGTCCTGTTTATCTGGCTTCTACTAAATGGATCTGGTTTGCTTTGAGTATTGATCTAAAAAAAGAAGTAACTTCATGTCAGGATGCGGTTCCTGCGAGAAGGGAAGTATGGTCAAACTCGAGATCATGTTTCCAAAATGAGGCAATATTACACACAAGGTTTCTGTTCCCTCATCATGCTGGATTAGACACAAGGTGCAAATTCCTAGATGATGCTGGATTACACATAAGGCAGGTGGAGTCGTCAACTATTCATGTCCTCGTGGCTCTAGTAAAGGCTAAAAGAAAGCATGCAGCAGCCCTTGAGAATGTAGCTGAGTTCCTGAAGAGCTAAAAGAGCAATCATATGCTCTCTTCACCCAAGCCAAACAAGAGATGGAAGAAGTCAGAAAGAAGCTAGGAGAGGCAGAGCAAGCTAGGCGTCTCCTGCTATCTAAAATTGTTGTCATTACAAATTTTCCTTCATAATAGCTAGGTTCAAATGTTTATCTAGTCAACATGCCCGTTGTGATGTCTGTGCATCTATTGATGTGGGACAAAATAAATTTTTTTGGGTCATGTAATAACAACAATTACCTTCCAAACAATAACAAATGTAGCATTGGACATGGAATAGTTCACCCGCAAGCCCAACATTCCAAGTTCAACTTCCACGTCAAATTCATGTTCACATATATCTGCACATTCATAGATAATGTTCACAACCATGATTCACTTCAAAGCCAAAAAATGTGGGAGAGTTATAAATAAAGAAAAACCTCTAGTTCCTACTACCACTGAGAGCACAACAAGTCAAGACCATGCGTAATTAATTATATTTTGGTCATTTTTTGACTAATCATGAATAACTTCTGGAAGCAGGTATAATTTCTAATGCCGGCCGCGGCTAGGGTCCATGATGTTTTGAGCCAAACCGGGCAACACACCGGGCGTCTATGCCGGCGACGTGGTGGTCGTAGCATCCGCGGGTTTAGAGCGGCGATGGCTCCCGTGGTCTACTATTCCTCTGTGTCGGCTGTGGCCGCAAACGTGTTGGCCACCTCCGCCAGCATACCGCGGTCACGCCAATGTTTGTGTCGGATGGCGCAGCCAACCATGGTGCACTGGACGCTGTTGTCACCCGTGTGCCGGCGTGCAGCAACTGGCCACTCCTCTGAGAGCAGGCTTGGAGCGTCGTGTTGATGCACCAGGGGCAGGATATGGGGAGCATGGGTGTGGTGTTGTTCTTGCCAGGCGTCTAGCATCATTTAAATAGCGAGCGGACGAGAGGAGCCAACCGATGTTGTGTTCTAAAATGACGGTTGGCTCACGGAAGGACGTGTTTCCGGCACATGCGCGGATTCAATGGAGGCAGGCGGGGCAGTCTGAAGCCAGTTGCATGTGGCAAGGAGGTGTGTTCAGCCTGGCCTGCAGTGAGTGGGGCCCTCTTGGCCGGCGCACTGGTTCAATGCCTGCGCTATGAGAGGTCGCGCCTGTGTCGGAGCAATCACTCCCTCCAGTCCTTTTTTGTTTGGGTAACAAAAGCTTGTTTTCCACTCACATTTTACAAGTAAAATTCATGGACAAACTTTGACCAAAATACGATGGGGACTAGTAAACCAGAACGGAGGTAGTAGTTATGAACTCCATTTTCGCTCCATAGCAATCATTCTAAAAACTACTTCTACTTAGTACTTTTAACGCGTCATTGAAAATTGGAACTCTTACCCAACTAAAAATGATAATTTAAACGTGGCTACTCGATCAGTGGCGACTGGCGAGCCACCGCCTCCAGGTTGTTCACCGGTGGTCCTGACCATAAACTCCTACGGATCAAATTATCATGCGAGCTGACTATTCCTACAAAGGTGAGCTCCACCACGTACCCGGTACCCGCGTATGCAGCAATCATGCACCTAGGGTTTTAGGGTTTACTGTATTTGTTTACGGTGCCTTTATGTAACTCTCATGTGTGCGAGACAGCGAGAGATCGACTGCGTGCGTGCGCCTCTTCTCTTCGTATGTGTACTCCACCGTTTGTCTGGTGTCGAAAAAATTATACATTAGTAATAACTAGCAATGTGCCAATGTGTTGCCACACGATCAAAGTAGATTAATACATATTCACCAATTTGATAGAAAAAGAGTCTAGTTTTGAAATACGTATATCACTAAAAATATGTTATGTTTCACTCAAAATATATTCCTTTGGCGGTTTTGATGAGATAAGGGAGGAATGTGCTTGGTTTCAAGATTCGAGAAGTGCTACATCTCTAATTCTATCTACTCTTATAAAAAATAGAGTTGGTGATGATGATGTGCCTGCCATCCTGCAATATAGGCCGTCTGATTTATAGCTGACGGATAGAAAGGAAACTATGGCACTTTTGCAAAAAGATACCCACACGCCTCTCCACATTTGCAAATAAGGCCTTCCCTCATTCATCCTTTTCTCCCACAAGATAAACTACTCATACAAATGCATCTTGATGTTCCATGCAACGCATGGGCATCTTGCTAGTTTTTGCAAAAATCCCATGTGTGTGTGTGTGTGTGTGATGTGTGTGTGAGAGAGAGGATGAGAGGAGTAGGATAGAGTGCGTATGTGACAAAGACGCAAAGAGTGTGTGTGTGAGAAGTATCCGCTTAAAATGAGGCGATAATGTGTGTGTGCATGATCGAGAGGGCGTGTCTCAAGAAGGGACGAAAAATCTACATATATACAAGGAGCGCGAGAGAGACATGTACGAGATAGTGGAAGCTCGAGTGTGCGCGTGAATAAACCTATCTGGAGGCTAGTCGATCAATGTTTGTGAGAGAAATACGAGTCAGGGGTGTGAAAGCTAGAGTTTGGTGTGTGTGTGTGAGAGAGAGAGAGAGAGAGACGGTAGTCGAGTAGGGGAGTGGTATCAGGAGTTGTGTGTGTGTGTGAGAGAGGGGGGAGTTTATCTGATCGGTAAACAAATGAATAATGTCAGTTTTATAACTGTGATGGAGACGGAAAAGAGACCGCAACAAATGTTGTGTCTGCGGGAGAGAGTAATTTTATTGGTATGAGTCATATCTAGAGAGATATAGGGTGTGTGAGAGAACCCTATAGAGAGAAAGACAGAGTGAAAGACAAGTGAAAGTGTGTGTGTGGCATTGAAAAAGAAAGCTTAGGTACCTAGTGATACTAGAGAATGGTAGAGAAGTGAGAGATAATGAAAATCGTGTAATGTATAATGATAGGGAGAGTGTGACACTTCTCAAGGGAGACGTCGAGAGACCATGTTTGTGAAAATAGGAGAAACATGAAGTGAGCGTGCGGGTGAGATGGAGAAAAGAGAGTGATAGCTACATGAAGGAGCATGTGAGAGATATGGGCGTGAAAGGAGATTCAAATAATTAGTCGCGTGTATAGAAAATGTCAACATAAAAGGGATTCAAATATTTGAATTCGAGATGACGATACATGTAGTTCATACCCGAACCAAAATTGATCTATCAAACATGCATACTCATATGAATTCACGTGCATCTATGTTATTTAATATGTAGAAACTACTGATCCATACATTTTAGTAGAACATAATTTGGTTAAATTTTTTTGAATTCAACCTTATGATTTTGAGATCATTGTATTAGTAAATCATATTATATATATAAAGGAGCAGAATTATTTGTTGTGCTTTTGAAACTATATATAAAAAATGATGTATATAGAATTTTATTCCAATCGAAAATGGATCCTGCCCAAACAAAAATAGAATACAAACTGGATTCGAATTGAGTTGGCACGGTAAACATGCACTCTTGCTCTGCAAAAATTTGAACAAAACGGGGAAAGTCATAGTAACCGCCCAAAACCAAAATCTGCGAGATGGAAATTACTGCCTATCCCTGACACGCAAAGCCTACCGGCTCGATTTCTATAGGTTTCGATAGGGGTAGGTTTGTAATTTCACTCAAACGTGACATAACCGACTCTCACCCGAATTCATACACGGTGGGCGCCAAAACACAATGTCTCCCCGGCCAAAATTGACTCCCTCCCCGATTCATACACAGTGGCCGCCAAAACAAACTCTCGTCTACCAAAATCTCTGTCGGCAAATATTTGGTGTATGCGAGATTACCGTCCTACCCCCAAACGACTAACATTGCTGTGATATAGGAAATTTGAAACAGGGGCTAAGTTTGTAAATTTCCTCGCATTTGAGACAAGCGCGCCCTGAAGACATGGTTCCCCTTCCTCTCTCCCTCCATTTCCCCATTTGTACTCCGTGGGTGCCAAAACACCCTCTCCACCCTAGCCTCCTCCGTCTGCCACCCCATCCACCGTCGTCCTCCTCCACTATGCCGGAGCTGATACCCCGACACTGTTGTCCAATACAAGAGATCGACCTCTCTCATCCATGGCTTCGAACCGGGATCCTTGCCTCCCGTCCTCTTGCTTCATCCCTGCCGCCGTCCACCTTGCGGGCGCCGCTCCTACGACTATCTCGTCCACCGTGCTATGATATTTCCCCCGCCACCACCGTCTACCCTCCTAGATCTACTTCCACGCCGCCGACAGCCATCGCTACCGTAGTGCCGTCAAATTATCAGCAGATGCATACACGGCGCCGCACCAGAGGCGGTACTCTTTCGTATCTGCTCAACTTATTTATCACAGCAAGAAAATAGATCGCCAGTGCTTTACTCTGATTTCTTGTCCATCACTTACTTGTTAGTTGAAAGAAAACATTGGTCGCAAAGTTGCCTTTGTCCGGTTTGCACCTTCAGATCCGCCATGGCACGCTCAACACTATAGTCGCAATTCTTATAGTTTTCCCCTTTTATATTCCACACTAGTTAAATGACTGTAGACTAATTTTCAAAATTGGGTCAACCGATTTTTGAGAGCTCGCCGGTGCGAAGGAAGGGACTCTGGTGGGGACGGTGGTTGTGGGGGGCGGTGGCCTGGCGGTGGTGGGGCCTCACTGAACAAAGAAAACTTGACGTGGGTGGGGGTGGCAGAGGAACACAGGCGGTGGGGGCGGTTTAGGGGAGGGCGGGGGGGTCGGGGCCAGTGGTTTGGCCGACGGCCCGTGCTGTGTTCTGTATGGGAAGAATCATAGACGAGGAAGAAGAAGGGTTAGGAGACGTAAGATCTTCATCCCACCGCCTGAAATGGTCGACTAACCCAAATGAAAAAAGTCACATGATTTCCATGCAGACATTCCTTTATATTTAGTACCATCATCGTAGCTGCTTAGCACTGCTCCTGAATCCATCAAGCTAAACAACGTGCCACTCATAATTCCAAAATTGTTGCTCAAATATGAATCTGATATGATTCTGATATTACTAAACCAGATAATGTTCAATTGGTCGGCTAGTGTTCCTACTTTACTTTCAAAAAGCACGTGCACTACATATAGAGAGACAGTGGGGAGTTGCATTCTTAATGTGCTCTGGTTCATCCTGTGTGGGCACTGCGCAACGAACATTTTATTATCCAAAATCTGCTTGCTCTTCTTTAGCATGTTCCTCTTCTATTCTTCTTTAATAAGTACTCTCTCCGTTCCTAAATACAAGTCTTTGTATAGATTCTACCATGGACTACATATGGATCAAAATGAGTGAATCAACACTCTAAAATGTATCTGTATACATATGTATGTGATCCATAGTGGAAATCTCTACAAAGACTTATATTATGGAATGGAGAGAGTATGATAGTAGTACAGTATGTTCCTTGTAGTGAAGAGGAGCAGGGACATTTCAGTGTAGAGGTCTATTCGGTCGGTTGTAATGGACACTTTCAACTCTTCGGCCCTCTTTGATTCGTAGGATTTTGTAAACATAGGAATAGGAATTGTAGTGGCCTGCCCACTTGAATCCTATAAGATTAGCAAGGAAATGCGGGGAGCTGTGTTTCCTTTGAGAGTTACACTGATATTAACAGTACCGCACCTTCAGTTAAACAGAGCTGGTATACGAAGCCTTTCTAGTCGTACCGACAATAGTATCCTATATTTTCCTGCAAGTTCCACTTTGCTGATTTTACTTGTGATGCTTACGATTTTCCTGTTATATGTACACTATGATCTGTGTAGCTGCTTGGTGTCGCACTAGCAGCAGTCCACTCTTAAAGCTATACAACACACCAATCATAAGTCCAAAGCTTACTTCTTCACATATGAATTGTGATATGATACTGCTATTAGTTAACAGACACACATTTAATTGGTCAGGTAATGCTCCCACTTGATTTTCCAAATGCATGTGGCCATATAGAGAGAGACATCATGGAATTGCATTTCTTTGGGAGCTGTGATTCATCATGAGTGGGCAACCACCATTGTATGCAAAGAAGCGGAACCTCAAGAATATGCTTCCTCTTCTGTTCTTTAACATGTTCCTCTTTTGTTATTCTGTATTTAGTACGTACAGTGTGTTCCTTGTCAGGAAGGGGAGCAGGGACATCTGCAGTCAACAACTGATAGAGCTAGCATGTACAAGATCGATAGGCTTTCAATTAGTAGCGGCAATACAACACCGTATTTTTCAACCAGATCCACTTTCCCGATTTATATATCCTGGTTATGGTGTACACCTTTTATGTACACTACGATCTGCCTAGTTTTTTTTGAAAGGAAAGCGGTGGGGGAAGCCCCCACAGCGAGTTTGTATAAATAATAAGAACCCAAATTCGCGCTCGTGAGGACTTGAACCTGGGTGGCTGGGTTGTACATCCACTCCACTAGCCAAGTTGTTGTGTGCTCTTGTTATCATGGTTTGGTAATAAACTCTCTATACAGTATATTATGAACCTATCATCTGCCAACTATCCTTACTTTTGGAGCCTACTTTTTGTGTACTTGTGCCAGATTATATTAATAAATGCACCATATTACAGCACACATGGGCTCTCTCATCAGAATCCAGTGATAGCACACAAGGGTTTATAGGGCGCCCCTATATTAGAATATCCTCTGCATTACAAAGATAATCTCACTACTATTTATGTTTTCATGCTTCTTAGATATTATACGTAATCACAGTGAATATCAAAATCCAGCATCATAAGAATATTGTGGAACACTGCAATGACTTACAAAATTGGCACCAAGGCATTGAGTGACATTATGGATGCAATGAAACTCATACACTCCCCAATTGTAGATTCTTGTTCAGAATATGATCCTAATGACTATTCTGATCTCGAGGAGTCAAAGGCAGATGGCTTGTCCTGTTCACCCATCAAGGTGCATGTTCTAATTTGTCAAGGTTTTGATTGCGCATATCTTGCATAAGGTGTCTTGCATTTCTTCTACTTTGTTGCATCACCATGTGCTTAGTTTACTCATCATATATATCAAGATGCCACGCCCATCCATTATCAATATATATTCCATCTGTCATCATACCATGTTTTCCCACTCAAATAATGTTCTTGTGCATCAGACATCAAAAAGGAAGAGGGTGATTGCTGAACCTAAAGGAGCACCAGCAAAGTCCTTGAAAACATGGTGGTGCCAGAGAAATCAGACAACACCCCACTTATATTGGCTCTACATCCAGTGACAGCAAACGTAGGACCGACTCCAGCAGACTGTACCCATACTTCGCTGGCCACACCACTAGCCCCACCACCCAGGACCTGCACTCCAGCAAAAGGTATGTCGATTTCAGTTGCAACAACACCAGTGATACCACAGAAAAATCCCACTCCAGCAAAAAGTACAGCAAGTCCACCGGCCGAAGACCTATCCCAACTGCAGAGACGGCCAATTCCTGTAGATTGGAACCCCATTCCAGTTATTCCTAGTTTAAAAGACAATGATTTCAATGTTGTTAGGGAATACATGCATATATTCCCATCATGGGAAGATTATAGTGAAGACAAACACCATTTTCACATCTTCCTGTCCCACTTTTGTGTAAGTGCTATTATTCATGGTGATTATTTTCCTGTTTTTTGCTGACTAGACACATCAATGATTTACATTACATTGTTGTAAGTAGGCGAGGGTCAATCTGGATAGTCATTACGAGCAAAGCTTGCTTGCGCTTTTCAAGGAAGCATTGCAACAGTATCGGTGTTACCTGAGGAAATCACACTTTGATGGCAAGTCCATAAACGAATTTTCGGTGAAGTCTCCTGTGCTAAATTTAGAAGACATTGAATGGAAAAACCTTGTTATGCACTAGTCTCGTTCCCAAGATGAGGTACTGTCTATGATATCACATGACAATTTGAACTTCTGCTTTTTCGCATGTGCCTTACATATCTCTTTTGCAGGATATCTGCTCGAAGAAGAATTCCGGTTTGAAAAGGATGACAAGATATCACAAATATGCTGCCCGCTGCTTTGCTCTTGTTAGTACTTGTTGTCCTGTATCACTGTACTTGCATTCATATCTGGTTCATTATGTGACAGCTGTATGCATGATAGCTTGCTTACCAATTGTTCGCTCCAAATTATCTGATCTGTATGAATGGTTACATTAGTGTAGAATATATCCAATGCCAATGAATTTTTTTAGCTCTGCATTGTTCTTGTAAGTACCTACTGTCCTTTATCAGTGTACTTATATTGACAGCTAGTTGTTCATGTTCCACCACTCTGCAGCTTATTTTCCTTTGCCCTCCATTTTCTACAGATCAGACCTATATTTACTCTTAGCATAAGGTTGTATAACACCGATGGTACAGAAGAAGTTTAGCCCTGCATTGCTCTTGGATGTACCTTTTGCATGTATCGTTGTACTTACATTTATAGATACCTGGTTATGTAGCATCACTCTTCATCTTATCTTAAATATTCTCCATTTTTTCTTATATTATCACATTTATATTTACTCTTAACAAAATGTAGAATAAAGGCAATGCTTATGAAGAAGATTATGTGGTAAACTTCTTGAATCCCCCCCATCAGCATGGACAAGGGCTTTATAGAGCATGTCTTCACCACTAATGTAAGTTTTTCCTTCTCAAGCCTTCAAACTTTGTTGTGTATATTTGGTTAGGCATGACTGCAACACCTGTTTATTTTTGGTGTTTGCATCAAATTGCATGTTTAAAGTTTATTATGTAGTTCATAAACAAAAGTTTGTCCTTCTCAATTTAAGTTTTCAGTTGTACAACCAAGTTCCTTCTTCATACCATGTAAATTAAACTATAGAGAGCAAGTAATCTTCTTTTGCACTACATGTATGCTTCTGTTCTTGATCTGTAATCCAGTGGTGTGGTGAACCTACCTACTATAGCACAATGTCATATTCTGCGATGTCTTAACTATGAATAATGGCATATCATTCTACTATCATTTAAACCATCTCTTTATTTGCCAATCTGAAATGGGATAAATTGACAGCACACTAACCATTGATACTTATGAGTTCTTGATCTGTAATCCAATGGTGTCATGAAGCTGCCAACTCCTTCACAATGTAATTTCCTGCCATGTCTTAACCTGAACAATACCATATTGTGTTAATGCTATTTTAAACTGTGTCACTTTATTCATCAATAAGAAATGTGATGAATTGTCAGCACTGATACTTATATGTGCAAAACAAGGTCATCTGTCTGCTTGTTTCTCTTTCAGAGTGAGGAGGATATAAGTTTCAAACAAGCGCAGTCTCATCAGCTTGCTCGGCTGCTTGTGCTGCAGCTCCCGAGCAGGGCTAACCTTTCTTGAACTCTATCGAAGTACTGTCGGTTTTGTATATTATTTTGTTGGCGTGTTTATTTGCACTAGTGGAGATCTTTGATGCCAAGTGTATGTAATCTGTTGTCTGCTTGTGCTTTATTATCATAGTGGCGAACTTTGATGGCTAGTGGATGTAATGTGCCATAATTTCTTTATTGTATAGTCTAGGTTTTTTCTTATTCACGATGCTGCAGTTATTTTACTGTATATATATCATGTCTTCACAGTAAACCGGCCAAACCGTAAAATTACGATACAGAATTGGGCCGTCATGCAAATTACTATGTATGATCTGCATCATGGGCCCAGTCATCTTCGTCCGTTAACAGGCCTAAATGTAAACTGGCCCACTAGTAGTTTGGGGCCTTTAATAGGCTAAGTAAACTGCCGGCCCTATATTTGCAAGAAAATTCAATGGGCTTTTAGTAGGCTGAAAAGTAGGTTGGGCCTGAAACATGCCGAACAACTCACAGGACAACAGCAGGCCAAAATAGACCCCAGCCCATGGTTGTGACAATCACATCACAGGACGTTAACAGGCCAAAATTGTCTCGGTCTTTGTTTGGCCCAATCAGATTATCGGCTGTGAGCAAGCCGGATGCAACGCGGGCCATAGTTAGGCCCAACTATATGACGGGCTTTTAACAGTCCGAAATAAATATAGGGCCAAAATGTTAAACGAGCCTTTAATAGGCTAAAACTAATAGCAGGTCGTATTACTAAATGGGCCTTTAGCAAACAGAAATCCAGACCGGGCCTCAAGTGGGCCCAAAAACACAGCGTCCAGTTGATGGGCTAAATCTGATATGGGCCATAATTTAGCCCAAAGGCTCTTAAAGGGACGGATCTGATCTAGGCCGTAATATGGCCCAGGACATGGTAGGATATTAACGGGTTGGATCTCATATGGGCCTTTATTAGATCGAGAACGTGGCAGGCTGTTAATGGACCAGATCAAATATGGGCCGGCATTTGGCCCAAAACATGGCAGCCTGTTAATGGGCCAGCCCACTAGTGTCCTCAAAATCTTGTGGGCCTTTAGCTAGGCCGGCCCATTATGGTCTGCAAAATCTTGTGGGCCTTTAGCTGGGCCGGCCCATTATGGTTCGCAAAATCTTGTGGGCCTTTAGTTGGGCCGGCCCATTTAATCTTTATAGGCCACTTTTGGGCCTGTTGACGTGTCAACATATCATAGGTGCAGCTCGCCCATTGGATGCCTGTGCCAATGCGGAGCTGACACGTGGTTCTATCGGCCAATGAGAATTTTACACGTGGAAAATCAGCATTGGTCATGGCTGTTAGTGGGTTATCGGATCCAAAACTGGACCCGATAGCTTAATGGCGACCCGTTATGGCGGGTGCCATGTGTCGGTCACCCTTGACGGAAGCACTTCCATGACGCGGAATTTATCGTCATGGAAGTGGACACTTCCATGATGATAATTTTGGTAATGTCATGGAACACTTCTACGACAGCACAGGTATGACTATCTTGATTCTGTCATAAAATCGTCATGGATGTACATGCATGACAGAAAATGTGACCTACTGTGGCAAACACATATCATCATGGAAGTGTATTTTTTTGTAGTGTTACTTCATACTATCATTTATCTTTGGTATTGTAGATATAAGTAATTTCTTTATAAACTTGGTTAAAGTTTCAAAAGTTTGACTTAAAAAAATATAGGTACTACATTATCAAACAGAGGGAGTAGCTCTTTCTCTCTCTCTACTATCTCTCAAGGGCCTCCCCTCTCACTCGATCTCTCTTTACTGAGGGATTATACAGTTACTGTGTTAGTGTATAGCTCCGTACATTGTTTAGTTGACCGGTCAACCAGTCCACATGTTGCCTTGTCAGCTCGTGTTCTCTATCTTTGTGTGTTCGTCCATGTGGCAGTGGGTGAAAATAAGTAAACTAGAGGCCCATCTGACACGCGGTGAAGTAAACAAAGTTGAAACCACTCGCGGTAGCACCCCACATGCTAGTAAATCAGCGCTGCTATACACACAATGCATGCGCGGCCGATGCATGCATGATTCAGACATGGCAGCACCGACAGCTAGTGTGCATGTAGGAGCACTCTTGTGGAAGGAGAATCGTGCAGGTGTCGTGTGTTGACTGTCGTGCCTGAAGCAATTCTGCTAGTAAATCGAGGTTGCACTTCTTCCGCGTGAAGGACGCACTCGTGCACACTACACCACTTCGCGGCGGCATGCACACAAGGACGCACTCACGCACACCCAGCACACAATACACACCAGCACACGTGTACACCGATGTCACCGCTGGCTAAGATGGACGGCGAGGCAGCCAACAAGCAGAGGTGGCTCGAGCCAAAACCATAGCCAGTGAGTCTGGACTTCATCAGCAACCTCCCCAACGACATGCTGCTCGTCGTCATCACCCTCATCCCCACCAAATCTGTCATGCGGACCACCCTGCTCTCCCAACGGTAGCGCCCCCACTGGCACTGCGTCCCCCTCAACCTCACCATCGACAGCTGCCTCTGCGACGGGGATTGCAAACGCATGGCCACTATCTCCAAGATCCTTGCATCGCACCCTGGCCCAGCTAGACGCCTTGACATCCGCATGTTCAGTACCAACTGCAAGGTCCAAGCCAAGTTCGATGAGTGGTTCTTATCCCCCATCCTAGATCAGCTCGAGGAGCTCAGGTTTGAAGATGGACGATGTCGCTCTCTGCCGCCGTTCGTGCTCCACCTCACGCCAATGATGTAGCGCACCAGCTTCAGCTCCTGCTATTTTCCGAGATTAATGTCGCACCCGCCCATATTCTCCCTCAACTCAAGCAACTCGACCTCTTCGACGTTGGCATCTCGAAGAAGGCTATGGAGCACCTACTCCGCAGTTGTACCGCGCTTGACTACCTTCTCCTTCGACAGATCCATGGGTTCATTAGACTCGACATCTCCTCGACGAATCTCCAATGGATTTATGTGTCTTGCTGGCCCTGCAACCAGACATCAATTGGGAAGAGATCACTCAAGTTGTTCCATGTTATGGTAATTGAGAATGTTCCTTTCCTTGAGAGATTGCTTGTATCAGATCTAGAAGGTCCAACAAAAATCAGGTCATTAGTGCGTTGAAATTGAGGGCGTTGGTGTACTCATCTGCCAAATTCTCCAAACTCTTTATTGGATCCGTAATCATTCAGGTACAGCATGCATCTTCTTCTCCGTCTTCTTAAAATTCGCATTTTTTAATTTCTTCTTGATGTATTTACGACTGTCATCCAGAAAATGATTCCCACAAGCTTGACCCAGTCTGTGCGCACAATGAATATCTTGGCAATAAAATCCGTCAGCCCCAAACTAGATCAAGTTGTTGGATTCCTTACATACTTTCCATGCATGGAGAAGCTACTCATCGAGGTGAAACTTCTTTCCTATTAGTAAACTGTAATCACAACGTAGCTCAACTTTTTCATAATTTTCCCAAATTATGATGACAAGTGTAGTGCTCACAACTGCATCTACGCACTGCATCGAAAGAAATGTTTTTAGTATTTTTTCTCACGTGATCACCTACATCATGTTTTGTTGTACTAGTAGCCTAGGCTAGTCATAGTGGGAAGTAACTTAGACTACTAACTCTATGGTTAGCCTAAGAGAAAGTACTACCTCCATCCTGGTTTACTCTTCGTATTTTGTAGTATAAAAATTTGACCATAGATTTAACTGGAAAAATGTTAATACATGTCACCAAAAATTATATCATTGGATTCGTATTTGAACATAATTTCAAATGATATAATTTCTGGTAACATGCATTGGCATTTTCTTCGGTAAATCCATGGTCAAAATTTTACACTAAATATGAGGTAATACAAAACTGGGCTATAACGGTCTGCCACTATGTAGGCCAAAACACTTGTCAACTTCACTTCTGATGCATTTGTCATCGATGCCCTCCATTGCTCACCTGGTGCACCAATCTGGATCGCCTACTTTTCTCTGGTGCCAAATTAACTCACGCAATGAAAAAAAAATTGCGTGGGAGAGGGAGAGGACTGAGGCAATTAAAACACTTGTTTGGGAGAGGGGGGAGGCTGGTGTAGTTGGTTTGATTGATTTGTTTGTACATGTGGGTCTGTGTGCAAAGCGGTGCCAAAATATTTTGATTTGACATCGATGTGTATTGTATGTGGCATACTTTTGAGAAATATGGCATCAACCACATAGTGGAAGGTAATAAATGCCCAACCTCTTCACATGCTCCTAGGTAAATGAGAGGAAAGAGAAGAGAGAGAGAGAGTGAAAAAATATCACTAGCCTTAGAGCCAACCCTATTGTATGAGCGAATGATATAGGTACCTCTTCAATCTTATACAGCCAACTGCTCTAATATGTTCTCTTCTTTTGCAGATAAAAAAAGACCTGAAAGTGAAAAATGTGCTACACTATAACAATCTCATCGATTGCCTTGATTTCCATCTTCCAGAAATTGATTTGATCGACTACCGAGGCAGCAGACCTAAGATTAAATTGGCTGGCTTCTTTGTTCTAGAGGCAAGTGCGCTCAAGGTAATGAGGTTTGGCGTTCTCTCGCGCAACAATGAATGGTGTGCTGATCACCACAAGCTATAAGCCTAAACGACAAAGGCTCCATAGTAGCTGAATTTGTTTTTGAAACATCAAGGCGCCAGAGACTCAATAATTTGTTTGCCCATTAGTGACTTGTCAGGGCGGGGGATTTTATTTTGTACAATAATGCTGCATCCACCTAAAGTAACGAAAGTTCTTACGTAAACTTCCTAATAATTCCCTCTTCGTAGGTGCAGCATTACTCCTAGCATTTCTAATATCTCTACTTCTCTACTCCTATAAAACACTCAGTTCGTGATGATGGTGTGTCTGACATCCGTCATTTCTGACCACTTGATCTGCATCTAACGATTGTGAGATAAGTTGTGGCATTTTTGCAACAAAAAATAGCCCACTTCTCTGCTCCAATTTGCAGAAAACCCGTTATTATCTTGAAAGCAACCACATCCCTCCCTCACCTCATCAAAACAGCCTAAGAAATATATTTTGAGTGAAACGTAATATATTTCTAGTGGTATATGTATAACAAAACAAGAGTGTTTTATTTCAAGTTTGTGAACAAGTACTATTCTACTTCGGATCCATTGCAACGCACGGGCACATTGCTAGTCAGTTTGAAACTTGTAATATTCCGACTATCCAGCATGAGGTACTATGTTACAATAAATGTTCGTGTGCATAGGTGCAGCAACGATATACTCATTACTTGAGTACAATATTTATTATTACTCGTGGCAACGCACGGAAAATTATGTCAAACATGGCTAGTTGTAAGCAGGCTAGCTCTGCAGCCATGATGATAGTGACTGCACACATTGAGGCTTACTTTGGTATGCCGAACAAGGCGCCTACACTCAGGTGTCATCTCCGACGCAGGGTCTTGTCACTTCACTATGAGGAGAAGCACGTAATAATTTGACCAACGGGTAGTACAGTACTACTACATTGGTAGTACAACTAGTACTAGCACCACCTTCTGGATTTAGTAGTACTACCACTTCCATCTGGATTTAGTATTTGACTAGCAGTATCTAGTAATGCATGTCTCTACTCCTATAAAAGACTCAGTTGGTGATGATGGTGTGTCTACCACCCGTCATTTCTGACCATAGGTGTGCATCTAACGATTGTGAGGTAAGTTGTGGAGTTTTTGCAACAATAGCCCACTTCTCTACTCCAATTTGCAGAAAACCCCTTATTATCTTTAAGGCAACCACATCCCTCCCTCACCTCATCAAAACAGCCTGAGAAATATATTTTGAGTGAAATGTAATATATTTTTAGTGGTATATGTATATCAAAACAAGAGTGTTTTCTTTAAAGTTTGCGAACAACTACTATTCTACTTTGGATCCGTTGCAATGCACGGGCATTAACTATGCACTAGTCATGTTACGAAAACCAAATAATCCCAAAACTTTTAGATGCGGTGCATTAACTACCCACCTCATTCCCTGTTTTTTTTTGCCATGAAAAAAGAAATCAACCACTAGGAGACGTGGGGTGCTTATGCATTCAATGACTTGAGACTACTTAGCACAACATGCAGTGCTCAATTCTCTGCATGAAACAAAATTAATTACAAAATACTAGTAAACATAAAAGTTCTCTCGTTTTGCCCCAACTTGGTCTTGGTGAGATGACTATACTACACTGGTACGGAGGGAGGGCCGAGGAGTAGATGGCCAACACACACGTGAATGCAACGCAGTCTGCACTTCTCATATAAAGGCTCCCCGCCAGTCCAATCTAAGAAATCCTACACACCTACATACCCTAACCAAGGGCAAGTGTGATCACTCCAATCGCAAGATCAGTTGACTAGAAGCTAGACCCATGGAGGCGATGAGCACGAGCATGAGCCGGTTATGCCAGATGGTCAATGATGTTGGCCTACGGCCCGGCACCGAGGAACATCTCCAGGTCATGCTTGAGGCCGCCAGCGCGAGAGGCCTCTTGGACAAAAACTTCATCTCCTTGTTTGACGAGGTCCTCGCCGACTTTGTTGACAAGTTCACCATCGTAAAGAAGCTTGCTGACGACCTTGAAATACTCCTCCAGCCCATGCACCCAGGCTCTACGATGCCCTCCACCCTCAACAGCCACTATGGTGACAACCTCTTCGAAGCACTAGTGGCCCTACGACTGCCCTTCGTCGCGCCGGAGAATGTCCACATCGAGGTCGTGCTCGCCCCGCAGCACCTGGCGCAGCAAGACACCGTCGACATACTCACCCACGTCTACGAGCAATCGTCCACAAGGACTACTACGTGCAAGAGGAGGACGATAGGACACTAGCCTTCTTGGACCATAGGGCAACCTTGGACGTTATTGTTCAGAAGCACGTTGGACATGCCGCCAACGCCAGTGCTCCTCACACGTCAGTTGGTGACCCAGCGCACTAGGGCATGAGGATGCCGTTGACGGATCCGTATGTATCTTTATCTTTCCGTCAATTCCATGTAGTACTATATTGTAATTATCTTACCTTTCACATCAACTTCATAATTTTTTTCATACGTACCATGCATGAACCGTGCCAGAACAAAATTTCTCCTTTTTTGGCATAAACTTCTCATTCCTATCTATCAGTCGTGCCAAGGAGCGGAACCAAATTTTACAACTTACAAGTTCAAAAGGAAAAAGCCTGCCATGTTCGCATCGCACCCCACACGGTTGGTCTAGCATGCCGCTCAAGGGGGAATGCGTGTTGCGTTGCATTTTCACTTACAAGTGTGACTGCAGTTGAGCAAACCGATATCGGCAAACCCCCGTCCTGCCCACCACGTGATGGCTGACTTAGAGAAAATATGAGGGAGAAGAGATAGATGTAGCACGGACTCCAAGAAAATTGGTGTTAGATGGGACTCGTGTGGGTGGTGTGTGCAGTACTGCTAGACGTGAATGCTAGTTATGGCCCATGCCACCCCACTATATCGAGGTGGTGGTTACGTAGAGAGAACACATTATCTCTCCAGGAATACGGTACACCAGTAGTACTACTCACATTGTCACGAAATTTCCTGGAGTCCATGCTCAGCCCTCCTCTCTCTTCTCAGCCAGCCAGCAGACGCGCGGAGTGTGCCCATCATTTGTTTGCTCACATTCTGTCCCATGTGTCAGTGAAAATGCAAGACAACCCACTGAACCTGCACATCTTTCACCTCGACGTGCTGGTGATGAAAAACAAATCCAATAAAGATCTTTGGTGGCCACTTTTGGAGTTACTAGAGAGTAAGATTCTATTTATAGTTTAACCCAAGATGCACAGCACGTGCCTTCAACTAGCAGTCCATTTTCTTGCATGACACGTCATGCCGGATGTCCCACGTGTCGGTAAAAGAAGGAAGATCTCGACCAAATCTTCTCCATATTTACACCGGAGTAGTAGGAAAGATGACAAGCCATGTGCCTACATCATACATACAAGCCCACTCACGCTATTACCATATTTCTCGGCCTCCGTGCGTCACCTAGCTCTAGTTGATGGTATACTACTACTAGGACTAACTATTGCACTAGCATACTACTACTAGTTCCATGTGATGTGGCAACTTCATATAACCGGATGTTGGCTATACTACTATGGTACTCACACTCCAAGAAGTGAGTCGAAAACCATTCATAAATTGAGTTTATCACATGCATATGCAAATGTACCATTCATTACATGCAACACGTCATCAACGCACAACGACAACGATGATACATGTTGGATTATATATTTTTTTCCAACAAACCATTCTAGTAAATACTAAATTTTTATCACACAACAAATAACAAGCAATAAAATGAACTTCAGCTTAACCAATCCTTGGCATTGTAAACACTTGCTTTGAACCATAAGTAAGCCTCTAGGAAGGGCCAGCTATTTTCAATATCGAGACCAACGCATGACTCATCATCCAGACTGAAGCGGCCTATATCAGGACACATATTGTCATAGCCAGGGTAGGGAACCATAGCAATGTCCGAGGTATAGATACAGTTGCTTCTCAGAAATGGTAGTAACATTGTGGCAACGGCAGCTAGATCGCCTTTCACCATCATTGGATAGTTTTGTCCAAGGAAGAGCGAGTTTTCTCCAAGACTATCAATACGGAACTAGGCAGAAGGTGCTGGCACTAGAACACTAGTATCCATCCCGAATACCCTGCAACGGATGTTGGAATAGGTCCGGAGAGTGTGACCATGGGAGACAACACCTGCTTCCTTAGTCACATCAGCACTGCCCTGTATACTGATACGTCCATTTTGCATCATGCTTTTATATCAATATTTATTGCATTGTGGGCCGTTATTACACATTATATCTCAATACTTATGGCTATTCTCTCTTATTTTACAAGGTTTGCCATGAAGAGGGGGAATGCGACAGCTGGAATTCTGGCTGGAAAAGGAGCAAACCTTGGAAACCTATTGTGCACTCCTCCAAAAATCCTGAAACTCCATGGAAGTTATTTTTGGAATTATTAAGAATTATTGAGCGAAGAAACTACCAGAGGGGGCCCACACCAAGGCCATGAGGGTGGGGCGCGCGCCCACCCATACTGGGCGCCCCCCTGTCTCCTGGGCCCCCTAGTGGCCCTCCGGTGCCCATCTTCTGCTATATGAAGGCTTTCACCCTGGAAAAAATCAGAGGCAAGCTTACGGGGCGAAACTCCGCCGCCATGAGGCGGAACCTTGGCGGAACAAATCTAGGGCTCCGGTGGAGCTGTTCTGCAGGGGAAACTTCCCTCCGGGAGGGGGAAAGCATCACCATCGTCATCACCAACGATCCTCTCATCGGGAGGGGGTCAATCTCCATCAACATCTTCACCAGCACCATCTCCTCTCAAAACCCTAGTTCATCTCTTGTATCCAATCTCGTATCAAAACCACAAATTGGTACTTGTGGGTTTCTAGTAGTGTTGATTACTCCTTGTAGTTGATGCTAATTGGTTTACCTGTTGGAATATCGTATGTTCAGATCCTTAATGCATATTAATACTCCTCTGATTATAAACATTAATATGCTTTGTGAGTAGTTACGTTTGTTCCTGAGGACATGAGAGAAGTCTTGCTATTAGTAGTCGTGTGAATTTGGCATTCGTTTGATATTTTTATGAGATGTATGTTGTCTTTCCTCTAGTGGTGTTATGTGAACGTCGACTACATGACACTTCACCATTATTTTGGCCTAGAGGAAGGCATTGGGAAGTAATAAGTAGATGATGGGTTGCTAGAGTGACGGAAGCTTAAACCCTAGTTTATGCGTTGCTTCGTAAGGGGCTGATTTGGATCCATATGTTTAATGTTGTGGTTAGGTTTACCTTAATACTTCTTTTGTAGTTGCGGATGCTTGCAATAGGGGTTAATCATAAGTGGGATGCTTGTCCAAGTAAGGGAAGTACCCAAGCACCGGTCCACCCACATATCAAATTATCAAAGTACCGAACGCGAATCATATGAGCGTGATGAAAACTAGCTTGACGATAATTCCCATGTGTCCTTGGGAGCTCTTTTCTCATTATAAGAAATTGTCCAGGCTTGTCCTTTGCTAAAAAAAGGATTGGGCCACCTTGCTGCACTTTATTTACTTTCATTGCTTGTTACTCGTTACAATTTATCTGATCACAAAACTATCTATTACCTATAATTTCAGTGCTTGCAGAGAAAACCTTACTAAAAACCGCTTGTCATTTCCTTATGCTCCTCGTTGGGTTTGACACTCTTACTTATCGAAAGGACTACGATAGATCCCCTACACTTGTGGGTCATCAAGACTCTTTTCTGGCGCCGTTGCCGGGGAGTGAAGCGCCTTTGGTGAGTGGAACTTGGTAAGGAAATATTTATATAGTGTGCTGAAATTTTCTGTTACTTGTTACTATGGAAACTAATCCTTTGAGGGGCTTGTTCGGGGTATCTTCACCCCGACCAGAAGAGCAAATAGTTGATCCTCAACCTACTGAACCTACTGAAAATATTTACTTTGAGATTCCTTCGGGTATGATAGAGAAACTGCTAGCTAATCCCTTTACAGGAGATGGAACATTGCATCCCGATTTACACCTTATCTTTGTGAATAAAGTTTGTGGATTATTTAAGCTTGTAGGTATTCCCAATGATGTTGTCAAAAGGAAGGTCTTCCCTTTATATTTCAAGGGGGATGCATTGACATGGTATAGGCTATGTGATGATACGGGATCTTGGAATTGTAAACGATTGAAGTTGGAATTTCACCAAAAGTTCTATCCTATGCATCTTGTTCATCGTGATCGTAATTACATATATAATTACTGGCCTCGCGAAGGAGAAAGCATCTCTCAAGCTTGGGGGAGGCTTAAGTGAATGTTATATTCATGCCCCAATCATGAGCTCTCTAGAGAAATCATTATTCAAAAAATTTATGCTCGGCTTTCTCCCAATGATCGCAACATGCTCGATACTTCTTGTGCTGGTTCTTATATGCTAAAGACTATTGAATTCAAGTGGGACTTATTGGAAAGAATTAAATGCAATGCTGAAGATTGGGGTTCCGACGATGGTAAGGAGTCAGGTATGACACCTAAGTTTGATTGTGTTAAATCTTTTATGGATACCGATGCTTTTCGTGGATTTAGCGCTAAACATGGACTTGACTCTGAGATAGTAGCTTCTTTCTGTGAATCTTTTGCTACTCACATTGATCTCCCTGAGGAGAAGTGGTTTAAATATAATCCTCCCATTGAAGTAAAAGTAGTTGCACCTATTACAGTTGAATAAAAGACTGTCACATATAGTTATTGTTCCTACTACTTATGTTGAGAAACCTCCTTTTCCTGTTAGGATAAAGGATCATGCTAAAACTTTGACTGTTGTTCGTAAGAGTAATACTAGGACTTATACACCTCCTGAGAAAATCAAAGTTGAAACTAGTATTGCTATGGTTAAAGATCTCTTGGATGATGATTTAGATGGGCATGTTATTTATTTCTGTGGTGAGACTGCTAATATTGCTAGACCAGATGCTAAGATACATAGACTTGTTGTAGGCATGCCTGTTATTTCTATTAAAATAGGAGATCATTGTTATCATGGCTTATGTGATATGGGTGCTAGTGCTAGTGCAATACCCTATGACTTATATAAAGAAATTATGCATGATATTGCACCCGCTGAATTGGAAGATATAGATGCTACTATTAAGCTTGCCAATAGGGATACTATTAAGCCATTTGGGATTGTTAGAGATGTTGAAGTCTTGTGTGGGAAGGTTAAATATCCTGCTGATTTTCTTGTTCTTGGTTCCCCACAAGATGACTTTTGTCCCATTATTTTTGGTAGACCCTTCTTGAATACTGTTAATGCTAGAGTTGATTGTGAAAAGGATACTGTTACAATTGGCTTAGAGGATACGTCTCATGAGTTTAATTTTTGATAAGTTTCATAGACAACCTCATGATAGAGAATCACCTAGTAAGGATGAGATTACTGGTCTTGCTTCTATTGCCGTGCCTCCTACTGATCTGTTAGAACAATATTTGCTAGACCATGAAAATGATATGCTTATGAAGGAAAGAAGGGAAATAGATGAAGTGTTCCTTCAACAGGAACCTATTCTGAAACACAACCTACCCGTTGAAATTCTAGGGGATCCCCATCCACCCAAGGGTGATCCCGTGTTTGAACTCAAACCATTACCTGATAATCTTAAGTATGCTTATCTTGATGAAAAGAAAATATATCATGTTATTATTAGTGCTAACCTTTCAGAGCAAGAAGAAGAAAGATTATTGAAAACCCTGAAGAAGCACCGTGCTGCTATTGGATATACTCTGGGTGATCTTAAGGGCATTAGTCTCACGTTATGCAAACACAAAATTAATTTGGAGGACGATGCCAAACCAGTTAGAGATCCTCAACGACGATTGAATCCTAAGATGAAAGAAGTGGTAAGAAAGGACATACTAAAGCTCCTTGAGGCATGCATAATTTATCCCGTTGCTGGTAGTGATTGGGTAAGCCCTGTCCATTGTGTTCCTAAAAAGGGAGGTATTACTGTTGTTCCTAATGATAAAGATGAATTGATCCCGCAAAGAATTATTACAGGTTATAGGATGGTAATTGATTTCCGTAAATTAAATAAAGCTACTAAGAAAGATCCTTACCCTTTACCTTTTATTGATCAAATGCTAGAAAGACTATCCAAACACACACATTTCTGCTTTCTAGATGGTTATCCTGGTTTCTTTCAAATACCTGTGTCAGCGAAGGATCAACCAAAAACTACTTTTACTTGCCCTTTCGGTACTTTTGCTTATAGAGGTATGCCTTTTGGTTTATGTAATGCATGTGCTACCTTTCAAAGATGCATGATGGCTATATTCTCTAACTTTTGTAAAAAGATTTGTGAGGTATTCATGGATGATTTCTCCATTTATGGATCCTCTTTTGATGATTGCTTGAGCAACCTTGATCAAGTTTTGCAGAGATGCGAAGACACTAGTCTCGTCTTGAATTGGGAAAAGTGCCACTTTATGGTTAATGAAGGCATTGTCTTGGGGCATAAGATTTCTGAGAGAGGTATTGAAGTTGATAAAGCTAAAGTTGATGCTATTGAAAAGATGCCATGTCCCAAGGACATAAAAGGTATAAGAAGTTTCCTTGGTCATGCCGGTTTTTATCGGAGGTTCATTTAGGACTTTTCTAAAATCTCAAGGCCTATGACTAATTTATTGCAAAAAGATATTCCTTTTGTCTTTGATGATGATTGTGTAGAAGCATTTGAAATACTTAAGAAAGCTTTGATCACTGCACCTATTGTTCAGCCACCTGATTGAAATTTATCCTTTGAAATTATGTGTGATGCTAGTGATTATGTTGTAGGTGTTGTTCTAGGGCAAAGAGTTGATAAGAAATTGAATGTTATCCAGTATGCTAGTAAGACTCTTGATACTGCCTAGAGAAATTATGATACTACTGAAAAAGAGTTCTTAGCAGTTGTGTTTGCATGTGATAAGTTTAGACCTTATATTGTTGATTCCAAAGTTACTATTCCCACTGATGATGCTGCTATTAAATATCTTATGGAAAAGAAAGATGCTAATCCTAGACTCATTAGATGGGTTCTCTTGCTCCAAGAATTTGATTTGCATATTATTGATAGAAAGGGAGCTGAGAACCCCATTGCAGACAACTTGTCTAGGTTAGAGAATGTTCTTGATGACCCACTGCCTATTGATGATAGCTTTCCTAATGAACAATTAGTGGTCATTAATGCTTCTTGTACTGCTCCTTGGTATGCTGATTATGCTAATTACATTGTTGCTAAATTTATACCACCTAGTTTCACATACCAGCAAAAGAAAAAATTCTTTTATGATTTAAGACATTACTTCTGGGATGACCCACACCTTTATAAAGAAGGAGTAGATGGATTTATTAGACGTTGTGTACCTGAGCATGAACAGGAACAGATCCTACGCAAGTGTCACTCTAAATCCTATCACTACAGGAATCCAGTACTTTGCCATCTGCCATGGCGGACGGCAAAGGCAGCAAAATAGGGTCGGCAAACAGGTCCTTTGCCGTCCGCTTTCCAAGGCGGACGGCAAAGAGCCCTTTGCCTACAGCGGCGGACGGCAAAGAGGGGGGATGGCAAAATGTGGCACGTCCGCCATTGTCACTCCGTTAGGTGGCTAACGGCGGCCTTTGCCGTCCACCAGCGGACGGCAAATTAGTGCGCCTCTTTGCCGTCCGCCAGGTGACATCAGCAATACCTCAGCGTCCGTTTTTTTGCCGTCTGCCCGGCGGACGGCAAAGGCGAAGTCTTTGCCGTCAGCCAGGCTTTGCCTCCGCCACTGTCGGCAAATTGGCCAAATGGTCCACCCAGGAAGCACAGGTGGGTGCCACGTGCCCCCTTTGCCATCTGCCACCGACGGCAAAGGGGTCTTTGTCGTCTGCCGCAGACGGCAAAGAGCCTGCACTGCCTCTTTTTTTTCTATTTTTCTTATATCCAACAATTATCACAACAAAAATTTCACAGCACATATATATCCATCACATAAATATCCATCAAAAATTTCACATCACATATATATCCATCACATAGTTCCATCGATCCATACATATTACAATATGCAAAGTTTCTTCATAGCAAGCCAGCAGAATACAATTGCATCAAAGGAAAAAACAGGAAAAAGCAAGCAATCCATCATAGGAAGCTGGCTTCCGTGAAGTGAATGAAACCTGCAAAATGACAAATAAGAAAGTTAGAAAAAGAAGACTAGAAGAAGAATTAGACTAGAAGAAAAAGAATAGAAGAAGAAGACTAGAAGAAGAAGTATATGCCATATATTAGCTAACTTAGGTGAAATGTATCGTATATGAGCTAACCTAGGTGAAATGGGTCGTTTATGAGCTAAGTTAGGTGAAATGAGTCGTTTATGAGCAAACCTAGGTGAAATGGGTCGTTTATGAGCTAACCTAGGTGAAATAGGTTGTTTATGAGTTAACCTAGGTGAAATGGGTCGTTTATGAGCTAAGTTAGGTGAAATGAGTCGTTTATGAGCAAACCTAGGTGAAATGGGTCGTTTATGAGCTAAGTTAGGTGAAATGAGTCGTTTATGAGCAAACCTAGGTGAAATGGGTCGTTTATGAGCTAACCTAGGTGAAACAGGTTGTTTATGAGATAACCTAGGTGAAATGGGTCATTTATGAGCTAACCTAGGTCAAATAGGTTGTTTATGAGCTAACCTAGGTGAAATGCCACGTTTTTGAGCTAACTAAGGTAAAATGGATCGTTTTTTAGCTAACTTAGGTGAAATGGGTCATTTTGGAGCTAACCTAGGTGAAATGGGTCATTTTGGAGCTAACCTAGGTGGAATGGGTCATTTTAAAGCTAATGTAGGTAAAATGGATCATTTAGGAGCTAATCTACGTAAAATGGGTCATTTTCGAGCTAACTTGGATAAATTGGATCACTTGTAAGCTAACTAAGGTAAAATGAGTCATTTTAGAGCTAACTTAGGTAGAATGGATGGTTTATGAGGTCAGTAAGCTTATTAAGTCATTTTGGAGGAAAAGAAGCTAACTCTAGGTCATTATGGTAAGCATATTGAAGGAAATAAAGCTAAGTCTAGGTCTTTATGCATTTGTTAAGCAAAACCCTAGAGAAACTTACCGTGATCACGGAGGTGTAGGAGCGGGCTGGCTCGCGCCGGTAGCTGGAGAAGGAGTGGGCTGGCTCGCGCCGGTAGCTGGAGAAGGATCGTGCGATGCGTTTCTGGAGGTAACCTCCACCAAAGATCATTTCCAATGTCTCGTTAGCATTATGACACTCAAATGTTAAGACAAGCAAGTAATGTCCATTCAAATTAAACTCACCGTGCTCCCAGGAGCAATCACTGGCATCGGCGGAGCGGTCTGACCGGACTTCTCACACACAGACTGCACATTTGGTTTTCACAACAGAGTCATACTAGTTAGTAATGAGACTCAAATGTTAAGACTAGCAAGTAATCTGCAGAAGAAACTTACCACAAGGAGCTCGTACATGGCCCTTGCCTGCATGTCATTCCGTGCCCTCTCCTCCTCCAACATCTTTGTCGTCTTCTCCTCCAACTCCCGCTACCTCTCCGCCGCCTCCGCCAAAAGTTTCTCCGTTCTATCTCTCTCACTCTGTATAGCAGCCTGCAACACCACTCACATGACCATTTGTAATCATTGATGGAAGCGCACACAATGTAATGGAGAAAGATAGCTGAGTACGTATAACTAACCTTGATGGCGAGTTGGACTGGCCGTTCACGAGGCCTTATCTCAGGAGCGGAGCTCGACTGGCGCGCCTTGATCTCCGGGAGAGTGCTAGGACAACGGATAAGTCCATCTCCCATGGCTATGGAGCCATGGGACCTCCCGCCACCAGATATCATCAGCAACTCTGTATCAATGGGACCCTGGCTCGGGTTAAAGTCCTCCCCTTTCCTCGCCTTCCCCTGATCTCTATATTGCACGAGCTTGTAGCGTGCCTGAAAGAGAGAAACAAAGTAAATTAGTAATTAAAGGGCTAAAGCTAGCATGATGAATGAATTGCATGAATCATGAAGCAAACCACATACCCAGTTCCGCCCGTACTAAAATAAGTTGGAGCTGCCTTGGTGGTGTGGCACACCTTCCATTTGGGAACGTTTGTCCTTGGCCTCTTTGTGGGTGGCCAGCCATTCTTGTGAGCACCACGCATTGACCAACACCTCCCAACAATCCATCCGATCCGCACACCATCTCAGAGGGGCCTAAGTTAGCAAATAGAAACTTGAGCGCTAAGGCTATGAATTACTAAATGAAGGAAGTAAGTGCAAGGCCTTAAGAATTACCTTCATGTACTTCTCCTTACTCAAGAACTTATCGCGGCACTCCTGCTTGGGCTTATTGATACCACGCCCGGTGTAGTAGTCTCGAACAGCCTGCACCCAAACCTCATGCCATAAGTTCTGAAGTAGGCGCTTGCACTCCTTGTGGATAACATGATCCGCCTCCTCCTCGTATCCCTCCTCACACCTGTAGAATGTCTGCAATCAAATGAGACAATATTGATTAGTACAATTAATAACTAGCTAGTTGAAGATTTTAAATTGCGTAAAGGAGCAATTACCCAGAACTTTCTGATCACGACGTCTGCCCTCGTCTTGCACAAGACACCGTCGATAATCTCACCCGGCGGGGCCGGGGCAGCCAAGTAGTGCTCCCAAGTCAATCCAACCTCTGGAAGCCGACCCTCACCAGGCAACGTGACAAACCCCGGGAAGTTTTGTCAAATCAGAACTCCAAGGACGGAGTTGGGCCGGCGGACACTTTCATGGTGGTCCCAACCCCTGCAGCATGACAAGGCCAACACATCAGTTATTTGAAGAAACGTGAATGCAGAAGGTACAAAAAGATTAAATGCACTTACCTCTCCCCATCAGGGAAAATCAACCACCTCTGCTCGCGAGTCGCCGGCACGGACGGGAGCCGTGTAGCACCATGCTGGTAGACGTAGCCCCCCTCCTCCCCCTTCTCATTAGTCGGCTCCCCGCCATCATCAGCATGGCCACTCGGCTCCCCGCCATCCTCAGGCTGACACGACCAGGTACCCCATCCAGACGTGTGCTCCTCCGGGGTCTCGTGGGCCGAAGGCCCGTCGACCCGAGGCTCGTGGGCCGAAGACCCATGGACCGAAGGCTCGTGGACCGGAGTCGGTGCAGCCTCCTCGTAAGCCGAGTCCACCCTCACGTGCTCGGGTGAAACAGCTGGGGGCGGTGGCGAGGAAGGCACCGTAAGAGTCACCCTACCTCCTCTCTCGCGACCACGTGATCCACCTCCTCTCTTCTTCTTACCTCGTCCCCTGCTGGGCACCGCGGTCGACGAAGAAGGGTCCGGCGGTGTCGCCATACTGTCCAGCAACGCTCGGCGGAGAGGTGCGGGTGGAATGGAAGACCTCGCACGCGCCGACGAAGAAGGGGCCTCGGCGCGCTCCCGACCAGCGCCCACCATATCTTTCAACACCTGCCATGACAAAGAATAAACAAAATTAGTACAACATAAAAAAAGTACCAACATGAATAATAATATGTATATCACTTAAGTGTATCATCATCAAGTACAACATAAAAAAATTGAATACCTGACACTACTAATAATCTCGATCAGTATCATCAATAAATTGATAATCATCATCATCACTATAATCAATGATGGGCTCATAGGGTTCATTGGCATCAACATGTGCAAGGCCACCTTGACGTAATCGGTCAAGCATTGACAGGTCATCCGCAGCAGTATCCTCTTCTTGTTCCGGCTCTTCTTGTTCCTCCTCTGGGGTGATGTCGGATTCATTGTCGCTGTCTACTTCAATGTTTTGGGGTGAAGTATAGCGGTTCTTGAAACGCTTTTTGGAAAGATGTGTCTCTTGGAAGAATTCTCCTTCATATGTGTCTGGGTTAATGTGAGGTTCATAATCCTCTTCCTTTGGGGGAGAAAGTCTAGCACGTGGCGGCACTTCATAAACGACATCCCAACCTTTCAGATTTGGATTAGTTTGGCAGGCCCACAGTAGATAGAATACTTGGGTCGCCTATTGAGCCATAATATAGACATCAGGAACATCTAAATGAGTGCTTTGGTTGATTTCAACTAGCCCTATATGTTCATGAGTCCTTCTAGTCTCCTTCGGCTGAAACCAATAACATTTGAAGACTACGACATTCGGTGGGTTTTCACCATAGAACAGAAGTTCATAAATTGCTTCAACTCTCCCATAATACTCGGTACCTCCTTTGCCGATAGCAGATACACAACAATTTGTAGACTTTCGGTCGGCCATAGATAGCTCTTTGCCATAGGTACGAAAGCGATACCCGTTGATGTCGTACTTGTCAAATGAACGGACCTTATAGTCAAAACCATTAGCGACTTGTCTCAATTCAGCGTCCATAGACTCTGAATTAGCCTACAAGTTTAATATGAAAGGGGGTTGTTGCATTATGCACAAATTAGCGAATGTAATGAAATTGTCTAATAGAAATTACCATTTGTTTGAACCAAGAGATGAAACCGGGATAGCCACCTCCTTGCTTTGCGAGAAGCTCATACTCTTCGACGGAATCCTTTTGGATCTCCGCTCCATACGAGAATATGGCGACGTATCGACTGTATGACATATCCAGGAATAAGAGTAGTTCAAAGGAAATAGAAGTTGCGAAACAATGTACCGAGAACTTACTCGATGTAAGGCCGCACTTCTATCAGGTTGTTGAAGATATACAACGAAATGGTCTGCCATTCTTCATTATCCAAAGATACTGGATGTGAAACACTAGCTGGTGCGAGATTCCCTTTGAATAGGCTGAGGTTGGATCCACCCTTTTTAGGCTCGTCAGCATTGTACCGAGGCTTCGGATTATGCAAATGATGATTTTTGGCTTCGTAGTGCGCTGTTACGAAGTTTGCCGCCTCCTCTGTGATGAATGCCTCAGCCACCGATGCTTCAATTCTACGTTTATTTTTACATTTTTCTCGAAGCGTCTTCTGCATCCTCTCAGTTGGGTAGCACCAACGATTTTGCACAGGCCCCCCCAATCTTGCCTCGGTCGGGAGATGCAAAATCAAATGCTGCATTGGATTAAAGAAGCCCGGTGGAAAGATCTTCTCTAACTTGCAGATCAACTCCGGTGCCAACTCTTCCATTTCTTCTAGCACGCCAGGCGATAGTTCTTTCGCACAAAGAACACGGAAGAAATAGCTGAGTTCTGCCAGTACTAGCCATTCATCCTCAGGGATGAAGCCACGCAACATCACCGGCATTACCCGCTCAATCCATATGTGCCAATCATGACTCTTGAGACCAAATATCTTCAGTTTATCAAGATTCGCTCCCCTCTTTAGATTCGCTGCATACCCATTGGGGAACATCAACTGCTGTTCCACCCATAAGAGAATTTCCCTCATAGCTGGCCTTCCAAGATTGAACCATGCCTTTGGCTTTGTCCAGTTCTGCTTTCCTTTCGGTTCTTTCATGTTTTGTAACGGCCTATCACATAGCGCCTCCAGATCGACTCTAGCCTTAGTATTATCCTTTGACTTCCCATCTATGCCGAACAATGTACCAAAAAGTGCCTCGGCGATATTCTTCTCAGTGTGCATCACGTCGATGTTGTGTGGGCAAAGGAGGTCTTTGAAGTAAGGCAAATCCCATAAGCATGTTTTGTGAGTCCACGCGTGCTTAGTATTATACCCCTTGAAGTACCCTGGACGTTGTGGATCTGGCTCGAGAGCGTTTAACTGATCCAGGGTCTGTTGGCCTGTCAATGCAGGTGGTGCAGAGTTTTTGACAACTCTACCCCTGATGAAGTTCTTCTTGTCTTTCCTGAACTTATGGCGAGGATCAAGGAACTGTCTATGCATGTCGAAGCAAGAAAACTTGCGACCGGCCTGAAGCCAACGAAACTCAAGAGCTCCCTTGCATGTGGGGCACGGGAACCTTCCATGCACACACCAGCCAACGAATAGCACATACGCCGGCAAGTCATGTGTCGAGTACATGTACCAGACACGCATTATGAAGTTTCGTTTGCTAAAGGCGTCGTATGTCTTGAACCCATTATCCCAGGCTTCTTGCAATTCGTCCTTAAGCGGCTGCATGTACACATTCATATTTTTGCCCGGATAGTTGGGTCCTGGAATTATGAACGTCAGGAAAATGTTCTTTCTTTGCATAATCTGTCCGGGGGGGGAGATTGAGTGGAAAGACAAATACGGGCCAACAACTGTATTGGGCTGCCGTCATACCAAACACACTGAACCCATCCGTGCTGATGCCGACCGAGGATGCCTCGGATCTGCCGCTTTGTCAGCATGTAATTCATCAAACTTTTTCCACGCAACACCATCCGATGTGTGTACCATCATCAGATTCCCATCTGCATCTAGTTCGGTTCGTTTGCCTGTTTTGTGCCATGTCATCTATCTGGCCGTCTCTTCAACCATGAAAAGACGTTGAAGTCTTGGTACGATTGGCATATACCGAAGAACACTAACGGGGATTTTGGTCTGTGTCTTCTCACCCATACCGTTGTCTACCACAATATACCTGGAAGACTTGCAAATGGGACAATAGTTCAAGTCCGCATAGTCAAGCCTAAATAAGGCACATCCTTTCTCACAGGCATGTATCTTCTCATAGGGCATCTTCAGTGCACGGAGGATTTTGTCCGACTGGTACAGGTTTGCAGGCATTACATGGCCTTTGGGTAGAAAGCGTCCAAATACTGTCATAATTGCGTCATAGCATTCTCTGCCCAAGTTGAACTGAGCCTTCAGAGCCATTACTTGTGAGATGGCATCCAACTGACAAAGCTCAGTGTGCTCGTGGAGCGGACGTTTTGAAGACTCCAACATTTCATTGAAAGCCTTTGCAGATTCCTCCATCTCCTCGTCCGAATCCCGAGCATCATCATAGCCTTGCACCATGTTTTCCATCCCGGTACCATGCTCGTCGGTGCGACGATGATCCACCTCAGCTCGGTCACGTTGGGAAGACTCACCATGAAATGTCCACACCGTATAATCGGGCGTAAAACCACTCTTCTGCAGGTGTTTGCCCATTTCAGCCTCTGTCTTCTTTTCCCAATTGCCGCACCGGAAACAGGGGCACCAGGTTTTGTTTTGGCCATTTGCAAATGCGGCTTGCACAAACCCCTTGGTTTTTGTGAACCATTCAGCGCTCCATTTGTTCTGACCAGTGTGACCGGTATACATCCACGCACGGTCACTCATCTTGACTTTTAGAGCTACTGGACACACAACAATTATATAAGTAATTCACCATGTATATATTCATCAGTTTATCTATTTTGTCAATTTTATTACGTCCATGCAACCTACACTCTAATAGGTAATGATAGGTCCTAATCCCACCCGTGTATGTGTAGATTGAGTTCATTTTCCCATGCTATGCTCCGGATCCGGCGCAAAATTTCGGCAGCACCTCCCCGCTGTTCTCCTGATACACGTCTCTGCAATAAACAAAGAGGATGTGTACCCGGAGAACAACAGGGGAGGCACTGACGAAATTTATGCGTCGGATCCGGAGCAAAGCATATGGGAAAACGAACCCAACTACACATACTCGGGCTATCCATGGATAGCGTTGGACAATTTGAAAGAATCAAGGTTATAAATATGCAAATGCATGCATATTTATAACTATGACGCTTTCGAATGGGAAACACATATTGGTTATGCATACTGATGATTCAAGACACATATATAGCTAGCTATCAAGTTTCATCGGAATAGATCAAATAATTAATGGGGGAGGAGGACTTGTCATTTGTGCTCACCCACGAACGAAGGGGCAGAGCTCGTCAAACGCACGGCGAGGTCGAACACCAAACCTCGCAGCGATGAAACAACTGCACATTTAAAACTACACGATCAACACAATTATATATGATGTTTTTCATACCAAAATCGAGAAATATATGACCTAACTAATAATTCACAAATATATGACCCCATCGGCCTCTGGAAGCCAAAAAATACCTTTTCGGGAGGTGTCGGTGGTCGGGGTGTCCTGTCGGTGTCGGGGTGCTGTGTCGGGGTCGGGGTGCTGTTCCGGGGTCGGAGGCTCGGGGTTAGGGGGTCAGCTTGTCGGGGTGTGGTGTCGGGGTCGGGGTGTCGGGGTATCAGGGTGT
>NC_041391.1:448210317-448210848 GCF_002162155.2 Triticum dicoccoides | reverse complement strand
GGGGTGGGTGTGTCGGGGGTCGGGGGTCGGGGTCGGGGTGTCGGGGTGGCGCGTCGGGGTCTTCTTCTTCTTATTATTCTTTCTTCTTCTTTCTTCTTCTTTCTTCTTCTTCTTTTCTTTCTGCTTCTCGCTCGTCCTCTTCCTCCTCCTCCTCCTCCTCCTCCTCTTTCTTTCTTCTTCTTCTTCTTCTTCTTCTTCTTCTTTCTTCTTCTCCTTTTTCCTCTTCTATATTGTTATATTTTTCAACTTTCTTCTTATTCTTCTTCCTTTTTTTTCCTTTTTCCTCTTCTTCTACTTCTTCTTTTTTTCAACTTTCTTCTTCTTCTAATAATCTAAACCTATATCTAGCAATAACCTAAACCAACCACTAACCTAAACCTATCAATAACCTAATTAAACCTAAACAGCAAAGAAAAACAGTAGAAAAAACCAAAAAAATGCTCACCTTGGCTCCTCTCGATGGAGGATGAAGGGGGCGGCGCAGGCGCAGGGGTGGCGGCGAGCCTGGCTCCGGGGCGGGGGGCGCGAGGC
>NC_041391.1:448160688-448209485 GCF_002162155.2 Triticum dicoccoides | reverse complement strand
GATGGCAAAGTACTTCTTTGCCATCAGCCAGTTCTTTGCCGTCCGCGTTTGGGTAGCTGATGGCAAAGAGCTTCTTTGCCGTCCGCTAGAGCTGGCAGATGTCAAAGTAGCTGTTTCCAGTAGTGTATGGAGGTCACCACGCTAGAGATAGAACTGCACATAAGGTATTGCAATCTGGTTTTTATTGGCCTACTCTCTTCAAAGATGCTCGTAAGTTTGTCTTATCTTGTGATGAATGTCAAAGAATTGGTAATATTAGTAGACGTCAAGAAATGCCTATGAATTATTCTCTTCTTATTGAACCATTTGATGTTTGGGGCTTTGATTATATGGGACCTTTTCCTGCCTCTAATGGTTATACACATATTTTAGTTGCTCTTGATTATGTCACTAAGTGGGTAGAAGCTATTCCAACTAGTAGTGCTGATCATAACACTTCTATTAAAATGCTTAAAGAAGTTATTTTTCCGAGGTTTGGAGTCCCTAGATATCTTATGACTGATGGTGGTTCACATTTTATTCATGGTGCTTTTCGTAAGATGCTTGCTAAGTATGATGTTAATCATAGAATCGCATCTCCTTATCACCTGCAGTCTAGTGGTCAAGTAGAGTTGAGCAATAGAGAGCTCAAATTAATTTAGCAAAAGACAATCAATAGATCTAGAAAGAATTGGTCCAAAAAACTTGATCATTATGGGCCTATATAACTACATATAAAAATCCTATGGGTATGTCTCCGTATAAGATGGTTTATGGAAAAGCATTTCACTTACCTCTTGAACTTGAAAATAAAGAATATTGGGCTATTAAAGAGCTCAACTATGACTTCAAACTTGCCGGTGAGAAGAGATTATTTGATATTAGCTCACTCGATGAATGGAAAACCCAAGCCTATGAGAATGCCAAGCTATTCAAAGAAAAATTCAAATGCTGGCATGACAAAAGGATACAAAAGCCCGAGTTAAATGTAGGTGATTATGTGTTATTATTCAACTCTCGTTTAAGATTTTTTGCAGGAAAACTTGTCTCTAAATGGGAAGGTCCTTACGTTATCGAGGAGGTCTATCGTTCCGGTGCCATAAAAATCAACAACTTCGAAGGCACAAGTCCGAGGGTGGTGAACGGTTAAAGAATTAAACATTATATCTCAGGTAATCCTATCAATGTTGAAACTAATATTGTTGAAACCGTAACCCCGGAGGAATACATAAGGGACACATTCCAGAACGTTCCAGACTCCGAAAAAGAATAGGTATGTGGTACGGTAAGTAAACCGACTCCACAACAATCCTAAAGGCAATTTTTATCCGTTTTGGAATATTTAAGAATTTTAGGAAGAAAGAAGTAATCCGGGAAGGACACGAGGCCTCCACGAGGGTGGAGGGCGCGCCCGCACTTCCTGGGCGTGCCCCCCTGTCTCGTGGCCACCTCGTGTGCCTCCCGGACTCCGTTTTCTTGCATGTTACGTATTTTGGTCTGTAAAATTCATTATATAATCTCCCGAAGGCTTTGACCACCGTATCACGCAAATATCCTCTGTTTTCATTTCAAGCTATTTTTCTGACAGATCTATAGCATCATGACGTCTCCAAGCGCTCCCAAGGACAAGTTTTTTGAGAGGGTTATCAACCCCTATCTCGTGGAGGTGCTGCAACACCCTCAAACCATTGAGATGCATGAGGGGGTGCTGCACATCCGCGATGTGGAGGGACCAAGGCGTACCGGAAGCATGGAGACAAAGCTCGAAGCCATGGAGCAACAAGTTTTCAAGTGCCAAGGGATGGTGGAGCGTGGACTCAACGCCAACCAGATGATGATCACGGAGTTCACCAACAACCACAAGCTAGATGCCAAGGTCATTGGGGAGACCATGTTCAAGCTTCAAGAGAAAATCAAGCACCTCCAAGCCAGATCAATGACCTTCAAAACCAAAACTGTGAGTATGAATATAGATTCAAGAGGATGAGTTTGGCTGCAGATTTAAGGATCCCGGAGACTCGATCATCCTTCTATGATGGTGAGCCTATGCCTTGGAAGATGGATGACAAGCCTATATCATCAACAACTCCTACTTCACCACCTCTGAGGACATAATCACATGGGTATGAGCACTCCCCTTGGCAACTGCCAAGCTTGGGGGAGGTGCCACGGTATCGTATCACCATCACACAACTATCTTTACCATTTTATTTAGTTCGATCCTTTTAGTAGTATCTTGATCTAGTAGATTGAAGTTTTAGTATCAAGTAGTTTTGAGTTTTTCTTTGTGATCTCTTTATGTAATCGAGTCCATGAGCTATCTATAATAAAGATTAGTGTTGAGTCAAGGGCTTTGCTATCTTGCCATGATCTTGAGAAAGTAGAAAGAATAAGAAGAATAAAGAGTTCATATTGATCTTATGGATAGTAATGACTTCACACATAGAAAGTATGAGGCATAAAGTTGTTGAGAGTTGACAAACGTAGTTTTGGTCATCGTTGCAATTAATAGGAAGTAATAAGGAAGGAGAGGTTTTCACATACAAATATATTATCTTGGACATCTTTTATGATTGGGAGCACTCATCTAAAAGAGTTGATGTTGGACAAGGAAGACAATGTAATGGTTTATGTTTTCTCGCATCTCAGTTAAAGTATATTGTCATTGATCTTCCCAACATGTTGAGCTTGCCTTTCCCCCTCATGCTAGCAAAATTCCTTGCACCAAGTAGAGATACTACTTGTGCTTCCAAATCTCCTGAAACCAGTTTGCCATGAGAGTCCACCATACCTACCTATGGATTGAGTAAGATCCTTCAAGTAAGTTTTCATGTTGCAGGCAATAAAAATTGCTCTCTAAATATGTATGAATTATTAGTGTAGAGAAAATAAGCTTTATACGATCTTTTTATGGAAGCAATAAAAGCGACGGACTGCATAATAAAGGTCCATATACAAGTGGAAATATAAAGTGATGTTCTTTTGCATTAAGATTTTGTGCATCCAACCCTAAAAGAACATGACAACCTCTACTTCCCTCTGCGAAGGGCCTATCTTTTACTTTATGTTTTTACTTTATGCTTGAGACAAGGTGATCTTCACCTTTCCCTTTTTCATTTTATCCTTTGGCAAGCTCCTCGTGTTTGAAAGATCTTGATATATATATATATCCAATTGGATGTAAGTTAGCATGAATTATTATTGTTGACATCACCCAAAGGTGAATACGTTGGGAGGTAACACAATAAGCCCCTATCTTTCTCAGTGTCCGGTTGAAACTCCATAACCACAAGTACTGCGTGAGTGTTAGCAATTGTAGAAGACTATATGATAGTTGAGTATGTGGATTTGCTAAAAAGCTCTATTCTTGACTCTTTCTGATGTTATGATAAATTGCAATTGCTTCAATGACTGAGATTATAGTTTGTTAGTTCCCAATGAAGTTTCTGAACCATACTTGACATTGTGAATTGATTGTTACTTGAGCATAAGAAATCATATGATAAAATCTATTTATGTTGCCGTTATAAGAATGATCATGATGCCCTCATGTCCGTATTTTATTTTTATCGACACCTCTATCACTAAACATGTGGACATATTTTTCGATATCGGCTTCCGCTTGAGGACAAGCGAGGTCTAAGCTTGGGGGAGTTGATACGTCCATTTTGCATCATGATTTTATATCAATATTTATTGCATTATGGGCTGTTATTACACATTATATCTCAATACTTATGGCTATTCTCTCTTATTTTATAAGGTTTGCCATGAAGAGGGGGAATGCCGGCAGCTGGAATTCTGGCTGGAAAAGGAGCAATCCTTGGAAACCTATTCTGCACTGCTCCAAAAATCCAGAAACTCCACAGAAGTTATTTTTGGAATTAATAAGAATTATTGAGCGAAGAAACTACTAGAGAGGGACCACACCCAGGCCAGGAGGGTGGGGGCCACCCACCCCTACTGGGCGCGCCCCCTGTCTCCTGGGCCCCCTGGTGGCCCTCCGGTGCCCATCTTCTGCTATATGAAGGCTTTCTCCCTGGAAAAAAGCAAAGGCAAACTTACGGGATGAAACTTCACCGCCACGAGGCGGAACCTTGGCGGAACCAATCTAGGGCTCTGGTGGAGCTGTTCTACCGGGGAAACTTCCCTCCGGGAGGGGGAAACCATCACCATTGTCATCACCAACGATCCTCTCATCGGGAGGGGGTCAATCTCCATCAACATCTTCACCAACACCATCTCCTCTCAAAACCCTAGTTCATCTCTTGTATCCAATCTCGTATCAAAACCACAAATTGGTACCTGTGGGTTGCCAGTAGTGTTGATTACTCCTTGTAGTTGATGCTAATTGGTTTACTTGGTGGAAGATCATATGTTCAGATCCTTAATGCATATTAATGCTCCTCTGATTATGAACATGAATATGCTTTCTGAGTAGTTACGTTTTTTCCTGAGGACATGGGAGAAGTCTTGCTATTAGTAGTCATGTGAATTTGGTATTCGTTCGATATTTTGATGAGATGTATGTTGTCTTTCCTCTAGTGGTGTTATGACACTTCACCATTGTCCTCAGGAAGCATTAAGATATTTTGATGAGATGTATGTTGACTACATGACACTTCACCATTATTTGGGCCTAGAGGAAGGCATTGGGAAGTAATAAGTAGATGATGGGTTGCTAGAGTGACAGAAGCTTAAACCCTAGTTTATGCATTGCTTCCTAAGGGGCTGATTTGGATCCATATGTTTAATGTTGTGGTTAGGTTTACCTTAATGCTTCTTTTGTAGTTGCAGATGCTTGCAGTAGGGGTTAATCATAATTGGGATGCTTGTCCAAGTAAGGGCAGTACCCAAGCACCGGTCCACCCACATATCAAATTATCAAAGTACCGAACGCGAATCATATGAGCATGATGAAAACTAGCTTGACAATAATTCCCATGTGTCCTCGGGAGCTCTTTTCTCATTATAAGAAATTGTCCAGGCTTGTCCTTTGCTACAAAAAGGATTGGGCCACCTTGCTGCAATTTATTTACGTTCATTGCTTGTTACTCGTTACAATTTATCTTATCACAAAACTATCTATTACCTATAATTTTAGTGCTTGCAGAGAAAACCTTACTGAAAACCGCTTGTCATTTCCTTCTGCTCCTCATTGGGTTCAACACTCTTACTTATCGAAAGGACTACGATAGATCCCCTACACTTGTGGGTCATCATATACATACAAGAAGAAGTGATCCATCGGAATAAGTTGCCAGGCGCCACTAAGTATGTAGGTCCTGCTCATCCTCATGCTCGTGATCATCACCATCGTCATCTCCCCCTTGGTTATAAATGCTTTTCAAGTATAGGTGGTGGAATGTTCACATGACCATGGAAACACAAGAAGGTTAATTAGTACAGGGATACTAACTCTCATGCATGTGGATGAAACAATTCTAATTATGGTGGAAGACAAACGTACCGAAACAATAAGGATTACATGCAAAAATAGTGCCACGAGTGGTGGCAGCAAACACAAGACGCTCGTACTGAATTGTATCACAGTACTCATCCATGTACAGAAATTGATTTTTGAGCAATATCCATCAAGGTGTGGAAGTAAGGACGGCAATAAGCTTGTCGAAGATAGCAACAACATGATAGTTCATGTAATCCCAAGGGAGGTTGGGAACTCGACAAATTGCTATCTTCTGTAGACGACAGTCACCATGATCGTATTTGAATGTATGTAGATCATATGTGTGCTCAACCTCAGGGCACTCTAAGATTTTTGGAAGTGGAACCCGGTGACGAGTGTACACATTGAAAAGTTCCCACTCGCAGTTGTACCCAATATAAACAACCCAATCTGCATTTGCATCTGCCTAGGCCTTACCCTTAAGCGATGGCATCTTAACATCACACGTATCATTATCAAGTGGCATCAACTTGCACAAGGGGAGGCTTCCATCGTCCCCGCACCAGCGAGTAGGGTCATGGCGAAGAAGATAGGGGAGATCAAACCGCTCCTGAACCCTTGGATTCTTTGTAATGATGTTATTTGTTGAGTCGAGAATGGTCTTGAATGAACATGTCGTGTTATCCGAGGTGATGACATATCACCGATCAAAGAGTTCCTCCACCACGTCGTCTTTCAGACTGGGGAAAGAATAACGGGGTTGTTTCCGGCTTGTTCCCTCCATGGAGAAGACGATCGAACAATAACAGAAGGAACACGGAAGGCAAATGGAGGGAGAAAGAGCATGCGACATCAGTTCCAAATCGAGAGGGAAAGGCAAAGAGGCGGTGGACGTTTGCCACGGTATAGGAAGAGGCGCCCTGGCCTACATAGACGTTCGTTCAGAAATTGTACAAGAGGACTCGTCATCATCTCACCAACATGTTGGAACGGGACCACATGTCAATGAAACAAGGTGTGTCATTTCTCGTGCAAAATGTGATTTGGCCGTGTTCGCCCGAGGTGCCTCATTATTTCTCGACTTTATTTTTTAATGGTGTAATGTTCAGTTTTGAAGCACAACTAATTGGTATTGTATGCAGAGAAAATATAAACTACTCTACCACTACTCCACCTCTAGTACTAGTATCAAAAAAGATATATAGGCTGGAGCTTCAGTGCTTCCTTCCTAAGGGCTGCCCACTTGCTTCTCACACTACTGTTGGCGATATAACTATTGAGTGTAAACCGCCCGGGAGGGGCCGGTTCACCCTCAACTATATTGAAGCCCACGAAGACTCAGAAGATGGCGCTTTACTATGAAGCTTAGAGGCCCGGAGCCCAAAGGCAGATTAGGGCCCATAGTGGTAAACCGTCATAGTCATATAACTTGTGTTGTAAGATAAGGAAAGGAGAGACCAAGCCGAACACTGGTATGAGTCGGCCTCAGGACTCTGTAAACCGGCCGTGCGTCAACCCGTGTATATAAGGGGACGACCAGGCGGCGGTTCAGGGATAAGAAACACAACTCGATAGCCAGGCATAGCTTGTTTAGCTCCCTGGTTAGCGAGACCCCAATAATCCCATCACAACTAGACGTAGGCCTTTACCTTCATCGAAGGGGCCGAACTAGTATAAAATCCCTCGTGTCCTTTGTCCAGTTTAACCCCTTTAAGCCAACCCGATGCGATGGCTCCAAGACTAAGTCCTTACACGAGGACATCTGACGTGATATTTCCACGACAGTTGGCGCCCACCATGGGGCTATCGATGATGGTTTCGAGTTCTTGAAGGGCAGCTTTGAAGGACTCAAACGATACGATGTGGGCCGGATGACCAAGAGTCATCGCGGCAAGCTCTACATCGACGATGCAGGCTGGGGCCCCGAGACCGGCTCAATCGAGTACGGGTACCGGGTCCCCTTCGGTGGAATTCACATCTTCATCGGCAAGATCGGCGAACCGGGCCCTGAGCCGGACACCTGCACCGACCTCGTCGAAATGGCTCAGCATGCAAGTCCCACCCAGATTCAGCCTACCGTGAAGCGTGCATTCATGGGATGTGTCCACGGGATCGGATCTGAACCGATGTCTGAGGGTGAGACGGTCGCTTATTCCGACGGTGAATCATCTGCTGGTGAAACCGAATCCCTGTACCAAGTTCAGGATGGCGTGTTTGAAGGGTATTCCGATGGCACCAGTATTCTGGAATTTCTTGAACCGCTGAACCACGTTGGAATCTTCATGGACAGAACACAGCCAACCTTGCAAAACTCTACTGCGGCGGTGTCTGGACCGGTGGCAGGGGCAGCAGGCTCCGCGCGCCGGCCGGCTCAAGTTCTCTTTGGTTTGATGGATACTTGGGCGACCTTGTCGACCATGGCAGTTACACCGGTGATGCAGGATCAGCACAATGCGGACATTGCGAGCCTAAAAGATCAGATAACGCAAGCCAAGGCGGACTTAGCGGCTGAGGAAACCAGGATGGCGGAGGAACGGTCCGCTTTAGATGCCCAGGCGTAGAGGATTCAAGCCGAGAATTATCGACTTTCGATGGATCAGAACCCTTCAAATCAAGTATTTCGAAGGAGACATCAATCTCGCTTGTCGGCGGATTAAAATGCAATGAATCTCTTTGATACACCAAAAGCAGGGACTAGCAACCCAGTGGCAGTGAACCGGACCATGATACCAAGGACTGGAGTGCCGGATCAACCTCAGGTGATGGGTCCACCTCAGCGTACGGACAACCCACCGCGGTATACCACACCACCGCCGGGTTACTTCTCTACCCCATTGGACAATATGATAGCAGCAGCATCCCGGTTGGCCGCTATTCTGATAGAAGGTGAATCGCCGGCAACGGTTGAGACACGGTGGGCCAGGGATCTTCTTCAAGCAGCTCTAACACAGCAGCAAGCTTACTCGTATAGCCGAGACAGGGTTCGCTCAACTCCATGACCGAGCAAAAGCTATAGGAGGCATATAGATGAACCGGAAGTGTCCAGTAGTGCGCGGCGTCGCATTGTCCCTCAAGGGACTAATCCGGCGCGTGGTGATGTGAACACTTAGGACGTGGTGGATAATGGCAGAGCATGAAGGGAGGCCGCTTTAGCAGCACAACATACGGGTCGATACCAACCCACCCCGGTTCAGCCAGCAACGTTAGTGGACCGAGGCACTGGACTTGCTTTCAGTTCGTGGGGAGTGTCCTATCTTATTCCGGCTCTCCGTAATGTGCGATTGCCTAAGGACTTCAAGGGCCCATGTAAGGTGCCGAATTACACCGCTGATCAGCCACCCAAGGCGTGGGTGGAAAGTTATGAGATGGCAATGGAGATGTTGGACATTGATTAAGCGGCTTGTGCAAAGTACTTCACGATGATGTTGGAGGGAACAACCCGTACTTGGTTGAAAAACATACCACCTAACTCCGTCGAGTCATGGGACCAGTTGAAGGCCCGGTTTATAGCCAATTTCAAGGATACATGTAAGCAGCCCATGTCCATTGTGGATCTGGACGCCTGTGTGCAAGGGGAGAACGAGTAAACAACTCATTGGGTGCACCGGGTTTCAGAAGTCTTGCATTCATCGGACCGTAATAATGCTGGCTCGGCAATCATCACCTTGGTTCGTAATTGCCGGTTTAAGTCACTGAAGATGAAGTTGGGATGGCTCAAGCGCCACTGCAATGACATGGGCACCCTTATGGCCGCCTTGGTCAAGTATGCCGATTCTGATAATACCAAGGATCCCGATTCCGATGAGGAGAAATCGGAGAAGGGAAAGAAGAACAGCGGTGCAAAGGGACAGCAGCACAACCAAGGAGTCCATGGGAATAACGGTAAGCGTAAAGCGGATTCAGATTTTGTAGCTAATGCTAATGTGCAGCGTCGTAAGGGTAAACCGCCCCAGCGCGGCGGTGGAATGAATCTGGAGCGTTTGTTGAATCAGCCCTGCCCAAAGCATGGGACCAAGGAGGTTCCTGCAACGCATCTCTGGAAAGATTGTTACATTATGAAGGAGTTCAAAAACTCTGATCTTTTCCGGTATGATCAGGGTCCATCGAGCGGTTCAGGTCCAAGTTTTCATGGTGGCGGCGGTTCAAACTCTAGATTTCAGAATAATCAGGGCAACCAGAACAACCAAGGTAGTAATAGCCAGCAGAGTAATCAAGGAAGTCAGCAGCAGTCGGGTTACCAGAGTCACCCAAAGCAGTTGAATGGTGGGCAGTATCATGTGTTTACCACTAGTTTGTGCAAGCATGATCAGAAGCTTCACAAGAGGGCTGTTAATGCTGTTGAACCGGCAGTACCACGTTACCTGCGGTGGTCTGAGCAACCTATTATGTGGAGCAAAGAGGATCATCCGCCCCGGGTTGACAATCCGGGTCACCTGGCTTTGGTGGTGGCACCTCAGGTGGGAGGTTATAAGTTCACCAAGGTACTCATGGATGGAAGGAGCAGTATCAACATTCTGTATTATGAGACCTTCCGTCGCATGGGGTTGACAGACAAGAGTCTTAAACCGTCCAACACTGTTTTCCACGGTGTGGTACCAGGTAAATCAGCATATCCTATTGGTAAGATCGCTTTGGAAGTTGTGTTTGGTGATGAACATGATTCCCGGTCTGAGACATTGACCTTTGAAGTGGTGAGGATCCAGAGCCCGTACCACGCACTGTTTGGGCGACCGGCTTATGCAAAGTTCATGGCGAGGCCTTGTTATATTTACTTGCAGCTCAAGATGTCGTGTCATAAAGGGACCATTACGGTTCACGGAAGTCGTAAAATCGCTTTGGATTGCGAGGAAGGTGATGCGGCCTATGCTGAGTCGGTTTGTGCTACAGAGGAGCTGAAGTTTTATAAGGAAAATGTTGATCCGGCAGACATGACCCCTCTGAAGAAGCCCACCACTGAGCATGACCCAATCCTGCATTTCAAACCGGCTGATGAGACTAAACTTGTTGACTTTGTTCCTGGCGATTCGTCCAAGCAGTTCAGCATCAGCACAAATCTGGACCCAAAATAGGAAAGCACGCTCATCGAGTTCATCCGTGAGAACCGGGACATTTTTGCATGGAAGCCTTCTGACATGCCAGGTGTACCGAGGGAACTCGCTGAGAACACTCTCAATATTGATCCCAAGTTTAAACCGGTCAAGCAGTTTCTTCATCGCTTTAACGCGGAAAGACGCAAGGCAATTGGTGAAGAGGTAGCCCGATTGTTGGCTGCTGGGTTTATCGTTGAAGTGTTTCACCCTGAGTGGTTGGCTAATCCAGTGCTTGTTCTTAAGAAAAACGGCACTTGGCACATGTGTGTGGATTGCACAGATTTGAACAAAGCTTGTTCGGCCAATCCTTTTGCTCTCCCACGTATTGATCAAATCATTGATGCAACGGCGGGTTGTGAGCGTTTGAGTTTCTTAGATGCTTATTCAGGCTATCATCAGATCAAAATGGCAGTTAAGGACCACGAGAAGACCGCCTTCATCACACCCTTTGGAGCCTTCTGCTATGTTTCTATGCCCTTTGGGCTCAAGAGTTCCCAGGCAACTTATCATCGCTGTGTGCAGAATTGTCTTTACACTCAGATTGGACGCAATGTTCATGCTTATGTTGATGACATTGTGGTAAAGCCCAAGAAGAAGGAGACATTGATAGATGATCTCAAGGAGACCTTTGACAATCTGCGGGTTTACAAGATGATGCTCAATCCGGACAAATGTGTCTTTGGTGTTCCGGCAGGCAAGCTTCTAGGCTTTCTGGGGTCCAACAGAGGCATTGAGGCTAATCCGGAGAAGATCAAAGCGATTACATCCTTGGCTAAACCGGCGTGTATCAATGATGTTCAGCATCTGGCAGGTTGAATTGCAGCCCTAAGCCGGTTTATCAACCGTTTGGGAGAGAAGGCGATCCCTCTATACCAGATGTTGAAGAAAACAGACACCTTTGTGTGGAGTGATGCGGCTAATGCGGCGTTTGAAGACTTGAAGCGACAGTTGGCCGAACCGCCAGTCCTTGCTGCTCCGGTTGACAGGGAGCCCTTATTGTTGTACGTGGCTACAAATGCCCGTGCTGTCAGTGTGGCAATTGTGGTGGAGCACAAAGAGGCTGGTAAAGAGTACCCGGTTCAACGGTAGGTTTACTATATCAGTGAGGTGCTTATCTAGTCAAAGCAGCGATATCCGCATTTGCAGAAGCTAGTATATGGGGTTTTTATGGCAAGTCGGAAGCTCAAACAATATTTCCAAGGCCATCCCATTACGGTTGTCAGTTCAGCTCCGTTGGGTGATATAATTCAAAACAGGGAAGCAACTGGCCGGGTTGCAAAATGGGAAATTGAACTTGGTCCACATGGTCTGAAGTATGTGCCTCGAACAACCATAAAATCTCAGGCACGGGTGGACTTCATCAATGACTGGACCGAGTTACAAGCACCAAAGGACAAACTGGATAATACATACTAGTCTATTCACTTCGACGGATCCAGGCAGTTGGAGGGCTCGGGGGCTAGAGTTGTCCTTACTTCCCCTCGAGGTGATAAAATTCGTTATGTCCTCCGTTTAATGTTCCCCTATACTAACAATGCAGTTGAGTACGAGGCTCTTCTCCATGGGCTCCGAGTGGCCAAGGAGATGAATTTAAGCCGGGTACGATGCTTTGGAGACTCTGATCTGGTGGCTCAGCAAGTTTCTGGCACTTGGGATTCTAAGGATCCACTCATGGCGGCTTAGAGATGCGAGGTGGATATTGTGGCGGGTTACTTCAAAGGTTATCAAGTTGAGCATATCGATCGGCGCAAAAATGAAGCAGCAGACGCTTTAAGCCGCCTTGGATCTCAGTGTAAACCGGTACCTCCCAATACCTTTTTAGATATCTTGCATAACCCGTCTGTTAAGTTGCCTACACAGGAGGATTTGGCTGTTCATGATCCGGAGGCTCAATTGGTGGCCGCTTTACATGTTGTGCCGGATTGGATGGTTCCATATCTGGCGTATTTGAACTAGGGCGAGTTACCAGATGATGAAGTCTTGGCTCGGCAGATAGTCCGGCGGTCAAAGTCCATGGTTATTCACAACGGCGAGTTACACCGCTGCAGCATTTCAGGCATATTTCAGTGTTGTGTTTCTCCGGAAGAAGGCCAAGAGATCCTACGGGAAATCATGAAGGGGATTGTGGTCATCGTGCCGGTTCAAAGTCCCTGGTTGCAAAAGCTTTTTGTCATGGGTTCTACTGGTTGACAGCTCATGCTGATGCGGAGGATCTGGTAAAGCGATGCCATGCTTGTCAAAAGTTTTCACACAGAGCTCATGTTCCGGCTCAAGAATTAAGGATGATTCCCATCACTTGACCGTTTGCCACTTGGGGGCTTGACATGGTGGGACCCTTTAAGTGCTCCAAGGATAAAAAGACCCACCTGCTGGTGGCGGTTGACAAGTTCACCAAGGGGGTTGAAGCAGAGCCTGTTAGCAAGTGTGATGCGGCTACGGCGGTTCAATTTCTCAAAAAGATTATCTTCCGCTTTGGTTTTCCACACGGCATCATCATGGATAATGGCACAAACCTCTCTAAAGGTGAGAAGGAACATTTTTGTCAGAGAGAACACATCCGGCTTGACTTAGCATCCGTGGCGCACCCCCAGACCAATGGTCAAGCGGAGAGAGCTAATCAAGAAATCTTGAAGGGTATCAAACCCCGGCTTATGGTCCCTTTAAAGCGGATGCCGGGTTGTTGGGTGGAGGAATTGCATTTTGTGTTATGGAGCATCAACACCACTCTCAACAGATCGACGGGTTACACGCCTTTCTTCATGGTGTACGGGGCAGAGGCGGTCCTCCCAAGTGATATTCGTCACGATTCGCCCCGGGTTGCTAATTATGTTAAAGCAGACAAGGAGCAAGCACGCTAGGAGGCGTTGGACCTGTTAGATGAAAAACGGGATATGGCTTTAGCCCGTTCGGTGGTTTATCAGCAAGACCTGCGGCGTTATCACAGCCGCCGGGATAGGACAAGAACCTTTCAAGAAGGCGATTTGGTGCTCCGGCTCATCCAGGATCAGACCGACATGCACAAGTTATCCCCACCTTGGGAAGGGCCCTTTGTGGTCAGCAAAAATCTGCACAATGGATCATACTACCTCATTGACGTTCGAGACAACTCACGCACTTCTGAGGAGGAGACCCGGCGGCCGTGGAACGTAGCTCTCCTACGGCCTTACTACACTTGAGCCATAGGCTTTTCTTATGTACATATTTAGACAATGTATATATTATGATCAATAAAATAAACCAGCATCCTTTCTATAAGCAGGGCCTCTGCTGTTTTTTCTCAAATATCCTTTGAGTTACATGGGGGCTTCAGCTAACAAAGCGGAGTACTACCTGTTAAACCGGCTATCATGCCACAATACAGCTTGGGAGCTTCACACCCAAGGGGCCAAAGAGAGTCTGGATGTTATGCACAGCTCAAACATAGGCACCCAATGAGCACAGCTCATCACGTTACTTGGGGGCTCTTTGTGTAAAGTAACAAAGAGTTTGAAAGGACCCTTGTAGCTGGGTATCGACCCACAGCTTGGAAGCCTGGTATATTTACCTAAAACCCTGGGTTAACCTGCCTTCATCGAGTAAGCCACTCCTATTCAGGTAATCCTGGCATGACCCTCTGAATGTTTGACAGTTACTCTCATTGAGACCCTGAACTTGTCAAAGTTAAAACGGTGATTGGTTAGTTGGAGGCCCATCTTAAAAGGCTTTGTCAAATGGTTTAACTCAGTGGCCTGGCAGCCCATGAAAAGCCTCGAATTTGGGCCTGGCAGCCCTCGAAAAGCCTCGACTACATGGTTTTATTTGCGATTGTCACTATTTTCTTTTGATAAATTTTATGTTAAACCGATATCTTTGATCTGGTATGGTTTTTCAGTCATCTTATTAGCCTAGTGTTTCTTAAACCGGCTTGGTTTTCAACTACAAATTGACAGACCTTATTATCAAACCGGAGTTTAATAACCTGGCCTGGCTTTGACTACTTGTCGCCAATTTTGGTCATCTGGTGTTCATCGTAACCCGGCATGACTTCTTATACACCACCAGTACATGGTGAAGTTATACAAAATTCAAGATTTGGGTCTTCACCCTTATTACAATCAAAGTTGGTAAACCAACTAAAGTGATATCACATCACATGTATGAGTTATTTCGTATTTCTTAAGGTTTGATTATCAACCAGGCTTTATCTTGGGTATTATGACCCGTCCAGCGGTAAACCGCCAGGACAAACTTTCTTTATGCAGGCTTCAGAGTCGCGTTATCAAAGCATAAGCAAACATTGCATGTATTATGGCAGTTCAACACAGGTCATGCATCAGCACAACAAATCAAAGAGTTTTAACTAGCCTATTACAAGGCAATTTGAGGCCTAAAAAGCTGATTGTTCTTGCACAACAAACGTTTGTCACAGAAACACAAATGCCGGATTAAGACTCGTTGCCCAGACGACGTGAAGTGGAAGGATCTTCAGGCGCCGGTTCAACCTCCTCCTCTCCACCCAGAGGCTGGAAGTCAAGGGTGGTCCAGTCAATCCGGGTTAAAGCCTAAAAGACAGCTTCTTCACCTATCAGATCGGACGGGTCAACATCAGGGGCGTAACTGCGCTTACGAATTGGCGGGATAAGATTTTGTGTGTCTATCACAGTCGTGTCAACTCGATGGTTCTCTTCATCATAAAAAGACCGATGAACAGTCAGGTTAGCTTCTGCAGCCAGTTGACTGGACAATGGACGCATCTCCTTTGTCAGAGCTTTGAGTGTGTCATTATCAAATGTTGATCTGCCTGCATGTTCATCTGGAAATCCCTTAGCGATGTCAACCGGATCCAAGTCAGATATCCATGCTTTGGCGTGGGTCAGTGCCAGCAAAGCGCCAGCCCTGGCAGCAGACCGCTTCACCTCCTCTATCTGAGCCGGTGTCATGGATAATCTTGCTAATGTGTCCTTGATCAGTGTTGGTGCCGGTTTGTTATAAGAGACTGCAGAGATAACCCGTTGTGCACCGGTATATAGTTGTTCAATCAGTGTATAAGCCGCCTTCAATTTCATCTGCATATCTGTTCCAAGATGAGAAATGTGATGGCCTGCGACGGTTTAAGACATTCAAGTTAAACACGGAGTTGATAGTACTACAGAGCACGTGTTCTAAGGTACTTACCAAACACGGCAGCCGTCATGGAATTCACTTGATGCTTCAGACCCGTCAGCTCTTCTTCCACCGGTTTAAGGGCTGCTTCAGCATCTTCTGCCCGTTTCAATAAAACAACCCTTTCAGTTTCCCAGTTGGTGTGGTCTGTTTTGAAGCCCTCTTTAAGTTGTTCCATGGTTGCCAAGGTTCCCTTGAGCTCTTCTTTGGCTTTAGAGGTTTCTTCTTGCTGTAGCTTGAGGATTTCTTGAAGATCGGCGGTTTGGGACTCTTTGGTCTTCATGTTAGCCTACAAAGTCAGATGATACAACAGTTACAGATTTCTTAAAGTCCCAATCGCATAATCAATTAAACACTTAGCACTTGGGGGCTAATGTGGATTGCTTTTTAAAGTGAATATTTTTCAAAGTCCCAAGGCTCAATCCAGGTATTAAGATTGGCACTTGGGGGCTAATGTACATTTAATCAGTCATAAAGGAAAGGTTGTTAATAGGGACAGACAGTCCCGGTTTGCCTTCAAGAAGACAAACCGGTCCTTGGCAGCTACTACGTTGAAGTGTTCTTTATATCAAAGTCCCGGCTTATCTTCAGGAGATAAACCGGCCCTTGGGGGCTAAAATGGAATTGATACAGGATAGAACAAGTTTCAAAGTATTCATACCTCATAACGCTCCTTCATCAGGTTTACCAAACCGGCTTCCAAGTCGCGGCTGGTGTACAGGTGGTTTAAATAACCGGAATGAAGCTCTTCAGCGCTAAGATTGACATAGTGGGATAAATCCGTCTTCCCCTTCCCCTTGCCCATAGCGGCGAATTCCTCCTTAGCGGTATGTTTGGCCAAGATAACCGAATTACCAGGATTGGTGTGAGATGTGCCAGTAATTACAACATCGTCATCATCATTTCTTGGTGGGCTTGGCGGATTGCTGGTACCCCTGGCTAGACTTGGCGGGTTAGCAGCGGGGCTTGGCGGATAGCAGCCGGACTTGGTGGAGGGGTAGTACGAGGGCACGACAGATGAATATGGGTTGCCAGGTCAGCCTCCGATGGATTAGCTTCAGTGTTCGCGCCTTGCGGGAAGGAATCATCCATAACATCGGTATTTCTACCAGTGTCCTCAGCAGCCCTCTCGGGTTCCACTTCACCAATGGGGGTACTAGTTTTAGCCTTCTTGCTCAGGCGAGCTTTGGCACTATGACATCACAACAAATATTAGCACGGTAAACCGAACTGTGAAGGAAAAACATGATGAGTAATATACTTACCCAGGGACGGTTTTAAGGGGAGGCAGCTGACTGGTTGATGAACCGCGAGACGAATTGGAAGAAGCCTGGTAATTTGGATCAGACGGATTAAGTGGGTCTCTGAAGAAACCCTTCAAAGGATAAAGTTTTTTGGGAGAACAAGTAACCTCTGGGCGACGTTTCCGGTTTGGCGTATCCGGTAAACCGGAAGAGGTGATCTGCTGGTCACTGTGCTGGGTTGTGCGACGTTCTTCAGCTTGCTGTGTCTTCAAGGAAAATTTTGGATCCAGATAAGCAAGAGGATGAGAGTATTTCACTTTCCGAACTGTACGGCAAAATTTTTGAACCGGCACAAGATCTGAATTGGAGGAACGAGAGATTACCTCAACATGGTATGCACGACTGGCTGCCGCATCATCCTGGGAATAGTTATTGTCAATAAGGTGTATGAAAAAGGAACCAAGTGAATCAAGTTCTACCTCTGGATCTGATTCGTCAACATCTTCCGGCGGATCAGAAGATTCGGTGGTTTTCTTCTTGCCAGCTTTCTGGTGACTTTGGTCTTTGCACGAGCCCTCGTCGGTTTAGTCCGTTTCCAGAAAGAGTTGTTGGTCTGTAAAAAGTAAAGTAAAGGAGTATTAGCACATTATTAAAGCATAGGCGAATCAGTGAGCATTAAGTTAAATTTACCGCTGGCGGTTTGTTGGTGGCGCAAAAAGGTGGCAACCCGGTCTGGCTACAGGCGGAGATCGGTTCGTCAAGCATCTTCTTCACAGATTCAGTAACTTTCAGTAACTTCAAGGTCTGTCATTACCATTTCGTGATACCGTTGAGGATCTTTGACGTCTCCGGTGTATTCATGCATCAAACCGGGGCGGCGGCTTAAAGGCAGAATGCCCCAAGAAACCCAGCAGCGGACGAGATCAATTCCAGTTAAACCATTGGCCATTAGAGCCCAGAGCTTGGCGAGTTGAGGTGCATAAACCTTCCGTTCTTGAGCAGTTAGGCGTGGAGGTAACGGGTGGAGGTTGCTAAGCCGGTGAGGGCGGTAACCCGGCAAGGGATTTTCTCCATCAGGGGCAGTATTCCGGCAGTAAAACCAAGTTTGGTTCCAATATTTAGGATGACTGTGGTGTTTTGCATGAGGAAAATCCGCTTCTTTTCTCTTCTGGATTGATACCCCACCAAGTTCCGTGTTGGGGCCATCGCAGAACTCTGTGCGGCGGTTTAAATGGAAAAAATCCCGGAACAGCTCCACAGATGGTTCTTCTTGAAGATAGACTTCACAGAATACTTGTGCATATGTTGGACACGGAATTCGGTCCAATGTCTTGTGGATGGAGTTGAAAGCTCGCAAGAACATCCCGGAAGAATTTTGATCCGGGCGGGCTGAATCCCCGGTCTATGTGTTGCATAAAAACAATAACCTCTCCAGCTTGAGGTTCAGGAGAGTACTCAGAGCCTGGAACTCGCCAATGAAGGACCCTTTTTGAGGCTAAAGCGACAGTGATGACATATCCGTCGATTTGTGTCTCGGTGATCTTGGACGGAACCCAATTGCAGGCAGAGAATTGTTTGGTCATCGTGGAAAGGAAAAGTGTGAAAGAAAAAGCGAAAGCCGGTTTACCATTGACGGTTTAAGTATATTATTCAGTGTTAAACCGGAACATTGCTATTTAAGTCCAATTGGCGGTTTAAGTGAGGACTAATGGTGTATGGTGGATTGACTATCAAAAGTTAAACCGCCCTTAGGCAGAAGGGTCAGAGCTGAAAATCTGCTAAGTGTTACAAAAACAAGTTTCACAATATGGCAGTACAATTTCGGATCTACCGTGGATAACTGAAGAAAATGTTTCTGAGCCCTACAATGGTGCTAAAGAGGAACGGAGACAAGCCAGACGGAGTCTATTCAGAAGCAGTAAGATGCTACGGTACGGTGAACTAACAAAATAGATCTAGCCGCAGTTCAAAACTATCAGGCACATATATATACCCTCAGTAAAAGGACTAAAGAGAAGGTTGCGGAAAAACTGAGGAACGGTGACAGACATGGATGAACTCGAAAACCCTAATGAAGATCTAGGGTTACAGGAAATGAACTTACCAGGGTCACTCGGCGGCGGAGGAGCGCGGCAGGGTCTCTGGAACAAACAGGGTGATGCAGCAGCCTTGGTCGGTGCAGATTCGAAGGTCGACGACGGCGGCGGCGCTGGGGTTTTTCGGGTCACGAGGAAGAAGATGAGAAGAAAGGGGAGAAAATGAAGTGCCTGACGGGCTTATTTATAACAGGGCAGGGGGATAAGTGACAGGCGTGAGAATCGAGGAGTCCAAAGCGGCAAGTGGCGCAGCTGTCGCCTCGATTTTCGGGATGACATTAAATGAAGGGAATCTTTTTATTCGTTTTTTACAGGGATGATGTCATGATGATCCGTTGCTGTGTCCAGAGGATGACGTCACGGCGGTTTAACAAGGTTTATAAAGGGAAGACATCATGGCAGTTTATGAGAAATGAAGGAAGATGTTTACAGGATTTTTCTTAGTACTGAAGATTGACATGAACAGGTTCAAATCAATCTGGGGCCTAATATGGGGATATAACTATTGAGTGTAAACCGCCCGGGAGGGGCCGGTTCACCCTCAACTATATTGAAGCCCACGAAGACTCAGAAGATGGCGCTTTACTATGAAGCTTAGAGGCCCGGAGCCCAAAGGCGGATTAGGGCCCATAGTGGTAAACTGCCATAGTCATATAACTTGTGTTGTAAGATAAGGAAAGGAGAGACCGAGCCAAACACTGGTATGAGTCGGCCTCGGGACTCTGTAAACCAGCCAGGCGTCAACCCGTGTATATAAGGGGAAGACCCGGCGGCGGTTCAGGGACAAGAAACACAACTCGATAGCCAGGCATAGCTTGTTTAGCTCCCTGGTTAGCGAGACCCCAATAATCCCATCACAACTAGACGTAGGCCTTTACCTTCATCGAAGGGGCCGAACTAGTAGAAAATCCCTCGTGTCCTTTGTACGGTATAACCCCTTTAAGCTAACCTGACGCGATGGCTCCACGACTAAGTCCTTACACGAGGACATCTAACGTGATATTTCCACGACAATCACCCTCTCTCCAGATCTAAAAAAGACGGTGGTGGCCCCTCTCTCTCCCTCCTTACCGGTGGTCACAGATCTGCCGGGATCCCATCTGTCGGGGAAGAAAAGGACGTACAGCATTGACCCACTTGTCATCGGCGATCGAGGTCACACACTGACGACAAGGCCGTCCTCTCAGACCTATTGCTCGTGCGAGATGGCCTCCATCCCCAAGCTTGATGTCGTAGTGTGTGTAGAGGACAACGACCACGAGTGAAGCCACTTCCCGCAGACGCTCAGATATGCTACCTCTTTTCGAAGCACACCCTACACTACTTCAGGATGCTGTTTATGCGACACTATGATCAGAGACCCTTTGACGAAACTATGTGTGATGCATTAATCGCAAACTGTGGTGTAAAAAACCGTCAAAAAAGGTGCAAAACGTTTGCGATGACGGATGCATCAAACACGGTTCAGATTTTAGTTCCGTGTGTGATGTAGGGCATACGGTTCAGTGCAATTAACCCTTTGCGATGAGCAGCAACAAAAGGAATGTGCGGCCAGATGAAGGTGTGTGCGATAAACAGCATATGGTTCACTCACTACTAGGAAAAGGCCTGCTAGTGGCGCACCAGTTTTGCTTACTAATGGCGCACTACTGGTGCGCCGCTAGCACCACGCCATTAGAATTAAATACTAATGGCACACCCCTGGTGCGCCACCGTGCGCCATTAGTATGCCTCCCAGGGGGGCATATGTACCCATGTGCTTTGGCATACTAATGGCGCACTAGGTGTGGTGCGCCATTAGTGTCCTTTCTGCAGTGCGCCATTAGTGTGCTGAGTGGTGCGCCATTAGTATGAATACTAGGGATTTTTTTTTCTTTTCTGATATTTGCACAGGTTACAAAACATGTTACTGCACGTAATATAGAGAGCACAACATATAAACAACAGATTTATTGAATACAATAGAAGATTAGTCTCCGAATACAATTCATCATATTAGTCTCCGAATTTCAAATACCGAACAAAGTTAAGACATTACAAGTCTCAAAACTGCGAGTAGCGAGTTTGTCTTCACATTACAAGTCGATATCGATCATCTAAATTACCATCACATAGAAGAGAGTTGCGGTCATCACGATGAGCATAATCGCGATGAAACTGGTCTTCATCCGGTTCCTCCAACGCTCCCTCCTCTCCCCCGCTAGATATCGCGCGTATCTAACTTCCGCCTCCACCCTAGTGGTGTACCCTTTGTAACTGTTACCGCTGAAACGGTGAACCTGTCTCCGACACTCCTCCCAGTCGTCGTAGACTCCGGGAACCTTACCCTTGTACATGACATACGACGGCATCTCTATGCACTAGCCAAACAAAACTTTAGTAACAATTCATAGACAATACATAGGCAATATATAAGTATGCAACAAAAGGACCGGAAGAGAAAAGCAACACATTAATAGCATGATTCATGGTCCTACTAATAAATAGCAACGATTACATATAAGTTGAACGACTATCCAAACCAAAGAGACATACAAGTTCATTAAAGTTTAATATTACAACATGAGCCAATCGACATTTCAGATAGCATCACTACTTTCGACTCGACTCAGGGGACCGGAGCGTGGATGAAGCCACCGTCTTTCGTGATGGTCATGAAATCGCGGGCGTTGTCATCCTGCATTTGTAGCGTTGTTTCAATATCACTGTTGGACGGTTGAGATCTGAGGTAGAACTGCCCCGTGTACGAAGGACATCTTGATGGATGATTTCCGCAAACTCCGACTGGATGTGAAAGAATTATTGCCTGATGCCCGCGTCCTGGATTGCTGACAAGCTAGTGGCCCAATCTTTGAGATTATCTGGTAGCAGAAGGTGATTATGGCCCCGTACGATCGCCCGCATGTGATGGAGGGCGTAGTAGGCATCCTTCTGACCGCGAGGTGGCTGCTTGACGTAGGGGAACATCGTATTGTGGGTGAACACGTGCTTCCCGTACCTACGAACTAGCCTCTTGAAGGTGCCTCCATATCTGGCGTAGCCGGGGAGAGCATCATCAAGAACTTTCTTCATATTTGTGTAGTCTATCTTCGACTCACAGTCCGGGTCGAAATACGTGGCCGAGGAATATTTCGGGCTTAAGAGGATGAGTGTGCAATGTGTGTCACTACACAAAACACGGAATGTTAGAAAAAAAAGAACTATCGAAATCTAAGAAATCATATGTTACGGGGCGGTGAGGGGATGACTTACTCGGGAAAGTAAGGCACGAGGAAGTTATCCTTATCTGGGTGTCGGTGTCAAAACCGGCGGATCTCGGGTAGGGGATCCCGATCTGTGCGTCTTAGGCTGATGGTAAAAGGAAGCAAGGGACACAATGTTTACCCAGGTTCGGGCCCTCTCGATGGAGGTAAAACCCTATTTCCTGCTTGATTAATATTGAAGATATGAGTAGTACAAGAGTAGATCTACCACGAGATCGTAGAGGCTAAACCCTAAGAGCTAGCCTACAATGGTATGATTGTAATTGTGATCGGCCTTCTAAGGACCATCCTCTCCGGTTTATATAGACACGGAGAGGGCTAGGGTTTACATGGAGTCGGTTACAAGGAAGGAAATATAATATCCGGATCGCCAAGCTTGTCTTCCACGCAAAGGAGAGTCCCATCCGGACACGAGCCGAAGTCTTGAGTCTTGTATCTTTACGCTTCAATAGTCCGGACGATGTATACAGTCCGGCTGTCCGGATACCCCCTAATCCAGGACTCCCTCAGTAGCCCCTGAACCAGGCTTCAATGACGATGAGTCCAGCGCGCAGTCTTGTCTTCGGCATTGCAAGGCGGGTTCCTCCTTCCGAATACTCCAAGGTTATTATCGAACACGTAGGCCGTGTCCGGTGCAAAATGATCTTCACATACCACCGTAGAGAGAATGATACTTCAGCTGACAACTTTTTAAACAACGTGACATGTCCTTATGGTCGGGTCATTATTCAAACCGTTTTCCCACAACCAGCCACAACGCGTATTGCGAGGCGGTTTACTTGACATGTTTTGTCAAAGCAGAGATCGTGTCCCCTTATCACGGGATTCTCATCAATATGGGTATGGGTAATCCCCCCGTGCCATCAATCGTGGCGCTTGGGAAGTAAGCGATTCTCAACAGGCTAGTGGGGAGGCACACCGCTTTCGTCGCTTCTATAAAGGGATAAGAGTTCCCCATTCTTACCCATGCCTTCTTCCTCCTTTGCCCACTCTCACCTCATCGAGCTCCAGCTCCCCAGTCCAAGTCTTCTTCGCACAGTTAAACATGTCCGGAGCAGCAGGTAAGTGGGTGGCTTCCACCATGAAGGAGAAGAATATCGCAAGTCTTCGGGCGGCCGTATCCTTGGCGTAGATATAGCGCACCAGCTACTAGACAACGGGCAGGTCATTCCAACTCTAGGACTCCACGAGAGGGTCGTGTTTCTTGCCAACTTCGTCCGTGGAATGGGGTTTCCACTCCACCCCTTCGTCCGCGGGCTCATGTTCTACTATGGGCTAGATTTCCATGATCTAGCCCTGAACTTCGTCCTCAACATCTCGGCGTTCATCGTCGTATGCAAGGCTTTCCTCCGCATCAAGCCTCATTTCGGCTTGTGGCAGCAAATCATCTGCGTGAAGCCGAAGATCGCGAGCGGCCAACAAGCGGAGTGTGGAGGATCCATGGTGGGCAAGATGCCTAACGTCACCTGGCCTGATGGCTCCTTTGCGGAAATAGTGAACGGGTGGCACTCGGGGTGGTTCTACATCACCGAGCCGCGCGATGCCGACTGGGCGGCGGCCTTCGAGTTCCGATCCGGAACCCCCATGTGGCTCACCTCCTGGGAACAGAAGGTCATGTCCTGGGGCAAACCTACAGAGCTGACCAGACTCATAAACTGCATCAAGGGCATGAAGGACAAGAACATCAAGCTTGTCAACGTGATCCAGGTCATGCTCGTTCGCTGGATTTTGCCATGCCAAAGGCGGGCATTCAATCTATGGGAGTTCGTCCCGGCTGAACACCAGATGCTCCAGAGGCTCTACGGCATGAAGCACAAAAACGCCTGGAAGGCGTTGTTCAAGGCCTCCGAAGTACCTCCTCCCATATCCGAGGACCGTGGGCTCCATGCCGCGCGGCATCCTATTCAGGTGAGTTCTCAGGCTGCCACCGGGTTCGGTTCTTCCCAATATATTCATGGGGGAGCCTTAAGTAATTGTGCATATTTGCTCAGGAATATGTGGAGACAGCGGAGCAGATTGACTGTCCGGCTCCGCTGCCCGAAAGTCCAGCTACGGCTCTCCTGACGGAGATGCTGGTCCCGGCGCCCTACAAGGGACCGGAGAAGAAGGCCGATAAGAAGGCCCCGGGGATCCGAAAGGGTCTCCGGCGTAAGGTTGCGCCAGAAGCCTCGTCCAAAGATGATGAGGCACACTCCTCCCCCGAAGGGGAAGGAGAATAAGAAGAGGAGGCCGCCCCATCCGGAAAGGACGGTGGGCCTGAGAGGGCAGACCAGGGGACTAGGAGAGGCCCCCGGCGCAAGGCCGTCATACCCTCGTCGTCCGATGACAACGAGGCAGATTCCTCCCGCGGAGGCGGGGGGAAACAAGAAGAAACTCCACCTCCCCATATTAGGGGGAGAAAAAGAGGAAAGCCGCCCTGGTGGGGGAGACTGGGACGTCCAAGAAGGGAAAGGTGTCCCTTCCGGACTACTCCGCCACCACCGCCGATAGCGAGGAGGGGTGGCTGCCCAGGAAGAAGCCCCTAGTGCGATCGTATGTATCCGCACTCCATCGTAATTTTGCTTCATAGTTTTGTTATAACACCGAACTTGTATGCAGTCCGGCCAGAGTCCATCTCGAGGTGTCGTCTTCGGACGGGTCCTTGAGTGATTCGCCAATGAATTAACTTCCGACGGCCACTTCTCCTTGGCCTGCGGATGACACGGAGGTGTTGTCCCAAAGCCTCCACGAGCAGGGGGAGGTGGATCTGGAGGCGCCCCAAGGCGGCATTCCAAATGTCGAACGCAGGGTTCAAGATCCCCGCAGATCGTGTTGGTGAGAGCCACACTAAGCCGGATTCTCAGCCGAACACTGTTCCGAAACCTCCCGTGGTTCCGGACTGAGGCGGACAGCCCCTCATTGAGGAGGGCGAGCCGTCTGTGCCGAGTACTTTCGCTACGCCCGAGGCGTTGGATCGTCTGCTGGAAGCGCTTCGCGGCGCTTCCATAGATGAAGAGCACCGTACTCTCTTGAGTGCGGTGATTCAGAAGGTTTCATCCGCCAAGAGCGAACTAACCGAAGCCTGCACCAGCCTCCTGACAGGCTTTGAGGTAAGTAATAAAAATGTGTGAAATTACCACCCGATAGGTAGTAGCCCCTGATACGTCTCCAACGTATCTACTTTTCCAAACACTTTTGCCCTTGATTTGGACTCTAACTTGCATGATTTGAAGGAAACTAACCCGGACTGACGCTGTTTTTAGCAGAACTACCATGATGTTCTTTTATGTGTAGAAAAGAAAAGTTCTCGGAATGTCCTGGTAATCCACGGAGGCACTTTTTGTAATTAATAAGAATTTTTGGCGAAATAATTAATGCCAGGGGGCCCACAGCCTGTGCACGAGACAGGGCCCCCCCTAGGGTGCGGCCTCCTATCTCGTGGGCCACCTGGACCTCCTCCGACCTCAACTCCAACTCCATATATTCCATCTCGGGGAGAAAAAAATCAAAGAGAAAGTTTCATCGCGTTTTATGACATGGAGCCGCCGCCAAGCCCTAATCTCTCTCGGGAGGGCTGATCTGAAGTCCGTTCGGGGCTCCGGAGAGGGGGATTCATCGCCGTCGTCATCGCCAACCATCCTCCATCACCAATTTCATGATGCTCACCGCCGTGCGTGAGTAATTCCATCATAGGCTTGCTGGACGGTGATGGGTTGGATGAGATTTACCATGTAATCAAGTTAGTTTTGTTAGGGTTTGATCCCTAGTATCCACTATGTTCTGAGATTGATGTTGCTATGACTTTGCTATGCTTAACGCTTGTCACTAGGGGCCGAGTGCCATGATTTCATATCTGAACCTATTATGTTTTCATGAATATATGTGTGTTCTTGATCCTATCTTGCAAGTCTATAGTCACCTATTATGTGTTATGATCCGACAACCCCGAAGTGACAATAATCGGGATACTTCTCGATGATGACCGTAGTTTGATGACTTCGTGTATTCACTATGTGTTAATGCTTTGGTCCGGTTCTCTATTAAAAGGAGGCATTAATATCCCTTAGTTTCCACTAGGACCCCACTGCCACGGGAGGGTAGGACAAAAGATGTCATGCAAGTTCTTTTCCATAAGCATGTATGACTATTTACAGAATACATGCCTACATTACATTGATGAATTGGAGCTAGTTCTATATCACCCTATGTTATAACTATTGCATGAGGAATCGCATCCGGCATAATTATCCATCACTAATCTATTGCCTACGAGCTTTTCATATATTGTTCTTCGCTTATCTACTTTTCCGTTGCTACTGTGACAACTACTATAAAAACCCAAAAACATTTATCTTTACTGTTGCTACTATTACCATTATTATCATACTACTTTGCTACTAAATACCTTGCTGCAGATACTAAGTTATCCAGGTGTGGTTGAATTGACAACTCAACTGCTAATACTCAAGAATATTCTTTGGCTCCCCTTGTGTTGAATCAATAAATTTGGGTTGTACTTCACTCTCGAAAGCTATTGCGATCCCCTACACTTGTGGGTTATCAAGACTAATTTCTGGCGCCGTTGCCGGGGAGCATAGCTCTATTCTCTGAGTCACTTGGGATTTATATCTGTTGATCACTATGAAGAACTTGAAAGACGCTAAGACCAAGATTTTGCCCTCAACTACGAGGGGAGGTAAGGAACTGCCATCTAGCTCTGCACTAGATTCTCCTTCCGTTATTAGTAGGCTTGCGACACCTAAACCTGCTACTGCTATGAATTCTGATATGTCGCATGTTATTGATGATGCCACTTATGCTATGCATGATGAAACTACTTCTGTGCGTGATACTACATTGCCATTAGGTGAATTTCTAGATGAACAACTTGCTAGAGTTAGGGGGAATGAAAGTATTGAAGAACCTATTATTGATGATAGCGATGATGAACGTTCCCCCAACGATTATGTATTACCTGTTGTTCCTAAGGGTTATGTTATGAATGAAGCAGCTGATATGGAAATTCTTGCTTGCAATGATAGAAATGATCTTAAGAAATTATTAGCTAAATGGAAGCAGCAGTCTCTTAATGCTAGAATGAAACCTGATCCTGCTTTTGCTACTTCACCTACCTGTGTTACTGATATGGATTATGAATTCTCTGTTGATCCTGATATTATTACTTTAGTTGAATCCGATCCTTTTTATGGCCTTGAATCTGAAACTGTTATGGCACATCTTACCAAGTTGAATGATATAGCCACCCTGTTTACTCATGATGAGAAGTCTCGCTATTTATATATCCTTAAGATATTTCCGTTCTCATTAAAGGGTGATGCTAAGACTTGGTATAATTCTCTTGCTCCTGGTTGTGTGCATAGTCCCCAGGATATGATTTATTACTTCTCTGTTAAATATTTCCCTGCTCATAAGAAACAAGCTGCCTTGCGGGAAATATATAATTTTGTGCAAATCAAAGAAGAGAGTCTCCCACAAGCTTGGGGGAGGCTTCTCCGGTTACTTAATGCTTTGCCTGATCATCCTCTTAAAAAATGAAATACTTGATATCTTTTATAATGGACTAACCGATGCTTCCAAGGACTACTTGGATAGTTGTGCTGGTTGTGTTTTCAGGGAAAGAACAGTCGACGAAGCTGAAATATTATTGAATAATATGTTGACTAATGAAAATAATTGGACTCTTCCTGAGCCAGTTCATAAAGTAATTCCAAAACCAATTGAGCCAACTCCTGAGCCTATTTCTAAACCCACTCCGAAGAAGAGAGGTGTTTTATTTCTCAGTCCTGAAGATATGCAAGAGGCAAAGAAATCAATGATAGAAAAAGGTATTAAAGCTGAAGATGTTAAGAATTTACCACCTATTGAAGAAATACATGGTCTTAATTTATGGCCTGAAGAATCACACTGTCTTGATAACCCGACACAGGTAGTAAAGGTAAATTCTCTCTATAGATATGATAAAGTTGAAATACCCTCTACTAAATTTCATATCCCATGCTTAGATGAATTTGATGACTTTATGGCTAGACAAGAAAGTTTTAATGCTTATGTTGGTAGAGAGTTAAAGAATAACGCTTTCGAGATAGGACGCGTAGGTGATAATCTGGCTAGAGTTAAAGATGAACTTCACCGCGTTAGCAAATATGCTTCTATGGTTGCCACTCAAGCTGCGCAAGTACTCAAAGCTCAAAATGATTTGCTTAATGAATTGAATAATAAAAATGACTTTGCTGTTAGAGTGGCTACTAGAACTGGTAGAATGATTCAGGAACCTTTGTATCCTGAAGGCCACCCTAAAAGAATTGAACAAGATTCTCAGAATAATAATCTAGATGTTCCTAGTTCTTCTAAGAAGAATAAAAAGAAGAATGATAGGACTTTTCAAACTTCTAGTGAACCTAATGTAGAAACACCTGAGAATCCTAATAATACTTCTATCTCTAATGTTGAAACACAATCCGGAGATGAACATGAACTTGATGATAATGCTAATAATGATGTTCATGTTGATGCTCAACCTAGCAAAACAATGATGTAGAGATTGAACCTGCTGTTGATCTTGATAACCCACAATCAAAGAATCAACGTTATGATAAAAGAGACTTTGTTGCTAGGAAGCACAAGAAAGAAAGAGAACCATGGCTTCAGAAACCCATGCCCTTTCCTCCTAAACCATCCAAGTCAAACGATGATGAGGATTTTGAGCGCTTCGCTGAAATGATTAGACCTATTTTCTTACGTATGCGCTTAACTTATATGCTTAAAGTAAATCCTTATACTAAGTATATGAAGGATATCATCACAAATAAAAGAAAGATACCGGAAGCTGAAATTTCCACCATGCTTGCTAATTACACTTTTAAGGGTGGAATACCAAAGAAACTTGGAGATCCGGGTGTTCCAACTATACCATGCTCCATTAAAAGAAATTATGTCAGAACTGCTTTATGTGATCTTGGAGCAGGTGTTAGTGTTATTCCTCTCTCTTTATATCGTAGACTTGAATTAAATAAGTTGACACCTACTGAAATATCTTTGCAAATGGCTGGTGAATCAACTGATATACCTGTCAGCATTTGTGAGGATGTGCCTGTTGTGGTTGCAAATGTCACTATCTTAACGGACTTTGTTATTCTTGATATTCCCGAGGACGATAGTATGTCTATTATCCTTGGTAGACCTTTTCTTAATACTGCAGGGGCTGTTATTGATTGCAACAAAGGCAATGTCACTTTTCATGTTAATGGTAATGAGCATACGGTACACTTTCCGAGGAAAAAATCTCAAGTTCATAGCATCAATTCTATTGAAAAAGTTCCAACTATCATTTTTGGAGATTTTGAATTTCCTCTCCCTACTGTCAAAAAAATATGATATTCTTATTGTTGGGGATTTTCATATCCCCGTTGAGGTAACTTAGTGTTATTCGAAGTTTCTCCGGTTCCGTGTTATTCGGAATGAGTTTGTTAACAAGACTTGATCAACCTTGTTAGCGGGTTCATTTTGATGATCACGAGATGGATGAAACTAGAAGGCACAACCTTCTGTACCCTCTTTTTTACTTTCTGGTTTTTAGATTAAATAAAGCAAAAATAGTATTAGCCGTCTGTTTTCTGAATTATACGTGCATTAAAAAAATACTCCGAAAATAAAAGTGCTCCAAATGCCCTGCAAATTTAGTATGATTTTTTCTGGAATATTTGAGGATTTTAGGCACTGAAAACACTGCAGGAGGGGCAAGCACGAGGCCATGAGAGAGGAGGGCGCGCCCCCCTATCTCGTGGGCCCCTGGTGGCTCCCCTCCACTTATGCCAGCACCCACACACTTCATCTTCTACCCAAAAAAATCCCCATCCAGCTCAAGCACGAGTTCTAGCTCGTTTTGCTGCGATTTTCAATCTCTTAGCTCAAAGCTCCATTCACAAAACTGCTTTGGGAGATTATTGCTTGGTATGTGACTCCTCCATTAGTCCAATTAGTTTTTGTTCTAGTGCTTTATTCATTGAAAAATTTTGTTCCTTAGGTGACCATGTTCTTGAGCTTGCATGTTAAATTTTTGAGGTCCCAAGCAATTCTAATGCATGATATGGGCTCTAGGCACTTGTAGGAGTGGTTGCTATAAATCTTGTTTAGTTTTATCAACTTTTATTTTGGAGTTACTAAAATTTTCAGAAATTTTTAGAAAAATAAATATGCTTAGAAGAATGTACCAAGGAGGTTCCTCGGCAAAGAAATGGCCAAGGATTGCTATACGTGAACGAGATATTAATTTGCCAAGGAACGCAAATGTACGGGCTTGTGAGTGGCCATCCGATGATTTTATGGTCGAAGCAGGCTTCAAGGAAGAATTTGACGCGTATGTGTGTAATGCCGAGCTGGAGGACTTCTTACAAGATAAGTGTCCTCAATATTATCAATTGACTGATTCCTTTGTGCGGAGGTTCGAATATATTTCTGCGTGTAATTCTCCTAGTGTCATGTTTGATATTTATGATACGTCTTATACCATGGAGTTAGAGGATTTCACAACTGCTTGCAAACTCCCGCAGTGGGGTAATATTAATGATCCTCCCAAATCTGAATTAAGAGATTTTCTTGCTAATATTACTGTGGGAGAATCTAGGGACATAGCACAAGCTACCATAGGGAGCATTCATTTTCCTGCTATACATTACTTTGCTCTCTTTATTGGTAGATGCATTAACGGTAAGGACGAGGTATGTCACATGTGTGCACCTGATCTTCGTGTCCTCAAGAGTGTTGTGTCAGGTTATAAAGGTTACAACTTGGGGGCAATAGTTGCATGTAGGTTGCAGAATAATAGTAGAAGGGGAGATTTCTTTGGAGGAATTTATGGAACCCGTGTGGCTAATTTTCTTAATATAGCTCCATGAGAGGGGGATATGATTGTACCTTCTGTTTATTTGGATAAAGAAGCTATGTTTGATCATCATTTTCTTGAGAGGAGTGAACAATTCCTACATTATCGACTAATCTATGACAGACGCAACGTCATCCCTGTTACTCTTCCTGCTCCCTACCTTTTGATTATCAGGCAAAAGGAAGATACGTTGTCACCAGGGAAGAAGCAACTGAATATGAGAGGGGAATGGAGGCAGCTCGCCAACACGCTGCTGCTGAGGAGGCGGTAGCCTCTGCATCTTAGTACTACCCCAGTTTCACTTATGGATATCAGCCAGGCGGTACTTGGTATTAAACCAACTTAGGCCAAAAGCCTAAGCTTGGGGGAGTACGTATTTCTCACCGACTTTACATTCATGTTCACACACTAGTCGTCGGTGCTCATACTCTTTCACTGTATTACCCATGCCAGTTTAAATTTCTTTTTCTAGTTTTCTTCTTGTGTGTGTGATAAACCTTGAGAAAAACCAAAAAAAATTAGTTGCCTATAGTAGGAATTGAAATGAAAACCCAAAAAGATTTCTCATTCTTCTTTTACTTGTTGGGAGCTTTCCCGTGTAAATAGTTTTATTTTATTTTCTTTCCTTTGGGGGTCGATAAGACCATATTGAAAATGCTTAGTGGCTCTTATATGCATGATTGTTTATTTAATTTAGAGCCCAGATCACTTGTCTTCTCTCTTGAGTTGAATGCTTGCAGATTCCAGCTTAGTCCAATGCATGTGCACTCTTATTATTATACACATCGTTCGGTCGTGTAAGTGAAAGGCAATAATGATGATATATGATGGACTTATTGGGATGAGAAAAGCTGGTATGAACTCGACATCTCTTGTTTTTGTAAATATGATGAGTTCATCGTTCCTGAGTCAGCTATTATGAAGTAAACATATTTGCAATGACATTTAGAGATTATAGTTACTGGTGCCATGCTTGATTAGCTATGAGTTATAATGGTTTACCTTGCGTGCCAACATGCTATTAGATTGATTATGATGTGATATGATGGGATGGTATCCTCCTTTGAATGAATTGAGTGACTCGACTTGGCACATGTTCACGCATTTAGTTGAATCAAATCAACATAGCCTTCACGATATTTATGTTCATGGTGGATTATATCCTACTCATGCTTATACTCAGTGTGAACTAATTTTAATGCATCCTTACAACTGTTGTTGCTCTCTCAGTTGGTCGCTTCCTAGTCTTTTGCTAGCCTTCACCTGTACTAAGCGGGAATACTGCTTGTGCATCCAAACTCCTTAAACCCCAAAGTTGTTCCATATGAGTCCACTATACCTAGCTATATGCGGTATCTACCTGTCGTTCCAAGTAAATTGGTATGTGCCAAACTCCAAACCTTCAAATGAAATTTTGTTTTGTATGCTCGAGCAGCTCATGTTACAACTAGGTTTGCCTATATCTTCCATGCTAGGTGGGTTATTCTCAAGAGGAGTGGACTCCACTCCTCATTCACGAGAAAGGGCCGGTAACGGGATGCCCAGTCCCATGACCCAAAAAGATCAAAGCAAATCAAAATAATTAAACAAAACTCCCCCAGGGTTGTTGTATGTTGGAGGCACTCGTTGTTTCGAGCAAGCCATGGATTGATGCTTGTTGGTGGTTGGGGGAGTATAAACCTTTACCATTCTGTTTGGGAACTGCCTATAATGCATGTAGTATGGAAGATACAGCCATCTCATAGGTGTTGCGTTGACAGCAAAAGTATACCGCTCAAAATGTTATTCAATCTCTATTTTAAAATCGAGCTCTAGCACCTCTACAGATCCCTACTTCCCTCTGCGAAAGGCCTATCTATTTACTTTTATGTTGAGTCATCATCCTTCTTATTAAAAGCACCCACTGGAGAGCACACTGTCATTTGCATTCATTATTACTGGTTTATATTGGGTATGACTTGACTGGATCTCTTTTACCATGAATTACAATGTTTAGTCAGTCCTTGATCTTTAAAGGTGCTCTGCATTTATGTTTTGCGGTCTCAGAAAGGGCTAGCGAGATACCATTTTGTTATATCATGTTATGATTATTTTGAGAAAGTGTTGTCATCCAAGTTTTATTATTATGGCTCGTTAGCTAATTATGCTATTGATATGAGTAATTGTGAGAGCTAACTGTTATTGTAAGTATGGTTAGTTCATAATATTTGCTGAAACTTGAATGCTGGCTTTTCATGTTTACAACATCAAGAGCAAACAGAGTTTGTAAAAGTTTTTCTTTATCACTTTCAGTTTATCAACTCAATTGCTTGAGGACAAGCAAAGGTTTAAGCTTGGGAGAGTTCATACATCTCCAACGTATCTACTTTTCCAAACACTTTTGCTATTGTTTTGGACTCTAACTTACATGATTTGAATGAAACTAACCCGGACTGACGCTGTTTTTAGCAAAACTACCATGATGTTGTTTTATGTGTAGAAAAGAAAAGTTCTCAGAATGTCCTGGAAATCCACAGAGGCACTTTTTGGAATTAATAAGAATTTTTGGCGAAAGAATTAATGCCAGGGGGCCCACAGCCTGTCCACAAGACAGGGGGCGCCCCCCCCCCCCTAGGGCGCGGCCTCCTATCTCGTGGGCCCCTGGACCTCCTCCGACCTCAACTCCAACTCCATATATTCCGTCTCGGGGAGAAAAAAATCAGTGAGAAAGTTTCATCGCGTTTTACGACACGGCGCCGCCGCCAAGCCCTAATCTCTCTCGGGAGGGCTGATCTAGAGTCCGTTCGGGGCTTCGGAGAGGGGGGTTTGTTGCCGTCGTCATCACTAATTTCATGATGCTCACCGCCGTGCGTGAGTAATTCCATCGTAGGCTTGCTGGACGGTGATGGGTTGGATGAGATTTACCATGTAATCAAGTTAGTTTTGTTAGGGTTTGATCCCTAGTATCCACTATGTTCTGAGATTGATGTTGTTATGACTTTGCTATGCTTAGTGCTTGTCACTAGGGCCCGAGTGCCATGATTTCAGATCTGAACCTATTATGTTTTCATGAATATATGTGTGGTCTTGATCCTATCTTGCAAGTCTATAGTCACCTATTATGTGTTATGATCCAACAACCCCGAAGTGACAATAATCGGGATACTTCTCGGTGATGACCGTAGTTTGAGGAGTTCATGTATTCACTATGTGTTAATGCTTTGGTCCGGTTCTCTATTAAAAGGAGGCCTTAATATCCCTTAGTTTCCATTAAGACCCCGCTGCCACGGGAGGGTAGGACAAAAGATGTCATGCAAGTTCTTTTCCATAAGCACGTATGACTATTTACGGAATACATACCTACATTACATTGATGAATTGGAGCTAGTTCTGTATTACTATATGTTATAACTATTGCATGAGGAATCGCATCCGGCATAATTATCCATCCCTGATCCATTGCCTACGAGCTTTTCATATATTGTTCTTCGCTTATTTACGTTTCCGTTGCTACTGTTACAACTACTATAAAAACCCAAAAACATTTATCTTTACTGTTGCTACTGTTACCATTATTATCATACTACTTTGCTACTAAATACCTTGCTGCAAATACTAAGTTATCCAGGTGTGGTTGAATTGACAACTCAACTGCTAATACTCAAGAATATTCTTTGGCTCCCCTTGTGTCGAATCAATAAATTTGGGTTGTACTTCACCCTCGAAAGCTGTTGCGATCCCCTACACTTGTGGGTTATCAGCCCCTGATACTCTGTTTGGTGTTCGGAAGGAAAAACTAAACGGAGGGTCAATTATAATCCGCAGGAGTTTAACAATAAGTTTTAATTTGAATAAGCAGGTTGTGCTGCTTGCCGCTGCGGTCCATACGGCCATCGCCGGACTAAAACAGGACCTGAAGCAGGCGCAGGGAGAGCTCGACCTCATGAGGAGGCAGCTCGAAAACAACAAAGGTGAGTGATTCCCCGCTCTCATATAATGTAGGATAGATAAAATTGGTTATTCTAACGACGAAGCGTCGTGATTTTGTAACAGAGGCCACCACCGAAGTGGCGTCTCTAAAGAAAGCGTTGTCCGAGGCCGAACACAAGGCGGCCTTGGAACACAAGGAGCGCGAGAAGCAAGAAGCCCGAGTGGGCGAGGTACAAGAAGAGCTCCCGGAGCTCGGCAAAAGGTTCGAGTCCGTGGAGCATGAGCCTAAGGCGAAAGTGGCCGAGCTTGCGAAGGCCCTTACAAGTATAAAAGACGCCAAGGCCGAAGCCGAGAAGGCACAGCAGGAAATCCAGGAGGCCAAAAACATAACGGTGGGTAAGAAATTCTTTATGCAAAGTAAACATGTGGAGGAGGAGTTTCTTTTACTTACCCGAGTCCGGAGGTCTCCGGGGGCATTCGCAGATCTGCCACGCAATGTATCAGATGTCGCGGAGTTCTACCGTGCTCAGGAGGGGAGCTCAATGGAGAAGCTGTTCTGGTCCCAGTATGTTGGGGCCGAACATCCAATGCCTCTGAGTGACCAACTGAAGTAGTTGGTCGAACTCCACAGGGCGACCGAAGTGGTTATGAAGGATTTCATAGTGCGGATGTGGCCTGGTGAGTCCCTGCCCACCAGCTACTTCGGCCTGATCAAGCGGATGGTGAATGCCTGTCCGCGACTGGGACTCATCAAGCGATCCGTTTGCATTAAGGGTGCCTGCCGGGCCTTTGCCCGTACGAAGGTGCATTGGGGCAAGCTGGATGCGGAGAAGCTGGTGAAGGACGGGCCGCCAGAGGGCACGCCGCATCGCATTCCGGAGAAGTATTCGCATTCCGGAGAAGTATTATGATGGCGTCATGAAGGGTGCTCGCCTCGTGGCCAATGAATGTACCAAGGTCACAATTTTTGAATGAATTCACTTCTATCATGTTTGTAATTTAAAGACAAAGTTACTTGCGCTATGTAGGACTTTTGTTATTTAAAATATTACCTTCTGTGCGGCTGTTTATAAAATTCTGAAAGTAGGCCAGTCGTCGGCTTCCGCCCCCATGCAACTAGTACTGGGGTGTTCGTGGAAAACCCGGACACTCTTTATCCAAATGTTTTGGTCCCTTAAGGAGGTGTCCGACGCAGCAAACAAGGCAATCGGACTATGCGGTTTTATAACCTTGACTTAGCCATAGAAGTCTACAATTTTAAATTTCGGCGAAGCCCCTAGAATCCGGAAGGCCGAATTGGGGCGCTATATACGCCTAGATTGGACGAAGCCGAATTATCGCCTAAAGCGGAAAAATCTTTAAGGATTTTAAGACCTCTCGAATAGTCACCAGCTCTCGCCACATCATGCCGGTCAGTTTTGGCTTTCTCTACTGAGGTGCTCGTCCAGAAGAACCGGGGCACAATCGCAGTAGTTCTCCCTGTGCTACCTTAGCTGATATAACGGAACATAAGGCACCAAAACAAGGGAGCCGGGCTATCCCAACTGTAGACCCAAGACATGATTCGGAGCTGATGCATAAAATGTTATAAGTTCGGGGTGTCGCACTGTTGAAAGTGTTCGGACTTGTCTTGCCGTATTATGGGGCGCCATAAGAAGCCCCTAGCAAACTGAACGTACCAAAGTGTACGGATGCAATATCAAGTAGACATTTGTAAGAAAAAAATGCTCAAATAAGAATAATAAGCTGACGCTATATATGATCTCCCATTGATGAATAATACGGTTAGGCCTATGTTTATAATGAATGCATTAAGCGGAGATAAATAGGATTATTTGACATATCTTATCCGGGGGCAGGATACATACGGATAGATAAAGCAGGTATAACGATCATAAATAGATTCCACCTGGGTGTTTCCTTCTGTGCGCAAAGCCTGTTGCCTCCTTGGTTTCCTCTCCTATGTAAGTCCGACAATCCGGCTCTTCTGAAGAGGCTGCGCTAAAGCAATATCCTGAAAGGTAAAAGGAAAGGTTACGAAGTGTGCGGCGGCGATACCGCACTATTGACTGAGCCACTGTTGCGCCTCCGCCTGTGCCCATGGTATTTTGAGTGCGTAATTGTGTACGCGTGGCATGAATGCTGCTTTGATGGGATTTGAGCAGAGGCCGGACTGCTAGTCGTGCTCTTGGCGTGCCTGGTGATCTTGTTGCGGGGTGTTCCGCCCTCGCTTGATGGAGCTTGAGGTTGTCGCCGCCGGATTGGTGGTTTGCCGGAGGAGGCCGCATTGTACTTCTGCCGCAAGGGCTGCAGTATGCTCTTCTGTACGGAGAGAGCGGTCCATATTTCAGTTGACTGTTATGACCCCGCGCAGGCCTGGATTCTTGAGCTTGAGGTATGCATAGTGTGGTACCGCATTGAATCTAGCGAATGCGGTTCGTCCGAGCAGTGCGTGGTAACCACTACGGAAAGGGACGATATCGAAGATTAGCTCTTTGCTTCGGAAGTTGTCCGGAGATCCAAAGACCACTTCCAATGTTATAGAGCCCGTACAATGGGCCTCTACTCCAGGAATTACACCTTTAAAGGTGGTTTTGGTGGGCTTAATCCTTGAAGGATCGATGCCCATTTTGCACACTGTGTCCTGGTAAAGCAGGTTCAGGCTGCTGCCTCCGTCCATAAGGACTCGCGTCAGGTGGAATCCATCGATGATTGGGTCTAAGACCAATGCGGCGGAGCCGCCATGGCGGATGCTAGTAGGATGATCCTTACGATCAAAGGTGATCGGACAAGCTGACCATGGGTTGAATTTGGGGACGACTGGCTCCATCGCGTAGACGTCCCTTAGTGCTCGCTTCCGTTCCCGCTTGGGGATGTGAGTGGCGTAGATCATGTTGACCGTTTTCACCTGGGGGGAAATTTCTTCTGTCCCCCAGTGTTCCTACGCCGGGGCTCCTCGTCATCGTCGCTGTGCAGCCCCTTGTCCTTGTTTTCGGCGTTTATTTTGCTGGCCTGTTTAAATACCCAGCAGTCTCTATTGGTGTGGTTGGCTGGCTTGTCCGGGGTGCCATGAATTTGGCACGAGCGCTCCAGTATACGGTCTAGACTGGACGGTCCCTGATTGTTTCTTCTGAATGGCTTCTTCCGCTGACCGAATTTGGGTCCGCTGAATCCGGCATTGACCGTTGTGTCTTCGGTGTTGTCGCCATTGTTTTGTCACTTGTGTCTGTTGTGCCATAGCTTGCCATTATTGTCACGGACATCTGAAGTACCAGAATGTTGCGTAGTGCTGCTACGAGCCAACCAGCTGTCCTCGCCTGCACAAAAGCGGGTCATTAGTGTCGTGAAAGCTGCCATGGACTTGGGTTTCTCCTGGCCGAGGTGTCGGGCGAGCCACTCGTCGCGGATATTATGCTTGAAGGCTGCCAGGGCTTCAGCATCCGGACAGTCAACTATTTGGTTCTTTTTAGTTAGGAACCGAGTCCAGAATTTCCTGGCTGATTCTCTGGGCTGTTGAGTAATGTGGCTCAAGTCATCGGCATCCGGAGTTCGCACATATGTGCCTTGGAAGTTGTCAAGAAATGTGTCTTCCAGGTTTTCCCAACTGCCAATGGAATTTGCGGACAGGCTGTTTAGCCAGTGTCGGGCGGGTCCTTTGAGCTTAAGGGGAAGATACTTGATAGCATGTAGATCTTCTCCACGGGCCATGTGGATGTAGAGAAGGAAATCTTCGATCCATACCGAGGGGTCTGTTGTGCCATCGTATGATTCGATGTTTACGGGTTTTAACCCTTCTGGGAATTCATGATCCATCACTTCATCGGTGAAGCAGAGGGGGTGTGCGGCGCCTCTGTGTCGGGCTATGTCGCAACGCAGTCCGGCTACGTCTGACTGGTTATATTCGGCCCGGACGGATTTGTTGTTAGTGTATCCAGTATGACGGTCATCGTCATGTGGTGCGGTGCGCCCCCGTGATCCGTAGATCGATCTTGGTTGTCCTGCGGCATTATCTAGTCTATCGTGCAGGTCCTGAGTATTGCCCCGGGCCGTGGTAAACTGGCGCGGGGGTGCAGGATGGTATTCGGACTGATATGTCATTTTATCCCGGCCTCGAGGCGGCCGGTCAGCCGTGTGGCGCTCGAGTCCATATTCCTCGGCTGCCAGGACTTCAGTCCATCTATCTGTGAGCAGGTCTTGGTCAGCTTGAAGCTGCTGTTGCTTCTTCTTTAGGCTTCTCGTAGTGGCAATGAGCCGGCGCTTGAAGTGCTCCTGCTCCTCGGGGTCCTCGGGCACGCGGAACTCGTCGTCGCCGAGGCTAATCTCGTCTTCAGAGGGGGGCATGTAGTTGTCCTCTTCCGGATACCCGTCCGTCGCCTATTCACCTGGGCTGTCCTGCCCATCTTCCTGCTCGGCCTGCTCGAAGGCAGGCTGATCGGGGTTGTATTCATCGTCGGCACCGTCTGGATTGTTTTCGTCTCCGGTGCCGGTATTGCCTTGGTGGGGCTTGTAGCGGCGCTGGCGACGCCCGTGCTTTGCTTTCTTCTTGGAGGGGTTATCCTCCGTTGCCTCATCGCCATTGGTTTCTTTCGGGGTGTCCACCATATATATATCATATGAAGAGGTGGTTGTCCACCGCCCTGTGAGCGGTGGCTCCTGTACGTCTCCTGCATCATCGTCCATATCGTCGATGTCTTCGAGGTCGAAGTCAAGCACGTCGGTTAAATCATCGACCGTGGCAATGAACTGGGTGGTGGGTGGGCAGCGAATTCCTTCCTCACCTGCTTCCCACTCAAGCCGGTCATAGTTCGGCCCAAAGCCTCCTGGCAAAGGGAGAGACTTTAATGAATTCAGCATGTCGCCGAAGGGCGAGTGCTGAAAGATGTCCGCAGCGGTAAACTCCATTACCGGAGCCCAACCTGGCTCGAGGGCATGCGGATCGGAACCAACAACCGGATACAAGTCCGGGGGCCCGGGGTTACAGGCCTCCACAGAGGTGAGACCAGTGTTCGGCTCCACCGCCGATGAGTATGCGGCCTGCGGGGCGGGGTCTACCCCTCCGTCCTTGGGCAACACAACCTGTTCCGGATTTAGATCCGGGGCTATTGCAGGGATGATGTTCCGAGCATTGTCCGACAGCAGGTCTAGGCCCTGCTCGTTGTGACTGTCTGGCGCTCCTAGCACAGGGCTGAATCCTTCGAAGATCAAGTCTCTGAGAATATTAGCCGTGTAGTTCAAGTTTTCAAACCTGATCTGGTGGCCAGGAGCATAGCTGTCGATCTGCTCCACATGACCAAGTGAATTGGCCCACAGTGCGAAGCCGCCGAATAAAAAAGATATGTCCGGGGAGAAAAGTCTCGCCCTAGACCGTGTTATTGGCGATTGAAGACGCCATCAAGCCTCAAAGCAACGACACAGATGAACTCTCAATGAAAGCACCAATGTCGGTGTCAAAACTGGCGGATCTCGGGTAGGGGGTCCCGATCTGTGCGTCTTAGGTTGATGGTAACAGGAAGCAAGGGACACAATGTTTACCCAGGTTCGGGCCCTCTCTATGGAGGTAAAACCCTACTTCTTGGTTGATTAATATTGAAGATATGAGTAGTACAAGAGTAGATCTACCATGAGATCGTAGAGGCTAAACCCTAAGAGCTAGCCTATGATGGTATGATTGTAATTGTGATCGGCCTTCTAAGGACCATCCTCTCTGGTTTATATAGATGCGGGAGAGGTCTAGGGTTTACATGGAGTCAGTTACAAGGAAGGAAATATAATATCCAGATTGCCAAGCTTGTCTTCCACGCAAAGGAGAGTCCCATCCGGACACGAACCGAAGTCTTGAGTCTTGTATCTTTACGCTTCAATAGTCCGGACGATGTATACAGTCCGGCTGTCTGGATACCCAATAATCCAGGACACCCTCACTGGGTTTTCCAGAATGACGCCTTCGAGGTGTGAACTCGTGACTTGCCGGTCCCCAGTGCTGCCCAAGATCTTGGCACGCATGTAGAAGGGGTCGACTATCACGATGTCTGGGGTCTTGTCTCGAATGATCTGCATCTCCATACTCAGCGAAAACAGCCGGATGAAGGTGTAGTGCAGCGGATGAAGGTTAAACATAGCAAAGATGTCATCAAACCACAGGACGATCGTACCCTCGATGGTGCTATCCACAAAGCCCTTGCCCTCTGGCACCTTGGCCACGAAAACCGGGTATGCCACATCATTCTGGGAGAAACGCCGCTTCTCCAAAGAAAGAACACTGTCATGCAGACTCTGCATAGCACTGGTTGCAGCAATGAGCATATTTGTCGGTAGCATTGCCCTACCCGCCACATGCACCCTCCTCGAGATATCCATAGGTGAAGGTGGCACGTCCTGAGCACGGATCGTACTCGGTGCCGGCTGGCTCGCACTGGCGCCCTTGTTAGTCTTTTGTTCCCGTCCCTTCTTCTTGATCTGCTGTAATGGGATCGAGTTCTGCTCAAAGACCGCCTTCTCGAGCGTGTTGGGGCTGATAATATTTCGCACCTCGGCTATCTCAGGCTTGGTGAAGGCGGCAGCTGGAGGCGTCTCCTGAGAACTGAACGCCAGACGACGCCTGTTGCAATTGGGTTTCTCCGCGGTACCAGCTAGATCACGGTCGTCTTTTTCAGGGTTGGGTTCTTGAGAAGGAGGCCCGTGGAATTCGTCAGCGTACCCATGTTCGGCAAAGTACTTATCGACATTGGTAAATGTACCGTCGTCATTGTAGTCGTCCGGATCCTGTGCCATATGCATGTCCGGATCCTGTGCCATAGGGATGTCCGGCATGTCCGGTAGCGTTGCAGTGTTCTTGCCATGGCTTGGCGCCGGCACGACTGGCGGTCTTCTCTGTGGGGTGGTGTCCCCCGCCCGCAAACGAATCTGGCTCTTCGGCCAAAGCAGGGGCCAGCTTACGTAGGCGCTGAGGGTCATCTCATCATCTTCGTCGGCCCGAGCGGGTCGAATCGGAGGTAACAACTCGTTGCAGCCTGGCAGCACCCGAACCAGTTCAACCCTATACCCTATGGGTGGCATCGGATTACCGTGGAACACGGGTGAGGGAGTCCTAGATAAGGGGGTATCTGGACAGCCGGACTATATACTTTGGCCGGACTGTTGAACTATGAAGATACAAGATAGAAGACTTCGTCCCATGTCCGGATGGGACTCTCCTTGGCGTGGAAGGCAAGCTTGGCGATTCGGATGTAGATCTCCTCCTCTGTAAACCGACTCTGTGTAACCCTAGCCCCCTCCGGTATCTATATAAACCGGAGGGTTTAGTCCGTAGGACACAACAACAATCATACCATAGGCTAGCTTCTAGGGTTTAGCCTCTCTGATCTCGTGGTAGATCAACTCTTGTAGTACTCATATCATCAAGATCAATCAAGCAGGAAGTAGGGATTACCTCCATCGAGAGGTCCCGAACCTGGGTAAACATCGTGTCCCCAGTCTCCTGTTACCATTAGCCTTAGACGCACAGTTCGGGACCCCCTACCCGAGATCCACCGGTTTTGACACCTACATTGGTGCTTTCATTGAAAGTTCCTCTGTGTCATCGCTGCAAGGCTAGATGGCTTATCCAACCTTCAACCATGCTGTCCTGGGTGAGACTTTTCTCCCCGGATAGATCTTTGTGTTCAGCGGCTTCGCACCGCGGACCAACTTGCTTGGCCATCTGAAGCAGATCGATAGCTACGCCCCTAGCCATCAGGTCAGGTTTGGAAACCTAAACTACACTGCCGACATCCGCGGAGACTTGATCATCGACAGATTCGGGCCCGTGTCAGGAGCGCCGAACAATCACGACGAGCATGACCTAGATCTGTAGTCGGATAGTATTCGGAACATCGCACCTGCTATAGCTCCGGACTTTGTTCCAGAGCAGGTCGTGCCTTCCGAGGACAGGTGGATGGACCCCGCCTCGAAGGCCGCATGCTCATCGACGTTGGAGCCGAACACAGAGTCCTCTCCTTGGGAAATCTGTACCTCCGGACTCCCGGACTCATCTCCGATAGTGTGTTCCGGACCGCGCGCATCCGTGCCCATCGAATCTAATTGGGATCCAGTCATGGAGTTCGCCGCCGCGGATATCTTTCAGCACTCACCCTTCGAAGACGGGCTGAATTCATTAAGGTCTCTCTCTTTGTTAGGAGACTCCTTGCCGAACTATGTCCGGCTCGAGTGGGAAGCTGGCGACAAAGAAATTCATTACCCACCCACCACCCACTTAATAGCCACGGTCGATGACTTAACCGATGTGCTTAACTTCGACTCTGAAGACATCGACGGTAGAGACAATGATGCGGGAGAAGTACAGGAACCACCGCCCACAGGCCGCTGGACAGTCACCTCTTCATATGATATATATATATATATATGGTGGATACTCCCAAAGAAACCAATGGCGATGAGGCAATGGGAGATAACCCCTCGGGGAAGAAAGCAAAACATGGGCGTCCTCGGCGCCGCCCCAAGCCTCGCCACAACAATACCGACACTGGAGAAGAAAATCCAGATCGTGCCGAAGAGGAATACGATCCTGATCAACCCACCTTCGAGCAAGCCGAACAGGAACACGGGCAGGCTAGCCCAGACGAACAGGCGACGGACAGATACTTGGAGGACAATAACTATATGCCTCCCTCCGAAGACGACGTGAGCCTCGATAATGACAAATTCGGCGTACCAGAGGGTCCCATAGAGCAGGAGCGCTTCAAGCGCGGGCTTATAGCCACTACAAGAATCCTAAAAAAGAAGCAGCAGCAGCTCCAAGCTGACCAAGATCTGCTCGCAGACAGATGGACCGAGGTCCTGGCGGCCGAGGAATACGGACTCGAACCCCCGAGCAGGGGTTACCCAAAACACAAACCGCTAGAAGAAGAGGTCGAAGAGCCTGAAATTCCAGCACAAGACGAGGCTGACCGGCCACCATGTGGACGGGATAGAACGGCATATTAGGATGGACACCAGCCCGCACCCCCATGTCGGTTCACTACGGACCGGGGCAATACGCAGGACCTGTGGGACATATTGGAAAACAACGAAGGACAACCAAGATCGATCTACGGATCATGAGGGCGCGCCACAGCTCATGACACAGATCGTCACGCCGGATACAATACTGATAAGTCCGGCCGGGCCGGACATTACTGACCAAACCTGATCGGACTACGCGGCGACATAGCCCGGCACAGAGGCGCCGCACACCCCCTCTGCTTCACTGATGAAGTAATGGAACATGAATTCCCAGAAGGGTTTAAACCCGTCAACATCGAGTCATACGATGGCACAATAGACCCCGCGGTGTGGATCGAGGATTTTCTTCTCCACATTCACATGGCCCGCGGTGATGACCTACATGCCATCAAGTATCTCCCACTCAAGCTTAAAGGGCCAGCCAGACACTGGCTGAATAGCCTGCCAGCAAACTCCATTGGCAGTTGGGAAAATCTTGAGGACGCAATCCTCTATAACTTCCAAGGCACCTATGTGCGACCACCGGATGCTGATGACTTGAGTCACATTACCCAACAGCCCGGAGAGTCAGCCAGGAAATTCTGGACTCGGTTCCTAACTAAGAAGAACCAAATTGTCGACTGTCCGGACGCCGAGGCCCTGGCAGCCTTTAAGCATAATATTCGTGACGAATGGCTTGCCCGACACCTCGGCCAAGAAAAACCGAAGACCATGGAGGCACTCACGACACTAATGACCCACTTTTGCGTGGGTGAGGACAGATGGTTCGCTCGCAGCAACACCGCGCCAGGAAACCCTGGCACATCTGATATCCGTGACAGTAACGGAAAGCCACGGCACAACAGACACAAGCGTCGAAACAATGGCGACAATACAGAGGATACGGCAGTCAATGCCGGATTCAGCAACTCCAAATCCAGTCAGCGGAAGAAGTCGTTCAACAGAAACAATCCGGGATCGTCCAGTCTGGACCGCATACTCGACCGCTCATGCCAGATTCATGGCACCCCCGATAAACCAGCCAATCACACTAACAGAGATTGTTGGGTGTTCAAACAGGCCGGCAAGATAAATGCCGAGAACAACGACAAGGGGATGCACAGCGATGATGACGAGGAGCCCGGGCGTCCGAGCACTCAAGGACAGAAGAAACCCCCCCCCCCAGGTTAAAACGGTGAACATGATCTATGCCACTCACATCCCCAAACGGGAGCGAAAGCGTGCACTTAGGGACGTCTATGCGATGGAGCCCGTCGCCCCAAAATTCAACCCATGGTCATCCTGCCCGATCACCTTTGATCGTAGGGACCATCCAACCAGCATCCATCATGGCGGCTCAGCCGCATTGGTCCTTGACCCAATCATCGACGGATTCCACCTCACGCGAGTCCTCATTGACAGTGGCAGCAGCCTGAACCTAATTTATCAAGACACAGTGCGCAAAATGGGCATCGATCCGTCATAGATCAAACCCACCAAAACCACCTTCAAAGGTGTAATTCCAGGGGTAGAGGCCTGCTGCACGGGTTCAATAACACTGGAAGTGGTCTTTGGATGTCCGGATAACTTCCGAAGCGAGGAGTTAATCTTCGATATCGTCCCTTTCCTTAGTGGCTATCATGCACTACTTGGACAAACTGCATTCGCTCGTTTCAATGCGGTACCGCACTATGCATACCTCAAGCTCAAGATGCCAGGACCTCGTGGGGTCATAACAGTCAATGGCAATACAGACTGCTCCCTCCGTACGGAAGAACATACTGCGGCCCTCGCGGCAGAAGTACAAAGCGGCCTCCTCTGAAAAACAGCCAATTCAGCAATGACATCCCTGTACACCGTCAAGCGAGTCCGTAGTACCGCGCAACAGGACCGTCAGGCACGCCAGGAGCTCGACTAGCAATCCGGCCTCCACGTCACGTGAATACTCAGGTGGTCCTCATGAATGATCGTTATACCTGTTCTTACATACCCGCATGTAGCCTGCCCTTGGATAGGATATGTCAAATAGTCCTATTTTTCTGCTTAATGCATCAATTGTACACCTACATTTTGCCGTATTATCCAAATAAATTGGAAGTAGTACATAGCGTCAGCTTCTTATTACTATCCTCATATTTTCCGTTGAATATTTATTCAATATTGCATCCGTACACTTTGGTACGGTTAGTTTGCCAGGGGCTTCTTATCGAGCCCCATAAAATGGCAAGAAAAGTCCGAACACTTTCAACAGTGCGGCACCCTGAACTTATAGCATTATATGCATCAGCTCCGAATCATGTGTTGGGTCAATAGTTGGATTAGCTCGGCTCCCTTGTTTTGGTACCTTGCGTTCCGTTATATCAGCTAAGGTAACGTAGGGAGAACTACTGCGATTGTGTCCCGGTTCTTCCGGACGAGCACCTCAGTAGAGAAAGCCAAAAACTAACCGTCATGATGCGGCGAGAGCTGGTCGTTATTCGCGAGGTACTAAAATCCCTAAAGAATTTTTTCGCTCAAGGCGAGGAATCGGCCTTGCCCGATTTAGGCATGTATAACGCCCCAGTTCGGCTTTCCGAATACTAGGGGCTTCGCTGAAATTTAAAATTATAGACCTCTATGGCCAAGTGAGAGTTATGAAGCCGAATAGTCCGATTGTCTGGTTCGCTGCACTAAACACCTCCTTAAAGGACCAAGAATTTAGAAAAGGAGTGTTTAGGTTTTCCACGAACACCCCAGTACTAGTTACAAGGGGGCAGAAGCCGACGACTGGCCTGCTTTCAGATTTTGATAAACGGCCGCAGAGAAGGTAATATTTTAAATCAAACAAAGCATTATATAGCACAATCAAACTCGTCCTCATATTACACAGATGACATGAGTAAATTTACTCGAAAATAATGTTCTTAGGACATTCAGTCGCCACAAGCTGAGCGCCTTTCATAACGCCATTGTAATACATCTCGGGGTAGTGATGCTCCTTGCCCTTCGGGGGTCCATCCTTCACGAGTTTCTCAGCATCCAATTTGGCCCAATGCATCTTCGCGCGGGAAAAGGCCCGTCGGGCACCCTCAATACATACGGACTGCTTGATAACTTCTAGCCGTGGACAGGCATGAACCATCCGCTTCACCAGGCCAAAGTAGCTGCCGGGCAAGGGCTCGCCAGGCCACATACGGACTATGAGGTCCCTCATGGCCTGTTCGGCCGCATTGTGGAGTTCGACCAACTGCTTGAGTGACCCACTCAGAGGCATCGGGTGTTCGGCCCCAGTATATTGGGACTAGAACAGCTTCTCCGTAGAGCTCCCCTCTTCAGTGCGATAGAACTCTGTGGCATCCAAAATGCTACGTGGCAGATCTGCGAATGCCCCTAGAGAGCTCCGGATTCATGTAAGTAAAAGAAATGACTCCTCCACATGCTTGCTTTGCATAAAGAATGCCTTACCCTCCGCTATCTTCTTGGCCGCCTGGATTTCCTGGAGAGCCTTTTGGGCTTCGGCCTTGGCGTCGGCCGCGCTCTGGAGGGCCTTCACAAGCTCAGACACTTGCATCTTGTAGTCATGCTCCAGGGAGTCAGACTTCTTGCCGAGCTCCTGGAGCTCCTGTTGTACCTCTCCCACCTGAGCATCTTGCTTCTCTCGCTCGGTGCGCTCCGTATCTGCCTAGGCTTCGGCCGCGGACAGCGCTTCCTTCAGGGCCGCCACTTCGGTCGTGGTCCCTATCAAAAGCCATGATGCTCTTTATTAGCATCACCAACTTTTTATCCTCTATACGACATATGGACGGGGTTTCTCTTACCTTTGTTCGCCTCGAGCTGCTTCTTCACGAGGCCGAGCTCTTCTTCGGCTTGCCCCAGTTCGCGCTTAAGTCCGGCAACCTCAGTCGTGCGCGCAGCGGTGGTCAGCAGCAGTGCATGTTTGATTCATACAGACAAATACTATTATCTTCCTGCGGTTTATTAGTTGACCCTCCGTTTGGCTTTTCTTTCCGAACACCAACTAGGGTATCAGGGGCTACTATCTATTGGGTGATATTTCCTCACCCTTTCTTTACCTCAAAGCCTGTTAGCAGGCTGGTGCAGGCTTCGGTCAATCCGCTCTTGGTGGACCGAACTTCTCAATCACCATACCCATAAGTGTACGGTGTTCATCCTCGATGGAAGCGCCTCGAAGCACTTCCAACAAATTATCCGATGCCTCCGGCTGGGCGGAGGTAATCGGCACGGCCGGCTCGCCCTCCTTCGCAAGGGACTGCTTACCAAAATCCGGAACCTTTGTAGGCTCCAGCGCAGTAACCGGCTGGGAGCCAGACTTCCTGTGGCTCCCGTTAGCATAATCCATGGGTTCTCATCCCCCACGTGTTCGGCGCCTGAGATTTTTCCTTGGGGCATCTCCGGAACCATCGCCTCCTGCTCTGGCATCCTCCAGGACAACACCTCGGTGTCATCCACAGGTCGTGGGGAGGTTGGCATCGGCAGTGAATTCATCTCTGACTTGTTCAGAGACTCCTCCGAAGAGGACTCCTCGAGATCGGACCCGGCCGGACTGCATAAACGTGTTCGGCATCATTACAAACCATGAGGTCAAAGTCGCGCGGAAAATATTATGGAATGCGGATACTTACGACCTCGACCGGGGCTTGCCCCTGGGCAGCCACTCCTCATCGCTGAAAGCGGCGGTAGTGGAGTGATCGGGAAGGGACGCCTTTCCCTTCTTTGGCGTCCCGGCCTCCCCTGACGGGGCGGCCTTCCTTTTCTTCTCCTCCCTAGAGCGGGGAGGAGGCATCTCTTCATGTTTTCCCCCGTCTTT
>NC_041391.1:448146245-448160252 GCF_002162155.2 Triticum dicoccoides | reverse complement strand
AACGTCTTCGGACGACGATTCTATCATGGCCTTGCGCCGGAGACCTTTTCTGGTCCCCGCGGCCACCTTCTTGGGCCCTTCGGCCCCCTCAGTTGAGGCGGCCTTCCTCTTCCTCTCCTCCCCTTCATGGGAGGAGTGCGCCTCGTCATCTTCTGGCGAGGCGTCTGGTGCGGCCTGGCGCCGGAGACCCTTCCGGCTCCCTGCGTCCTTCTTTTTGGATTTTTTCTCCCGCACCTTGTAAGGCGCCGGAACCAGCATCTCTGCTAGGAGTGCACTTACGTGGTCCTCAGGCAATGGAGCCGGACAGTTAATCCACTCCGCCGTCTCCACCCAATCCTGTTCGGTCAACATAGTGACCTAAGAATCCTCGCATGAATATACCAGGAAGGAAACATCTTGTAATAACCAGAGGACTTACCGGACTGGCGAGGCGGCTTGCGCTGAGCCCCGGGTCCTTGGAAAGGGGAGGAGGAACTTCGCCGGTCTTAAACAACACCTTCCAGATTTCTTTGTGCGTTGTGTCAAAGAGCTCTAGCAGCATCTGGTGTTCGGCCGGGTCAAACTCCCACATATCAAATGCCCGTCTTTGACGGGAGAATCCGGCGAATGAGCATGACCTGGACCACGTTGACAAGCTTGATCTTCTTGTCCATCATACTTCTGATGCAGGTCTCGAGTCCGGTCAGCTCCGTGGGTTCGCCCAAGGCCAGGCCCTTCTTCTCCTAGGAAGTGAGCCGCATGGGGATTCCGGATTTGAATTAGGGGGCCGCTACCCAGTTGGCGTCGCGCGGCTCGGTGATGTAGAACCATCCTGATTGCCACCCCTTTATGGTCTCCACGAAGGAGCCATCGGGCCATGTAACATTGGGCATTTTGCCCACCATGGCACCTCCGAACTCCGCCTGTTGGCCGCTCACGATCTTTGGCTTCACGCAGAAGATTTTCAACCACAGGCCTAAGTGAGGCTTGATGCGGAGGAAGGCCTCGCACACGACGATGAACGCCGAGATGTTGAGGATGAAATTCAGGGCCAGATCGTGAAAATCTAGCCCGTAGTAGTACGTAAGCCCGCGGACGAACGGGTGGAGTGGAAATCCTAGTCCGCGGACAAAATGGGGGAGAAATACTACTCTCTCCCGAGACTTCGCAGTGGGGTTAATCTGTCCCTCTGTCGGAGGCATGTGCGCGATACTCTCGGCCAGGTATCCGGCCTCCCGAAGCTTGGTGATGTTCTCCTCTATGACAGAGGAGGCCATCCACTTGCCTCTCGCTCCGGACATGATGCGATCCTACGGAGAAGGTGAGAACTTGGGCGCTTGAGCTCAAGGGTGCGAGAACAGATGAGCAAAGGAGGAAGAAGGCGTAGGTGAAAATGGGAAATCTCTGTCCCTTTATAAAGGCGATGTAGAATGTGCGCCTCCCCGCTTGCCTCTCGAAATCTCTTATCTTCCCAACCGCCTCGATTAATGGTGCCGGTTGGGTTACCCATACCCGTATTGATGGAGATCCCCCGATAAGGGGAGACGATCTCTGCTTTGACAAGACGTGCCAAAGAAACCGCCTGGCAATATGTGCGGAAGCAGGTTGTAAAAACGGTTCGAATAAGTTACCGAGCCGTGGTGTGATGTCACACAACGAAGAATTGTTAGCAGATGAGATTCGTGGATTATTATTCTCTCTACGGTGGTATATGGAATTTATCTTGCAGAGTCGGACACAGTCCTTGTGTTTGGAATTAATTTTGGAGTGTTCGGAGGTGGAACCCGCCTCACAATGCCGAAGACAATCTACGCGCCGGACTCATCGTCATTGAAGCCTGGTTCAGGGGCTACTGAGGGAGTCCTAGATAAGGGGGTATCCAGACAGCCGGACTATATACTTTGGTCGGACTGTTGGACTATGAAGATACAAGATAGAAGACTTGGTCCCATGTCCGTATGGGACTCTCCTTGGCGTGGAAGGCAAGCTTGGTGATTCAGATGTAGATCTCCTCCTCTGTAAACCAACTCTATGTAACCCTAGCCCCCTCCGGTGTCTATATAAACCGGAGGGTTTAGTCCGTAGGACACAACAACAATCATACTATAGGCTAGCTTCTAGGGTTTAGCCTCTCTGATTTCGTGGTAGATCAACTCTTGTAATATTCATATCATCAAAATCAATCAAGCAGGAAGTAGGGTATTACATCCATCGAGAGGGCCCGAACCTGGGTAAATATCGTGTCCCCAGTCTCCTGTTACCATTAGCCTTAGACGCATAGTTCGGGACCCCCTACCCGAGATCCACCGGTTTTGACACCGACAATGGGGTTGCCCGGTTGAACGATTCTGCCCTTGGCGACATCGATCAAGTCGCCGCCCACGAAGTGCAGGAGAGTGCATGGAACGTCGGCGGTGCCTTGCGAAAACATGTAGGGCGTCAGGGATCCCCAGTCAAAGGCAAGGAGATGTAGTCATCGGCCGAGAGGCTTAGTTACCGTGATGCCGTCGAGCTCGGCTAATGTCGAGGCACCGCCAACGGCGGGCGTGCAACTGACGAAGGGGCCGCTTGCTGGCGAGGTGTCGGCCGGCGTACACCGGCCGGGTGCATTAATCTCCAATGCCCGTGTCGGCGCCGGAGACACGAATACCGCCTCCGCCGGAGACACCAATGGCGCCGCCTTCGCGTTGTGCGAGTTGCTGGCCGTGAAGCTGGGAATCGGGAGCGGCCCCTATTGGCCGCCTGCAATCCACGTCGTCAGCCCCTGAATCAAGGTAGGCACCATGGCGGTGAGCATCGTTCCCAGTTTTTGTTGCACTTGCTCTTGGATAATCTCCGGAATCTGGGCCACTTGTGCCTTGAGTTCTTGAACCTCGCGCGACTGGCTTTCCGAGCTAGTCTTTCTCTCCTTTCGCCCACTAGAGGTATGGTATGACGACCATTTTGTGGACAAGCCTTTGCCGGCCACACGACCAGCTAACGACGGCTTACTGAGCTTATCCTTGTTTTTCATTATGTTCAACGCCCTATTTAGAGTGTTGTCCCAAGCAGGGGAGCTCTGAGACGACCCCGCGCTACTGCTTTCAGTCTCCTGGGGAAGGAATGTGAACCATTTAGAAATTTGGCTTCATTAATTAGAATGCAACCGTATGGAGCTAATTTACATGGGGGTGTATTCCTTACCTGAACAAGCTCAAGCGCCTTGGTCTTCGGATCCGTGGTAAGCTCCTTTCTTACCGGGTCCTCCTTGTACCGGGCCCTGACAAAGTTCCTGGTCTGGTTGTCACGGTATATCTTGAAGCGAGGCGGTAGGCCTTGCTCGGCACGCTCCGCGTCCTCCTTTTCCCATATAGGCTCCGCCACTCTGTAACCGCCGGGACCGAGTTGGTGGACCCCTAAGTTCAACTCCCGAATTTCTTTCCCCCATTGACTTGATTCCACGGTTGCACTGCTCTCGCACTTGATCTTGAACTCCTTGTAGTCATCTTCACTGATCACCTTTTTCAATCATTCTCTTCACCGAGCTTCTCCAAGTAGACATGGACGTGCTCATCCTCGTGAGGGAAGCACTTTTCACTTTATTCCCTGAGAGGCATGTGTTTGCAAAGTCAGCGGGGAACTTGTATCGTTCGTGTAGCTTCTTGAAGAGGAGGTTGCGCAAATTCCCTCGGTCCTTATGCCTTAGGTTCTCGGTGTTGATCGAGACGGTGTTCTGGAGAATGCCCCGAGCTGAACCTAGTACCCCTTGACTAATTCTTTGGGCCCCGTTGGATGCCGGTCAGAGTTCACTTTAGTAAATTCCTCCTTGACGGTGCCGAGCACGTTCGGGCGTCGGTCCTTCCATTGCCTCTTCGGTTGGCTGCCATCAGTGTGTGCGGCGCCATCATCAGTGGTGGCATCCTCAGCAGCACCATCAGTGGTGTCATCCCCGACGCCACTAGGGGTTGTGTAGTCAGGATCAGTGTCTTCCGCGGCGTCCTCATAGCGGTGAGGTTCTTCCTCCATCTTCTGGGATAACTCCCAGAATTGCTTGCTGCCCGAACCACCGGCCTCATCGTTGTTGGCCATGTTTCTATCTAAATAGGAAAAAGTTTGGTCAAAAAGTTGGTTATTGTCAAGGAACAAGATCATGGTCTCATCATTTAGGGTTTGTCGACACCGAGGCATCCTAAAAGCTAAGCTTTTATCATTTAGGATTTGTGTCGACACCGAGGCACCCTAAAAGCCTAAGCTTTCATCATTTAGGTTCTTATCAACACCGAGGCACCCTAAAAGCCAAGGTTTTATAATTTAGGGTTTGTCGACGCGGAGGCACCCTATAAGCTAAGCTGGGAAGGAGAATTCTAAGTTGGGCCTAATAACTTGGCTCTATTGCCACCTATGGTTTAATGCAGCAAGAATAAAGGGGCAATTGATCCTACTTAATTAAGTACTAAGACCCGGCCCATGCATTAGTCACAAGTACCCCATATGTCCTATTTTTAGCAAAGTCATGCTAAAATTCACGGAAAATTTCAGCATGACCTTTGCTGAAAATAGGACATATGGAGTACCCGAATTTGCCGGAACGGAAGTTAATCGACATTCCATCAAACTCAAGGGCCTCTCGGGGTACCTGCAAAATCATCACGACACGATGGTCGGAGACAAAACCCAGCAAACTAACAAAGTTACTGACGTGTTTACAGAAATTGTTTTCTGTAAAAGATGATCATCATCTTTACAAGTCTTTCTCAATGTGATCACAAGTAATTTAGAGGCATCACAAGTAATTCAGAGCATCACAAGGCATTAGTAGTTCAGTACATGAACAAGTTTTACAAAGCACATCAATATGTACTGTATTTCATTGTGGAGTGATATACAGTATGTTAGAGCAAAGAAACAACTTAATCCATGCCTCAGCTTATCAATAGTCATTACTTGTCAAATACAGAAGAAGGAACAATTTATTTGTGACATAGTTACAAATGATGACAGAATAAAGCAACACCCTGCACTAGCCTAAAAACAAGTGAAGTTTCACCCATATAAGAACAAGTGAATTATAGTCACATTGACACTCCTGGTTTTCTACAAACACCAAGTACTAGGGCACACAAAGTTCTGAAATTTGTTTGCCTAACTGAATTAACTGAATTTTCAGTAACCGAATAAACTGAATTTTCAAAACTCCAAGAAGCCATTTAAAAAAATCCTCTCATCTCATATGAGGAGTGTTAATCCTAAGACTAATTGTTTGTTGTGCAGTACAGCTACAGTGATGCCCTGTCCATTTATCCCTCCCCAACTAGATACTAGAGTAGCACTGTTGATGCCCTGTTCTTGCTGAACTTTATGACAGTATATACAACAACTTATCCTAAATGTGGCTCGAACTGCAGATTTAAAAATTAAAGGACACAAACTCAAGCAAGCTTCCTGAACAATACCCTGACAGAAAACATAGGACAAGCAATGAATTTCTATAACCAGTAAGAACAAGGGGGTGATTTTAGCAAGTTAAGTGTAGCTTTAGCACCCTGTGCATGAAATGTATCATGTATCAAACCATCAATTAACTACTGAAAAACATAAATGTACCATGTGAACATATAATACCTTCACGAGCGATCTCAATGAGTGTGAACCAACAGAGTGTGGGTCACCACAGATTCTGTAGTCAGAAACCTTCAGGACAGAGTGAAAATAGTTACAATATGCTTGCAAGTAATTTTTCTGTAACTAAGGCACAATATGCTTGCAAGTAAATCACAATATGCTTGCAAGTAATTTTTCTGTAACAGTCTTGTCCCTATTTTAAGGACAAGCAAATAGATACAATGGATAACTTTGACACAATCCTAAGGCACAATCCTCTGACTAATTCATCACTGTAGGCCAGCATGAAACACACTCCTCCAAAAAAGCCTAATATTCCACTATTATTGCCTGTAAAAAAGCCTAAAATCCACTAGTATTGCCTCTAAAAAAGCCTTAAAAGTCCACTATTATTGATAATCAAAATATGATCTGAACTGTACGGAGTTAACTGAAAAATGAGTGTTAACTGAAGTTTTCCAGTACAGCTCATAACTGAAGTTATTCAGAGAATATAGTGACATCAAATGTAGTTAATTAGTCTTAATTGAATCTTAGTTTGTATTGTTGTCAGAGATTCACACATGCTCCCCTAATTATTTTGTCTGTATCTTTAGATTATCTACTTTAGGCACAATCATATACAATTCTGATTGTACTGTTTAACATGTATGCCCATGAAAATAAGCTACAACAAAACTCTGCATTTAGTTAAGATTAAATGTAGAGTTTTTAACTGAATTTGAACTGAATGCACAGGGTATGACTGAATTGTCTATGATCCCCCTAAAGTAGATAATTAAAAGTTTAACTTTGTTTCCCTATGACTGAATTTTAATTGAATGCAAAGTTTTTTCATACAGTCAGCTACACATGAATGCAGAGTTTAACAAAGTTTTCATATGACAATTAAAAGTTTAACTTTGTTTTCGTATGACTGATCCCCCTCCATCAGACTGTACTGTTTAGATCATGGGGAAACTGACCTAACCGGCACAGTACGCCGACGACCTGTATCACGGTCGGGGGGAGGGAGGGAGGGAATGGGGAGGAAGGGTGGAGAGGGAGGAAGGAGGAAGGAGGAGAGGTACCTGGGCGGGCGCGGCCGGTCGCCGGAGGGGTCGGGGTCAGGGTTGGGGTCGGAGTCGTCGGCGGTGGCGGCGGCGGCAGCGAAGGGATGGCTCGAGGGGGTCCGAGCTCGTCCAGGTCCTCGTAGTCAAAGAGGAAGATGGCAGCGGTCCTCCTGGGTTCCTCGGTTGGTCGTGGGGAGGCCGGCGGCCATGTGCTTTGCGGGTCGGCGGCGGTCGGCGTCCTACACCCCTTGCCCGGACTGAGGTAGAGGCGGCGCAGGGCAGGGGCCGACGCGGGTGAAGGGGTCCTAGATAAGGGGGTATACGGACAACCGTACTATATACTTTGGTCGGACTGTTGGACTATGAAGATACAAGATAGAAGACTGCATACCGTGTCCGGATGGGACTCTCCTTGGCGATTCGGATGTAGATCTCCTCCTCTGTAAACCGACTCTGTGTAACCCTAGCCCCCTCCGGTGTCTATATAAACCGGAGGGTTTAGTCCGTAGGACACAACAACAATCCTACCATAGGCTAGCTTCTAGGGTTTAGCCTCTCTGATCTCGTGGTAGATCAACTCTTGTAATACTCACATCATCAAGATCAATCAAGCAGGAAGTAGGGTATTACCTCCGTCGAGAGGGCCCGAACCTGGGTAAACATCGTGTCCCTAGTCTCCTGTTACCATTAGCCTTAGACGCACAGTTCGGGACCCCCTACCCGAGATCCGCCGGTTTTGACACCGACATTGGTGCTTTCATTGAGAGTTCCTCTATGTCGTTGCTACAAGGCTAGATGGCTTCTCCAAACTTCAACCACACTGTCCTAGGTGAGACTTTTCTCCTTGGACAGATCTTCATGTTCGACGGCTTCGCACTGCGGGCCAACACGCTTGGCCATCTGGAGCACATCGATAGCTATGCCCCTGGCCATCAGGTCAGGTTTGGAAACCTAAACTACACTACCGACATCCGCGGAGACTTGATCTTTGACGGATTCGGGTCCGTGTGAGGAGCGCCGAACAATCACGATGAGCATGACCTAGATCTCTAGTCGGACAGTATTCGGAACATCGCACCTGCTATAGCTCCGGACTTCGTTCCAGAGCAAGTCGTGCCTTCCGAGGACGGGTGGATGGACCCCGCCCCGAAGGACGCATGCTCATCGGTGTTGGAGCCGAACACAGACTCCTCTCCTCAGGAAATCTATACCTCCGGACCCCCGGACTCATCTCCGGTAGTGTGCTCCAGACCGTGCACATCCGTGCCCATCGAATCTAATTGGGCTCCAGTCATGGAGTTCGCCGCCGCGGATATCTTTCAGCACTCACCCTTCAGAGACGTGTTGAATTCATTAAGGTCTCTCTCTTTGTCAGGAGACTCCTGGCCGAACTATGTCCGGCTCGAGTGGGAAGCTGGCGACGAAGAAATTCGTTACCCACCCACCACCCACTTAAAAGCCACCGCAAGTGACTTAAATGACGTGCTTAACTTCGACTCCGAAGACATCGACGGTATAGACGATGATGCGGGAGAAGAACAGGAACCACCGCCCACAGGGCGCTGGACTTCTACCTCTTCATATGATATATATATATGGTGGATACTCCCAAAGAAACCAATGGCGATGAGGCAATGGGAGATAACCCCTCGGGGAAGAAGGCAGAACATGGGCGTCGTCGGCGCCGCCCCAAGCCTCGCCACAACAATACCGGCATTGGAGAAAAAATCCAGATGATGCCGAAGAGGAATACGATCCCGATCAACCCACCTTCTAGCAAGCCGAACAGAAACACGGGCAGGCTAGCCTAGACGAACAGGCGACCGACGGATACTTGGAGGACAATAACTATATGCCTCCCTCCAAAGACGACATGAGCCTCGGTGACGATGAATTCGGCGTACCAGAGGATCCCATAGAGTAGGAGCGCTTCAAGAGCAGGCTTATAGCCACTGCAAGAAGCCTGAAAAAGAAGAAGCAGCAGCTCCAAGCTGACCAAGATCTGCTCGCAGACAGATGGACCAAAGTCCTGGCGGCCGAGGAATACGGACTCGAACCCCCGAGCACGGGATACCCAAAACACAAACCGCTAGAAGAAGAGGTCGAAGAGCCTGAACTTCCAGCACAAGACGAGGCTGACCGGCCACCACGTGGATGGGATAAAACGGCATATCAGGCCGGACACCAGCCCACACCCCCATGCCGGTTCACTACGGCACAGGGCAATACGCAGGACCTACGGGACATATTGGAAAACAACGCAGGACAACCAAGATCGATCTACGGATCATGAGGGCGCGCCATAGCTCATGACACAGATCGTCATGCCGGATACAATACTGATAAATCCGGCCGGGCCGGACATTACCGACCAGACCTAATCGGACTACGCTACGACATAGCCCGGCACAGAGGCGCCACACACCCCCTCTGCTTCACTGATGAAGTAATGGAACATGAATTCCCAGAAGGGTTTAAACCCGTCAACATCGAGTCATACGATGGCACAATAGACCCCGCGGTGTGGATCAAGGATTTTCTTCTCCACATTCACATGGCCCGTGGTGATGACCTACATGCCATCAAGTATCTCCCACTCAAGCTTAAAGGGCCAGCCAGACACTGGCTGAATAGCCTGCCAGCAAACTCCATTGGCAGTTGGGAAAATCTTAAGGACGCAGTCCTCTATAACTTCCAAGGCACCTATGTGCGACCACCGGATGCTGATGACTTAAGTCACATTACCCAACAGCTCGGAGAGTCAGCCAGGAAATTCTAGACTCGGTTCCTAACTAAAAAGAACCAAATTGTCGATTGTCCAGACGCCGAGGCCCTGGCGGCCTTTAAGCATAATCTCCATGACGAATGGCTTGCCCGACACCTCGACCAAGAAAAACCGAAGACCATGGCAGCACTAACGACACTAATGACCCGCTTTTGCGTGGGTGAGGACAGATGGCTGGCTCGCAGCAACACCGTGCCAGGAAACCCTGGCACTTCTCATATCCATGATAGTAACGGAAAGCCACGACGCAACAGACACAAGTGTCGAAACAATGGCGACAATACGGAGGATACGGCAGTCAATGCCGGATTCAGCAACTCCAAATCCGGTCAGCGGAAGAAGTCGTTCAAAAGAAACAATCCGGGATCGTCCAGTCTGGACCGCATACTCGACTGCTCGTGCCAGATTCATGGCACCCCCGATAAACCAGCCAATCACACTAACAGCGTTTGTTGGGTGTTCAAACAGGCCGGCAAGATAAATGCCGAGAACAAGGACAAGGGGCTGCACAGCGATGATGACGAGGATCCCCGGCATCCGAACATTGGAGGACAGAAGAAATTTCCCCCCAGGTTAAAACGGTGAACATGATCTATGCCACTCACATCCCCAAACGGGAGCGAAAGCATGCACTTAGGGACATCTATGCGATGGAGACCGTCGCCCCAAAATTCAACCCATGGTCATCCTGCTCAATCACCTTTGATCGTAGGGACCATCCCACCAGCATCCATCACGGCGGCTCAGCCGCATTGGTCCTTGACCCAATCATCGACGGATTCCACCTCACGCGAGTCCTCATGGACGGTGGCAGCAGCCTCAACCTGCTTTATCAGGACACAGTGCGCAAAATGGGCATCGATCCGTCACGGATCAAACCCACCAAAACCACCTTCAAAGGTGTAATTCCAGGGGTAGAGGCCCGCTACATGGGCTCAATAACACTGGAAGTGGTCTTCGGATCTCCGGATAACTTCTGAAGCGAGGAGTTAATCTTCGGTATCGTCCCTTTCCGTAGTGGCTATCATGCACTACTTGGACGAACTGCATTCGCTCGTTTCAATGTGGTACCGCACTATGCATACCTCAAGCTCAAGATGATAGGACCTCGCGGGGTCATAACAGTCAATGGCAATACAGACCGCTCCCTCCGTACGGAAGAACATACTGTGGCCCTCGCGGCAGAAGTACAAAGCAGCCTCCTCCGACAAATAGCCAATTCGGCAACGACATCCCCGAACACTTTCAAGCGAGTCCGGAGTACCCCGCAACAGGACCGTCAGGCACGCCAGGAGCTCGACTAGCAATCCGGCCTCCACGTCATGGGAATACTCAGGTGGTCCTCTTCAATGATCATTATACCTATTCTTACATACCCGCATGTAGCCTGCCCTTGGATAGGATATGTCAAATAGTCCTATTTTTCTGCTTAATGCATCAATTGTACACCTACGTTTTGCCGTATTGTCCATATAAATTGGAAGTAGTACATAGCGTCAGCTTCTTATTACTATCCTCATATTTTCCATTGAATATTTATTCAATATTGCATCCGTACACTTTGGTATGGTCAGTTTGCCCGGGGCTTCTTATCGAGCACCATAAAATGGCAAGAAAAGTCCGAAGACTTTCAACACTGCGGCACCCCGAACTTATAGCATTATATGCATCAGCTCCGAATCATGTCTTGGGTCAATAGTTGGGTTAGCTCGGCTCCCTTGTTTTGGTACCTTACGTTCTGTTATATCGGCTAAGGTAGCGCAGGGAGAACTACTGCGATTGTGTCCTGGTTCTTCCGGACGAGCACCTCAGTAGAGAAAGCCGAAAACTGACCGTCATGATGCGGCGAGAGCTGGTCGCTGTTCGTGAGGTACTAAAATCCCTAAAGATTTTTTCTTCTTAAGGCGAGGAATCGGCCTTGCCCGATTTAGGCGTGTATAACATCCCAGTTCGGCTTTCCGAATACTAGGGGCTTCTCCAAAATTTAAAATTATAGACTTCTATGGCCAAGTGAGAGTTATAAAGCCGAATAGTCTGATTGCCTGGTTCGCTGCGCTAAACACCTCCTTAAAGGACCAAGAATTTGGAAAAAGAGTGTTTAGGTTTTCCAGGAACACCCCAGTACTAGTTACAAGGGGGCGGAAGCCGACAACTGGCCTACTTTCAGATTTTGATAAACGGCCGCAGAGAAGGTAATATTTTAAATCAAACAAAGCATTATATAGCACAATCAAACTCGTCCTCATATTACACAGACGACATGGGTACATTTACTCGAAAATAATGTTCTTAGGACATTCATTCGCCACAAGCCGAGCGCCTTTCTTAACGCCACTGTAATATATCTCGGGGTAGCGATGCTCCTTGCCCTTTGGGGGTCCATCCTTCACGAGCTTCTCAGCATCCAGTTTGGCCCAATGCATCTTCGCGCGGGCAAAGGCCCATCGGGCACCCTCAATACATACGGACTGCTTGATAACTTCTAGACATGGACAGGCATGCACCATCCGCTTCACGAGGCCAAAGTAGCTGCCGGGCAGGGGCTCGCCAGGCCACATCCGGACTATGAGGTCCCTCATGGCCTGTTCGGCCGCATTGTGGAGTTCGACCAACTGCTTCAGTTGGACACTCAGAGGCATCGGGTGTTCGGCCCAGTATATTGGGACCAGAATAGCTTCTCTGTAGAGCTCCCCTCTTTAGCGCGATAGAACTCCGTGGCATCCAAAATGCTGCGTGGCAGATCCGCGGCATCCCGAGACTTTGTAATGGGGATAATCTGTCCCTCTGTCGGAAGCCTATGCGCGATACTCTCGGCTAGGTATCCGGCCTCCCGAAGCTTGGTGATGTTCTCCTCTATGACAGAGGAGGCCATCCACTTGCCTCCCGCTCCGGACATGATGCGATCCTATGGAGAAGGTGAGAACTTGGGCGCTTGAGCTCAAGGGTGCGAGAACGGATGAGCAAAGGAGGAAGAAGGCATGGGTGAAAATGGGAGATCTCTGTCCCTTTATAAAGGCGATGTAGAATGTGCGCCTCCCCGCTTGCCTCTCGAAATCTCTTATCTTCCCGAGCGCCTCGATTAATGGCACTGGTTGGGTTACCCATACCCGTATTGATGGAGATCCCGCGATAAGGGGACACGATCTCTGATTTGACAAGACGTGCCAAAGAAACCGCCTCGCAATATGTGCGGAAGTAGGTTGTAAAAACGGTTCGAATAAGTTACCGAGCTGTGGCCTGATGTCACACAATGAAGAATTGTCAGCAGATCAGATTTGTGGATTATTATTCTCTCTACGGTGGTATATGGAATCTATCTTGCAGAGCCGGACACGGTCCTTGTGTTCAGAATTAAATTTGGAGTATTTGGAGGTGGAACCCGCCTCGCAATGCCGAAAGCAATCTACGTGACGGACTCATCATCATTGAAGCCTGGTTCAGGGGCTACTGAGGGAGTCCTGGATAAGGGGGTATCCGGACAGCCGGACTATATACTTTGGCCGGACTGTTGGACTATGAAGATACAAGATAGAAGACTTCGTACCGTGTCCGTATGGGACTCTCCTTGGCGTGGAAGGCAAGCCTGGCGATGGACGTAGATCTCCTCCTCTGTAAACCGACTCTGTGTAACCCTAGCCCCCTCCAGTGTCTATATAAACCGGAGGGTTTAGTCCGTAGGACACAACAACAATCATACCATAGGATAGCTTCTAGGGTTTAGCCTCTCTGATCTCGTGGTAGATCAACTCTTGTAATACTCATATCATCAAGATCAATCAAGCTGGAAGTAGGGTATTACCTCCATCGAGAGGGCCCGAACCTGGGTAAACATCGTGTCCCCAGTCTCCTGTTACCATTAGCCTTAGACGCACAGTTCGGGACCCCCTACCCGAGATCCGCCGGTTTTGACACCGACATTGGTGCTTTCATTGAGAGTTCCTCTATGTCGTCGCTGCAAGGCTAGATGGCTTCTCCAACCTTCAACCACGCTGTCCTAGGTGAGACTTTTCTCCCCATACAGATCTTCGTGTTCGGCGGCTTCGCACTGCGGGCCAACTCGCTTGGCCATCTGGAGCAGACCGATAGCTACGCCCCTGGCCATCAGGTCGGGTTTGGAAACCTAAACTACACTGCTGACATCCATAGAGACTTGATCTTCGACGGATTTGGGCCCGTGTGAGGAGCGCCGAACAATCACGATGAGCATGACCTAGATCTACAGTCGGACAGTATTCGGAACATCGCACCCGCTACAGCTCCGGACTTCATTCCAGAGCAGGTCGTGCCTTCCGAGCTAGCGGGAAGATTACTAATGGCGCACCCCCTGGCGGTGCACCATTAGTATGTTTTTTATAGCAGTGGCGCAACCCCGAGTGGTGTGCCATTAGAAATCTTTTTTATAGCAATGGCGCACCACCCGAGCGGTGCGCCATTAGTATGTTTTTTATTATTATTATTATTTAGTAGCATCTAATAATTTTTTAGAAAATGAATATGAATATGAAACACTAATATTTTTTTATAAAAACAGTAATAATTTAGAGGGTGCGGGGGGTGCTCGGCGGCGGTGGAGCGGGCCGGGGAAGGTGC
>NC_041391.1:448120657-448145965 GCF_002162155.2 Triticum dicoccoides | reverse complement strand
GCCAGGGAGGGTGCGGGGGGTCGACGGCGGCGATGGAGCAGGATAGGGTGCGGTGGGTCGGCCGTGGTGGAGCTAGCGGGGGAGGTGCGGGGGGGTCGAGATCGAGATGGAGGGGGATAGCGATCAAGATGGAGGGGGTAGCGATCGAGATGGAGGGGGATCGAGATCGAGTGTCCTCATGAATATTCAATATTTTTTTCATACTGAAAATGAAAAAATATCATCAAATTTGAAAAAATATTCATGAATTCAAAAAGTGCCCATGAAATTTGAAAATATTCATGAGTTCAAAAAGTGCCCATGAAAATACAATCGAGAAATGAAGGCTACAATTAAATACAATCGATCTTAGCTAGCTATCTGTTCGCAATCTTCTTGCCCTTATTTTTCGTAAATGGAGTTCTTCTGTTGAACGTACGTCCTTTAGGTAGGGTGGTCCTGCTTCTTCTTGTGGTGTATGCTAATACTTCAACGTTGTCGTCATGTTCCATCTTCGGGTCGCCGTACTTGTCGAAGTCTTGCTCATTGGCGACTCCATCCATTCCGATGATCTTCCTTTTGCCTCTCCTCACGACAACACGATTGGGCTTTGACGGTTCGGTAATGAAGAAGCATTGGTCCACTTGGGAAGCCAGTACCCATGGCTCATTTTTCGCGGTGACGTTTGCGCCCGCGGTCTTGGATTTGGCTTCGGGTATAACCATGGTGGTGAAATATCGGTCTTCTTTTATGACGCTCTTGGCCCATCTGACACGGAACATCGGGACCTTCTCTCCAGCATAGCTCAGCTCCCAGATCTCCTCGATCCTTCCGTAGTATCTGTCCTTGTTGTTACCGGTGTAGGATTCCATTGTTACCCTGGAGTTCTGATAACCATCGCTCTTCATGTCCTTTCCCTCGGTGTAGAATGTGTAGCCGTTGATATCGTACGCCTCATACGTCATCAGGTTGTGCTCGGTGCCCTGTGACAAGGCGAATATGAGTTGTTCTTCCGCGAAAGAATCCTCATGTAAAGGGTACAACAGAAGCTTCTGCTTGAACCAATGCATGAAACATGCGTTGTGCTCTTTGATTATATCTCCGTCCGTCCTCTGTTGGCCTCGGTCATTGTACGTCTTCTCAATAAAGGTTTTGTGCTCTACCACCCAACGATCGACCACGTCTATGTGTTGTAGCGCGACTAGGTTTGCTCTTTCAAAGTCGGCGAGTCGACCCTTGAAGTCGACATGCATTTCGCAGCGACCCTCACGGTGACCCCATCCAGCGAGCCTGCCGAGGTTCCTGTTGACGGGCAGACCAACGGGGTTCTCGATGCCTAGATAATTCGTGCAGTAGGAGATGCACTCTTCGGTCAGAAAGCCCATGGCTATGCTTCCCTCTGGACGTGACAAGTTGCGAACGTATCCTTTGATGACACCATTCATCCTTTCGAACGACATCATGCTGTGCAGGAACATCGGCCCGAGTTGGATGATATCTTCCATGATATGGACCAGCAGATGCACCATAACGTCGAAGAATGCGGGCGGGAAGTACATCTCAAGCTCGCATAGTATCACCACGATCTCTTCCAGTAAACTTCTGAGTTGCCTCACGCCAACCGACTTGCGAGAGATGATGTCGAAAAAGTTGCGTAGGCCAAATAGCATTTCACGGACGTGCACGTCCATGATCCCACGGATTGCAACTGGAAGTATCTGCATCATCAGCACGTGACAGTCGTGAGACTTCATCCTACTAAACTTCTGCTTCGCTGAGTCTAGGTATCTACTTATCTTCCCCGCATAACCGTAAGGAAGTTTTACTCCTACGAGGCAGGGGAAAAACTGATCGATCTCCTCCTGACTTAGAGTGAAGCACGCTGGAGGGAAGTCATTTCCAGTCTTCTTGGCCTTTTTGCCTTTGCAACAACTTTCCGTGTCCTGCTTCGCCTCATCATCATCATCATTAGCGTGAAGCTCCTCCCTGATGCCCATTGATTTCAAGTCTGCCCTTGCTTTCGGTCCATCTTTGGTCCTCTCTGGCATGTTGAGCAGGGTACCAAGCAGACTCTCGCACACGTTCTTCGTGATATGCATGACATCAAGGCTGTGAGGCACACGGTGGATCTTCCAGTACGGCAAGTCCCAGAAAACAGACCTCGTTTTCCATACCTTCAGCAGCGGCTCTGGCGCCTTTCCCTTCTTTCCTGGCTCTGGCACCTTTTGCTTCTTTCCCGGCAGTGGGCAATCTTTCCAATTTTTCAACAGCTCGTCTATTTCCTCGCTGCTCCTCGTAAGCGGGCGTCTTCGGGGTTCAATTTCACCATCGAACAGATCCTTGTGTTTCCTCCATGTGTCGTCATCGTGAAGCCACCGTCGATGTCCCATGAACACGGTTTTCAAAGACCCGGGATATCTATCTAGCTGGCGATACATTGTGTCATCCATGCACCTGACGCATCCAGAAAATCCGTGGACCACCTGCCCGGCGACATATCCGTAACCGAGATAGTCGTGCATCGTCATGAGTAGTGCGGCTCTCATAGGGAAATATTCTTTCTCTACGGTGTCCCACGTATTGGGTGGCATTTTCCACAGCATGTCTAGCTCCTCTTTCAGCAGCCCTAGATATAGATTGATGTCGTTCCCTGGTTGTTTCGGCCCTTCAAGTAGCATACTCATGTGAATGTAATTCCTCTTCATGCACAACCAGAGAGGAAGGTTGTACATCCACACAAACACAGGCCAGGTGTTATGTGTGCTTCTCTGGCTGCCAAACGGATTGACTCCATCGGTGCTCGCGCCCAGCATGATGTTCCTTGGATCCTTCCCAAATTCTGGGTGTTCAAAGTTCAACGCTTGCCACTGGCTCCCATACTTAGGGTGACTCAGCATCTTGTCTTTTTTATTTATCTCCGGATCATTTGCGTCATATTCTCGCTTCTTCTCCTCCCTATCCGCGTGCCAACGCAGGAGTTTTGCTACCTTAGGGTCCGCGAAATACCGCTGCAGACGAGGAGTGATCGGAAAGTACCACACCACTTTTCGAGGAGCTTTCTTCCTCTTCTTGTATCGAGTGACGCCGCACATCGGACATATGGTAGACTCCGCGTGCTCGTCCCAATAAATGATGCAATTGTTCATGCACACATGGTATTTCACGTGCGGTAAATCCAGAGGACACACGATTTTCTTTGCCTCCTCGAAACTGGTCGGGCACTTGTTCCCCTTGGGAAGACGTTCGCGCCAGAATGATATGTTCTTGTTGAAGCATGCGTCGGTCATTTTGTGTTTTACCTTCATCTCCAGAGCCATGGGCCTTACTTTCAGGAGGGTATCCTCGGGACTGCATCCTTCATACAATAGAGTAACCGCGTCTATCTCCAGTTGATCCATCTTGGCGTTCTTTCGGGCGGCAGCTCTTGCGTTATCCCTCTGCTTGAGAAGCAGCTCTTGAATATGAGGGTCCTACACCCAGCCCATCAATGGTCCATCGTCGTCTGCTCCGGCATCTTCATCTTCATGATCATGCCCTTTGTCTGCTCCGGCATCTTCCTCATCATCATGTCTGGCTTCTTCTACATGATGACCGTGTACTACATCTACTTCGTGATCATGTCCTGGAGATTCTTCGTCTTCTCGCCCGCCCTCGCTGCGGTTGTCTTGCTGCCCTTCCTCAATTCTTGCCCGGCCCCCATGGACGACTTCATAATCATCTTCATCACCTTGCCACCGATAGCCATCCATGAAACCACGTAAGAGCAGGTGGTCCCGCACCTGTACGGAATCTGGGTCCATAAGGCTCCTCAGCTTGCATCTTCGACACAGACATCTTATCTCCGTCTCGTTCTTTTGAAGCATATCAGCCTTCGCGGAGCTCAAAAACCTATTCACAATGCCTTCAGTCATCGTGCAGACCATGGTCGCCTGCGGGGTAGAGCAAAACGATATTTTAGAACCAAGAAAAAATTTGGCATGACTTTGCCTAAAAATAGGACCAAAAAGAATGCATAGTGCCAAAATTCTCGCCGAAACGGAAATGAATCAACATTCCGGCAAAATATTGGCAACTATCGCATTTCAAATACCGGTACCTGCAAACACAAACATATATGCAACACCACAAACATACATAGATCTAGCTAGGCCATAAAAAGTGCATGTGCACGTTGTTGGACGGAGAAAAAAGTAGATCTACAACATAAAGATAGCTTTCCCCTTACTTACCTATCAAAAAAGGTAATTTAACCACTTAATTTGGATGAATCTATGGTGCAAATGAGGTGAGGAGGAGGAGGCAGCCGAGACAAGCTTGGAGGTGGAGGTGGAGAGAATGAAGTGGGGAAAGTGAGTGTGTAGGTGTGGCTGTCCAAAATATCTAGCAGGTCCCAGGTTACTAATGGCGCACCAGCTGGTGGTGCGCCATTAGTAGTTTTGCAAAAAAAATTATAGTAGTGCGCACTCTATGGCTGGTGCGCCATTACTAGTTTAACTAGTAATGGCGGACTGAAACCTGGTGCGCCATTACTAGTTTAACTAGTAATGGCGCACTGAAACCTGGTGCGCCATTAGTATTTTTTGGAAAATAAAAAAATTGTTACTAGTGGCGCACCGTGTGTCTGGTGCGCCATTAGTGTCTATCACACTAATGGCGCACCGACACATGGTGCGCCACTGCTATATAGTAGTGGCGCACCACATGTCTGGTGCGCCATTAGAGGCCATATCATCTATAGCCCTTTTCCTAGTAGTGACTAGGATGAACTGTTTCTGACTAGGTAACACAAAATAAACGGTCAACCAAATCAAGGTGTGTGTGATATACGACATGTGGTTCACGTGGATGAACTGTTTGTGTTGAGACAAGAGAACATAAATGCTTCAATATAACAAGATGTGTGTGATACGTGGCAAACAGGTCTATAATCAGAAATGTGTGCGAAGACCGATAATAACACAGACGATTGCTGCTAATAAGACGTGTGTGTTGTGCGATGGGATTGCATACACAAAAACAACATATATATAGACACACTAACACACACTTCCTCATGTCAAGGATCTGCCTGTGCATCTCGTAGAATGTGTACACGCTCTTGGCCACGAACCTGAGATGAGGTTCATCCAGTTGCCGCATACAGGCCTTGTGCCAGGATACGGCACTTGTTCTCTGGGCATCCTGCTTCATCTTTTCGTAGTAGGGGTCGATGATTACCGAGGCGAGTCCTTCTTCTTGCTGCCCCGGACCCTGTAGTGGTCACGGATTTTGACAAGGTTCTGGCAGGCCAAGCCCGTAACACTGAGCGCTTTTACATCGTTAGTTGTTTCCACCATGGCGAACTTGTAGTCAGTGTTGTTGACAAACCTGTTGAAACGGTAGCAAGGCTCTCTAGCCATGCAGTAGTGGTATATCAGGACATGATGGCACATGCATAACTGGACGACGGCAACCTTCTGATCTATGCCGGGACGACCGATGGTGTACTGGAGGTCGATGCCGACCACCTTGTACTTTTCTCCAGCAAGCAACTACTCAACGGTGTTGATGTAGTCGTCCACCATGGCTGGGTCGATGGTGTACACCATCGAGAGATCCATCTCCCTCGCGTGGGTATACACTTTATGCTAGCCGAACTCCATTAGAGCGCCGCTAGACATCCCCTCTCTATGTGTCGTCGTGGGTGTGCTTGAGGTGTTGTGGGGCGCGGTCAAAAGGTTGAAGAGACTAAGGTTATAATGGCCGCGGGAATTAAAGGGGAGGCCGGACGGCATGTCCTGATGGCAGTTCTAATTCGCAGCGCGTAACTCCATCGTGTCGCATGTAACTACATCGCGTGGGAACGCCTGCAGTGCAACCGCATGCATATGGGGCCCCCGACATGATCATGCGCAGGCCCAATCGATGGCAGAGCGCGCACGAAGGACCACGAGCAAAGCACTCCGCGGTCACCTCAATGGCGAGCAACCATATATATGCATATAATAGTTGAACAAGCAAGGGAAAGTTGTCCACAACCAGAGCGTGCCGACGGACGCGAGCAGAGCGCGCCGCGGCGCCTAACGGCGAGCACAGCGCGCCGCGGCACCTAATGGTTGAACTGTTTATATAGATTAAGCACGACTGCTTAATCTATGAATGAAATATATGCTTAATTACTGAATTTTAGTTGCAAAAATTAGATAGTGCCAGTGATTTTTAGCTGCATATTTTGACAAATTGCCATTGTAGCCGCTAGATGTCCTCTCTGTATGTCTCATCATGGGTGTGCTTATTGTGTCGTGCGCTGGCCCCAAACACTGGCAGCACAACTTATAAATTGACAGGATGGAGTATTAGTTACAATAAGGCATATAATTAAGCAAAGGGATCACACATGTCTGTATTGACTGGAACGAGAATGCAATAGCTTTATAAGAATTAAGAAGGCAATAAGAAAGATGCATCCATCAAGGTACGACCTCCTCCTCCTAAAGTCAGTGCGCCGGGCCACCAAGGTCAAGGTGCTTGTCAGCAAAGGAGCGGCTTTTGTGGCGAGGTCAAGGTGCTTGTCAGCAAAGGCATCCAAGGCCTCCAGCCCATTGAAGAAGGCCAACGTCGTAGCGTCCTCACTGGCCTTGTAGATAACTATGTACACGATTTTCTCGTACACGTGGATGTGTAGGTCGACGAATTCTTGCAGGGCGAGGCGCCTCGCGGCGAGCGCGACCTCCAGGAGGACATTCTTTGTGGCGTCGGCGGGCAGTCGCAGGGCCACCAATGCTTTAAAGAGGTTCCGACCATGGAGGTCGATTAGGGTGGCAGGCAATGAGGAGTCCGGGCGCGCAGGCTGGAGGAGTATGGCGATGTCGTCCACGAGCTTGTTGACGACGGTGAACTTTTTGGTGGTGGCAACGATCATCTGGTCCAACTGAGAGTCGTAGCTGGCGTCGATGGCGGCCATCCACCAGCCGGTGGCCAACACCGTCTGGAGACGATCCTCGGTGCCATGCCGCAGGCCGGCGTCGTGGACCGTCTAGCACAGCCGCTGCCCGCTCACGCGCATCGCTGCCATGGGTCTGGATTGAGCACTTTTGCGCTTAGTGTAGATGCTTAGGCAAATTCTTAGGTGCGTACGATGTGGTAGATGCATTGGAATGAAGGGGCACCTTTATATGAGTGCAAACTGTGTTGCCTTCACATCGTGCTGCCTCTGTTCCCGGTCCTCCTCCCATTACTTCCCTCATGCATTCATGATGCTAATTGAAGGGTGACGCATCATTGGTCGTTCAACATTTCGGGAACCGCTACCCTCTCCCTCGTCTGCATTAAAGCCGTATCGGGAACTGCGCCACCCGCTGTCAAATCGAATAGTATTGCGCTGCCCACTGCACGCCCGGCTGAACACGCCTCCTCGCCTCCATCTATGCTTAATTACTGAATTTTAGTTGCAAAAATTAGATACTGCTAGTGATTTTTAGCTTCATATTTTGACAAATCACAGTGTTACAAGGTTGACAAATGGCAATGTTACTAGATCAACAAATGTCAATCTTTCCAGTTTGACAAATGGCAACATACCCAATATGACAGATGCAAATCTTACCAAATTGTTTGTAAAGTAGTTGCACATGGGTCATCCAAAACAACCGTTTGCATTGAAGAGATGCACAAATCCTACTCTCACTTTGCATACAGTTGTTCTTTCTAAAACATTTGCAATCAAGAGCCATTAAAACCAAGACACGTGGTGTCACGTGAATGGTCAAAATTTGAATTATGCACATAAATGCATTGAAAAACTCAATTAATGCATAAAAATGTCCAAACGAACCCCGAAAAATCCAAAAAATTGACAACACACTCCTGTTGTTCTATGTTGACACGATTAAAATTTTCAAAGCAATAAGAGGCAATGGATATCGTTTTGTCCCCAAAGGTGGGATGTTCCCTACCAAAACCATCAGGCTTCTTGTGAGAAGCTCTGGTTTTTTAGAAGCATATCCCCAAACCTGCCCCAAATGGGACAAAGTTTTTACCACGGCATGTTGATGTCGCTCCATGATAGCATGCATGCCAAGTTTTATGAATTTCAGATGAGCTTTGGATTTACTAGAATTTAAAAACCAAGTATCTCAATGTTTGCGGCCGAGTGACGGTGGCAGGGTGTTTGACATTCATTCCCATTTCTTGCATGGGACCTAAGAATGCAATCAAGGACACATATTTGAATTTTCAACCAATTTAGAGCATGTGCCTATAGAACAAATTTGAATTATGCACATGAATGCATAGAAAACTCGGTTAATGTATAAAAGTGTCCAAGTGAACCCCCAAAAATCCCAAAAATTGACACAACACCCATGTTGTTCTATGTTGACACTAGGAAACAAATTGAAATCGAGAAGAGGCAATGCATATTGTTTCGTCCAGAAAGGTGAAACGTTCCCTACCGAAACCATCTGGCTTGTTGTGAGAAGCTCTGGTTTGTGAGCAGCATATCCCCAAACCTGCCCCAAATGGGACAAAAAAATTACCACATCATGTTGATGCCGCTCCATGACAGCATGCCAAGTTTCATGAATTTCAGACGAGCTTTGGATTTACTAGAATTTAAAAACCAAGTATATATCTCAATGTTTGTGGCCCAGTGATGGTGGCACGGTGTTTGACATTCATTCTCATTTCTTTAATGGGACCTAATTAAGCATGCAACCAAGTACAATATTTTAATTTTCAACTAATTTATATGCATTAGAGCACGTGCATGTAGTTCAAATTTGAATTATGCACATGAATGCATACAAAACTCAGTTAATGTATAAAATGTCCAAGCGAACCCCCAAAAATCCCAAAAATTGACACAACACCCCTGTTGTTCTATGTTGACACTAGGAAAAAAATTGAAATCGAGAAGAGGTAATGCATATCGTTTCGTCCAGAAAGGTGAAACGTTCCCTACCGAAACCATCGGGCTTGTTGTGAAAAGCTCTGGTTTGTGAGAAGCATATCCCCAAACCTGCCCCAAATGGGACAAAAAAATTTACCACGACATGTTGATGCCGCTCCATGACAGCATGCCAAGTTTCATGAATTTCAGACAAGCTTTGGATTTACTAGAATTTAAAAACCAGGTATATATCTCAAAGTTTGCGGCCGAGTGATGGTGGAATGGTGTTTGACATTCATTCTCATTTCTTGCATGGGACCTAATTAAGCATGCAACCAAGGACATAGATTTGAATTTTCAACTAATTTATATGCATTAGAGCATGTGTGCATGAAGTTCAAATTTCAATTATGCACATGAATGCATAGAAAACTCAATTAATATATAAAAATGTCCAAGCGAACCCCCAAAAATCACAAAAATTGATACAACACCCCTGTTGTTCTATGTTGATACTAGGAAAAAAATTGAAATCGAGAAGAGGCAATGCATATCGTTTCGTCCAAAAAGGTGCAACATTCCCTACCGAAACCATCGGGCTTGTTGTGAGAATCTCTGGTTTGTGAGAAGTATATCCCCAAACCTGCCCCAAATGGGACAAAAAAAATACCATGGCATGTTGATGCTGCTCCATGATAGCATGCCAAGTTTCATGAATTTCAGGCGAGCTTTGGATTTACTAGAATTTAAAAACCAGGTTTATATCTCAATGTTTGCGCCCGAGTGACGGTGGCATGGTGTTTGACATTCATTCTCATTTATTGAATGGGACCTAATTATGCATGCAACCAAGGACACATATTTGAATTTTCTACTAATTTATATGCATTAGAGCATGTGCATGTAGTTCAAATTTGAATTATGCACATGAATGCATAGAAAACTCAGTTAATGTATAAAAATGTCCAAGCGAACCCCCAAAAATCCCAAAAATTGACACAACACCCCTGTTGTTCTATGTTGACACTAGGAAAAAGAATTGAAATCAAGAAGATGCAACAGATATCGTTTCGTCCAGAAAGGTGATACGTTCCCTACCGAAACCATCAGGCTTGTTGTGAGAGAAGCTCTGGTTTGTGAGAAGCTTATACCATAACATGGCCCAAATGGGACAATATTTTTTTACCCCAGCATCTTGATGTCGTTCCATGATAGCATGCCAAGGTTCATGAATTTCAGACGAGTTTTGTATTTACTAGAATTACAACAGCAAGCACCTCAACATTTGCCGGAGAGCCACAGTGTCGTGGTGTTTGAAATTCATCCCCATTTATTGAATGGGACGTAAGCATCAACCCATGGACACATATATCATTTTACAACCCATTTTGGTGCACCGGAGCATGTGCATGTGGTTTAATTTTGAATTGTGCACCTGAAATTCCTAGAAAATCAAGTTACCGTATAAAAATGTCGAAACGAACCCTGGATAATTCAAAAAAATTGATGACACACCTATAGTTGCATGTTCACTATAGATAGAAGTTCTAGCAATTCAAACACCATCCTTTGCAGCTGTGACCCCATTATGTAATTCAAATCAAGATGAAAAATCAAGTAGATCCCACACAGTTTATTATCACCAACCGTGTGAGATGCAGTACAAAATATCATGGAGCACCGTCAGTGTATAGTATGCCTATGGCTTACTCGAGAAGGTTCATTGCCTACAGTCCATAGCCTGCTCTGAATAAGGGACTGTGTCTGATGACACTTTGCGCGCCAGTTTTTTTGCTGAAGCGATTCCAAATTTTTGACTTCCACGGAAATATCTGCCTCCCCGCCCCCTCCCCCTTACCAAAAGCCACATTTCCCCTGTTTCCGCCTTCCTTTCCAAGTTGAAACCTCCACTCCTTGCTTGTAGTGTTGCCTCCTCACCGGCGACCCTCCTTCATGTTGCTCGGCCTCGCCTATCCAGGCAGGTAATCCACACCCAAACCCCGTCCTCCTCCTCCTTCCACATCCCACATGCCCCGACCGCCGGCGCGACACCTTCCGCCCAAATCACCGACCCCTCCACCAAATAAGCATCGTCCTAAGCCATGGTGCATGTAGTATATCCAGGATCTCAGGGAGCATTTGGCAGCAGAGAAGCAAATCGCGGCCACATGCACGGATGAGGTCGCGATGGCTGCCATTCGTGCCGACCCCCAGATCTTGGAGGAGCACCTCGCCGTCTAGGCCACCATCGACGCCTCATGGGTTGATGCCGCGACGTGGTTGGCTGCTTTAAATGATAGTTCGTGGCATTTTCTCAAGGCCACTGTCGGTGCCTTTGACAAAGACTGCGAGGTGTTTTCTCAGCGTGCATGTACTTACCTCATCTCGAGAGCCAGCAGGTTGGTGCCCGGAGTGGCTCAGGCAACTCACCACTACAACGAGGGCACCCACGGTGCGGAGGCCTCGCCCTCTTCCATGTCCAAGGAGCCAATCATCATCGATATCTCCAACAATGAGTAGCTTGTCTTATTAGCTCACTATAAGGACCCATGTTCAGTTTGCTAGCTATTGCCTTTCCTTAACAAATTCTAGTGAATTGTGCTATCTACTTTTACCATGTAATCTTCTGCTCTAGTGTATATCTTCTATATGTCATGCAATGTGGTGTTCAGTTAACTATTTGGTTAAATTATGCAAATGTGATGTTCAATTCTTTAGGGTGCAATTTTCCAAGTTGTCAAGCATGCTTGGTTCGGTTAACTGTCTGATCTTCTATTAGGAGTATGTTATATTGTGCAATTTGGTGCTTAGTTAACGTTTGGTTCATTTCTTGTGGTGTATAGTTAATTGTTTAGTTCAATTCTGCAATGCGATGTTCAATTGTTGTGTGTGCATTCTGTTATTGTATACCATGTGAGAAAAAATCGAATTTGGTTGTACTAAATACATGAGAAACAAATACAATTGCTATATTTCCAAGTTGTTAAGCATGCTTGGTTTGGTTAACTGTCTGATCTTCTATTAGGAGTATGTTATATTTGTGCAATGTGGTGCTCAGTTAACGGATGGTTCATTTGTTGTGGTGTTTAGTTAACTGCTTGGTTCAATTCTGCAATGCGATGTTCAATTGTTGTGGCTGCATTTTGTTATTGTATACTATTATACCTTGTCTTTTTTATTCCTTTGCCCCATTTCAAATAGAGAGAAGATATTTATGCACATCCTTGTTTTCAGGCCTTTCCAAAATAGTTCACTGATGATTACCTCTCAAACCACCTGCATGGTCAGGAGGCGAGGAAGGTATTCATACGACACCCAGGGTTCAATATTGAAGTGTTCCTCAAGAGGACGAAGGATGGACGGTCAATCATCCATAGGCACTGGCCTAAAGTTGCAAAGACCTTCAACATCAATGAAGGCTCAATATTCGTCTTCCGCTTCAGCAGTTTTCCTGATGAGATGCATCTGTCTATGTACCTTCTATGATGCTAATTTTGAAAGGTTCTAGATGTTGCATGTGAAACATGGTGCTGGTGCAGTTGCGTAATGGGGTAGCTGACTGCTGAAGCTATATCATGTTGTACTCTAATGTATTTCAATTATGAAATCCTGCTTCCTTAATATGGGAATGAAATATACTATGTGTTTAATATGAATGTCAATTAGATTAATAAATGGATTATTAATAATAGGGTAATTAGCCTGCTAATTGGTTTTTGCTAATGCAAACGGTTATTGAGAAAATACCGTGGGCGATGACCTAAGGCAATGCACACAGTGTAGGATCGAAAGTATGTCTAGAGGGGGGTGATTAGACTACTTGACCAAATAAAAACTTATCCTTTTCCCAATTTTAGTATCTGGCAGATTTTAGCCAACTTAGCACAAGTCAAGCAATCTTAACACAATTCAAGCAAGCATGCAAAGAGTATATGAGCAGCGGAATGTAAAGCATGAAACTTGCAAGAATGTAAGGGGAAGGGTTTGGAGAATTCAAACGCAAGTGGAGACACGGATGTTTTTGTCGTGGTTCCGATAGGTGGTGCTATCATACATCCACGTTGATGGAGACTTCAACCCACGAAGGGTAACGGATGCGCGAGTCCACGGAGGGCTCCACCCAAGAAGGGTCCATGAAGAAGCAACCTTGTCTATCCCACCATGGTCGTCGCCCACGAAGGACTTGCCTCACTAGCGGTAGATCTTCACGAAGTAGGCGATCTCCTTGCCCTTACAAACTCCTTGGTTCAACTCCACAATCTTGTCGGAGGCTCCCAAGTGACACCTAGCCAATCTAGGAGACACCACTCTCCAAGAAGTAACAAATGGTGTGTTGATGATGAACTCCTTGCTCTTGTGCTTCAAATGATAGTCTCCCCAACACTCAACTCTCTCTCACAGGATTTGGATTTGGTGGAAAGAATATTTGAGTGGAAAGCAACTTGGGGAAGGCTAGAGATCAAGATTCATATGGTAGGAATGGTATATCTTGGTCTCAACACATGAGTAGGTGGTTCTCTCTCAGAAAATGTAAGTTGGAAGTGTAGGTTCGTTCTGATGGCTCTCTCTCCAAATGAAGAGGAGGTGGAGGGGTATACATAGCCTCCACACAAAATCTAACCGTTACACACAACTTACCAATCTCGGTGGGACCGAATTGAGAAACTCGGTCAGACCGATTCAGTAAATCTAGTGACCCTTAGGATTTTCAGTGGGACCGACATGCAACTCGGTAGGACCGATATGGTTAGGGTTAGGGCATAACGTAATCTCGGTGAGACCGATTACACAAACTTGGTGGGACCGACTTTGGTAATAAGCTAACCAGAGAGTTGGTCAGGTAAACTCGATGGGACCGTTCGCTCATTTCGGTGAGACCGAAATCTTACAAAAGGGAAACAGAGAGTTTACATTGCAATCTCGGTGGGACCGATCGCTCATCTCGGTGGTACCGAAACTTTATGTAGGGAAACAGAGAGATTACAATCCCATCTCGGTGAGACCGAGATCCCTATCGGTGAGACTGATTTGCCTAGGGTTTGTGGCAGTGGCTATGACATCTGAACTCGATGGCGCCGGATAGAAAGAATCGATTGGGCCGAGTTTGACTTTTGGTTTAGGTCATATGTGGATGTGAGAAGGTAGTTGAGGGTTTTGGAGCATATCACTAAGCACTTTGAAGCAAGAACCTCATTAAGCAACACCTCATCCCTCCTTGATAGTATTGGCTTTTCTTACAGACTCAATGTGATCTTGGATCACTAAAATATAAAATGTAGAGTCTTGAGCTTTGAGCTTGAGCCAATCCTTTTGTACTTAGCATTTTGAGGGGTCCACTTTTCTCATCCATGCCATGCCATTCATTGAGCTTTCCTGAAATATTTATCTAGAAATAGCATTAGCTCAATGAGCTATATGTTGTTAGGAATTACCAAAACCACCGAGGGATAGTTGCACTTTCACACAGTTTCTTCTATGCATCGTGTTTGATGCATTCAATGATGCAAATGATAAAATTATTAATATTGTGTGCGATGGGAACGCCATCACAAACGATTTAACGGGGAAAATTGTGTGTGATGTACCTACGAACGAAACATTTTCCTTGCAATGACTATGTGGGATGTATATACGAACGGAAATGTTTCGCGGGGACTGACTGTGTGGGATAAACTTATGACGGGAAATGATTTTGCATGTATAATTGTATTTTTTATCACTACTGTACGTATAACTGTATTTGCTCGCTCACGGTCGCACACGACCTTATTTTACCGAGCATGTGTGCCAGGAGGGCATATCCCCGATGGTTCTGGGTCGTGTGGGAAGGACCCCCCCCCTAGCGCCCACACTCACTAGGTGACAGTTTCGAATGTCGTCGCGGAAAGGGGTTAAAAACTGTTTGTATAGCACCGACGCGTACTAGTGCTAGTTCTATTGCCCAATCTGCCACGTCGCTACATGTGGATCTTTTTCCACTCCACCATCTCCCCAATTTGCTATCCTCTCTTCTGTTGATCACGCAGACGAAAACCTTAATTTGCACTATTAAAACCCTACTTCATGCAGACTAATCCATGTCTGGGTTGACTAAGGAAAGGAAGGGAGAAAGTACTGTCAAAGAGACTAGGTATCGAACCCGCATCTATGTTGAAAAGGGGAAATCGGTAGCTAAGGAACGAGTCTCGTGTCTCTTGGTTGAAAAAGGGTAGAAAGGCATGACAACGCAATAGAGAATGACCAGGTCGATCGGTTTGTTGTCCTCACATAGGAAAAAGGTGGCTAAAGAGAACAAAAAAGGGACGTAATCCATATATGTTGCCTGGATATTTCTTGCTCTGGGCAACCATCCGTCCCTCACCACTCTATGCGTCCATGGAGGTACATCGTACTGGTGCGCCCACTATCTGAATGGGCCTCCCATGCTGTTATTGCCACTTTTTTGTTGTTAGTATAATGCCACGGGTAAAGTCAAGCAATTCTACTGCTAAAGTGATGCCACATTTAATTAAAGTCGCGTTCAGTCTACTGCCACTAATAAATTTAAGCAATGTCATTTAATGTCACGTGATTATTTCAGGGTTAGTTGTTGATTGTGGATGTATTAAAGATTTTTCAACTAAGGCATTCTATTGATGTTGCACAGCCAGTATACCAATGATGAAACTTTTTACTACCTTCATATTTTTGCATTGTTAATGCTTATAGATCAGATACCTCACTTTCATGAGACAAGTCAATTTTTTTGTACAGTGTCTCCAAAATGCCAAGGTGCTGATGCATTTTATTTCGGTTAAATTGCACAAAAAATTATGAAGAGAAGAGGAAAGGTCAAGAGTGGGCACCTCCTCCTCCTCCGGCTCTTTTCTTGATTCGTTTGATCAAGCTTTTATGATTGATCGATTATCAAGATTGGGATAGCAATTTTTAGTCCCCTCGAGTTCAAAATGATATTTACCTTGAAGGTACATGGTTTGCAATTTTTTATACTATCATTAGTTAATAATGCTAGTTACCTTTAGACTTTTGTATTTGGTTTAATGTTGTTGCACAACTAGTATACCAATGCTGAAATTTGTTACCTTTACATTTTGTATTGTAAATGCTTATAGAAATCTTCCAGTGCTAGCTTATGGAATTTGTTCAGTAAAACCATTGTACTTACCCTGTAATAAAAAAACTACTCTACTGTTGCACTAGCCACTGGATTAGTGTATATTTGTACTATTTTAATGGTGTTGCATTAGCGTATGGACATATATAAGGTGTGGCAAGCTTTCCCAGATATGTGCTCAAGAAAACTACTACCTATTTTTCTAAATACTAGATGTTTGGGTACTTTAAATTGAACTGCGAAAATGTCTTATATTAAGGAACAGAGGGTGTAGAGTTTGTTCAAATTATGCCGGTAAAGCTAGTCACACCTTTGTTAAAATTTGTCGGCGCTCTGGGAACGGGGGTCCCCAAGACTTGCCTGCCTGCGGCCTGTAGTGTGGCTCAAGTGGTGGCCCAGTACGGCCCATCTTCATCAACTCAAGCTCAAGACCCTCGCGAGGGGCCATGCCACGTGGGACGATGACGCAAGGCTTCCTCAGGAGTGGCCTCACCAGGTAGGCTCGTGAGGAGGCGGAGAGATCAAGGCAGGGGTACCTCGCGTGATACCCGTGATGCAAGCCATGACGATCGAGACCAGGCGGGCGTCAGCCTGTGCAGTGTCCTTGTTTCCTATTTGGTGCAAAGAGGGCAAGCACGGGCGCGGAGTACCAAGGCATCAAGCAAATGTTACCATTTCGGTGCAACAAGGCCAAGACCACCAGAGCGGCAGGACGGAGGTCATCGTGGATCCCAAGACGGTGTCATCGCTAGTGCTTTAGCAGTCGAAGACCACCTTTAGTCAGGATAACTTCTACTAGATGTTCCCCTTCAAAATGCCCGTTGTTGGCGCCCTTCCCGCTCAATATTTGGGAAGAGGACAAGGGCCTCTATAAATAGGGCTAGCCACCACAGTAGAGGGACATCTCATCAGGATCTGATAGAGAGCCATCGAGAGCGGATCGAATCCTTCTCAGGCAAATCACCACCACAAGAACACCTCTCGCGAGGCTGTTCCTTCCTTGTACTGTTCATCATCAGCCCCTGAGGCAATCCACCACACCACACACTGGAGTAGGGTATTACACCACAACGGTGGCCCGAACCAGTATAAATCTTGCGTCCCTTGTGTTGTTCATCGTTAGCTTAGATTCTCAGCGAGGCGTTGGAACCTGGATCGATAGGGGGAAGATCTTCGCGCGCACCCCAGAGTTCGAACCTTAAGGGTTTTGCCGGAACCCGATATCCGACATTTGGTGCACCAGGTAGGGGTGCACCGGAGCTAACCCTTTCATCGACCCGCTCTTCGTCAACACCGCGCTTCGCCCTCATGGCGGACAACGTGCCGCCCGCTCTGGCTACGGACACCAGCACTGGGGCCAGGGGGCTTCGAGCCTTGGCCCCTGCCTTGCGACAGGTCCAGTGGCCGAACAAGTTCGAGCCAGACATGCCGCCGTGCTACGACGGCGCGGCGGATCCGCTAGCTTTCCTATTGGTGTATGAGGAGGCCGTCCTCAAGGCCGGGGGCGACGACAGGGTCATGGCTAACTGGCTGCCCATGGCCCTCACCGGCGTCCCGCGCATGTGGCTGCTCCACCTGCCAGCGGCTTCGGTGGCCTCCTGGGAGGAGCTGTGCAGCCTCTTCCTCGCCCATTATGCTGCGCCGACGCCCTCGGTCGTCGCAGCTCTCCTGGGCGGCTCGCGAGCCCCACCCTCGAGCCGCCACGTCAAGCCGTTCGTCCGCCAAATCGGTGTCGCCTTCAAGCGCCGCGAAGCCCCCCGGGCTGGGTGGCACCTAAGGCCGACTTCACCTTCAGCTCGGACGATCACCCCTCCAACACCGCCTGCTCGGGCGCGCTCCCGATGTTGTGCACCCCCACCATCTGCCAGGTAGCCATCACCAGGACCCTCATCGACGGTGGTGCTGGCCTCAACGTGCTCTCGTTGGAGGCCTTTAGCCTCCTCCACGTGTCGTTGGAGTGACTCCAACCCAGCAAGCCCTTCTCGGGCGTCGGAGGCAGTTCCACCAGCTCCCTAGGGCAGATCCGCCTCCCGGTGACCTTTGGCACCCACAACAACTTCTGCACGGAGTTGGTCGACTTCGACATCGCCCCCATCGGCCTCCCGTACAACGCCATCCTCGGCTACCCTGCCTTGGCCCAGTTCATGGCAGCGACTCACCTGGCCTACAACCTCATGAAGATGCCCGGGAGCAGCGGCGTCCTCACCATGTCTAGAGATACAAAAGATGCCCTGCATGCGCTCAGGCTCGCCTTCAAGGCGGCCACCATGGCGCAGCCCGCCAGCGCTGACACCCTCGAGGCCAAGGGGGCTGTGCCAACCAAGAAGAAGCAGATGTTCAACTAAGACAAGGCGGAGACCAAGCAAGTGCCAGTCGATGAGGATGGATCCTCCGGCGCCACCTTCACCATAGGTGCCAATCTCAACCCCGAACAAGAAGAGGCCTTAGTGAAGTTCCTGCGCGCGAACAAGGAGGTGTTTGCGTGGGAACCCAAGCAGCTAGCAGGGGTTCCAAGGGAGGTGATTGAGCATCATCTAAACGTGTGCCCCAATGTGCGCCCCGTGAAGCAGAAGGCAAGGCGACAATCCACCGAGAAGCGGGCCTTCATTGTCCAAGAAACCCGTAAGCTTGAAGTTGCGGGTGTCATTCGCGAAGTTCGCTATCCTGAATGGCTGGCCAACCCTGTTGTTGTGCGAAAGAAGGGGGGAAAGGAGCGCATGTGCGTCAACTTCACCAACCTCAACAAAGCCTGCCCTCAAGACCCGTTCCCACTCCCCCGCATTGACCAGATCGTCGATTCCACCGCCGAGTGCGACCTGCTATGCTTCCTGGATGCCTTCTCTGGCTATCACCAAATCAAGATGGCAGTAGAAGACATGGAGAAAACAGCCTTCTTGACCCCGTGCGGGGTGTACTGCTACACCTACATGCCGTTCGGGTTGCGCAACACAGGCGCAACCTTTCAGCGACTGATGCATATCGCCTTGGGCCGGCAGATCAGGAGAAATGCAGAGGCCTACGTTGATGACATCATGGTGAAGTCTCGGGAGGCCGAAACCCTGATACAGGACCTGGAAGAAACCTTCGCGAACCTTCGCGAGGTGGACCTGCGGCTCAACCCAGAGAAGTGTGTGTTCGGTGTTCCTTCTAGCAAGCTTCTGGGCATCCTTGTGTACCACAGAGGTATTGAGGCTAACCCGGAGAAGGTCAAGGCAGTCGAAGACATGAATCCACCGCAAACCCTCAAGGAAATGCATAAGCTCACTGGGCGAGTGACCGCATTAGGGCGCTTCATCTCTAAGCTGGGGGGACGTGCCCTGCCCTTTTTCAAGCTGATGAAAAAGAAGGGTCCGTTCGAATGGACTCAAGAGGCTGACAAAGCATTCCAAGACCTCAAGAAGTACCTGACCAGCCCTCCAGTGATGGTGGCTCCACGCCCTCGAGAGCCCTTGGTGCTCTACCTTGCCGCCACACCCTACTCCGCCAGTGCAGCTCTAGTGGCGGTACAGGAGGAGCGCCAGGTTAAAGTTGTGCCACGACCGGCCACGGCAGTGCAAGACCAAGAAGGCCTCGCGAAGACCACGGCCGCAGCAGATGGAGGCCAGCCTCAACAGGGGGACGCCCCCACGGCTGAAGAGGCCGCACCAGGCAGCCAGGGGCTGGGGGCTCCGTCGTCTCAGGAGGCGCCTGACCCTTCAGAGGGCACTGACCTCACCAGCACGCCTACCCTCGTCGAGCACCCAGTGTATTTTGTTAGCACCACTACTAGGGAAAAGGCTAGCAGCAGCACGGGTTTTAGGTGTATCAGTAGCGCGGGGTGGGGCGCTACTAATAAGGCGCTACAGCTAACATATAGCAGTAGCGCGTGGTCACCGGCGCTACTGCTACACAAGTGTAGCAGCAGCGCGGTTACTGGGAGCACGCTACTGCTAGTAGCTATAGCGCCCTTTGCAGCAACGCACTACTACTATAGAGGCGCTGCTGCTAACTTCTATACACTCGCTACTGCTAATTTAACAGGTTTTTTGTTTTTTTGGGCATATTTGTTTTGTATTTGAACAGGCTTTATAGAAGAATCTTTAGCACATAGAAATGTCATCATGATACACATACAAATGCCTGCGAGACCACGAATATAATCATAGCATATACACACAAATAGTCTCATCCTAATCATCATCCAACACAAAGTGGTCTCTTGTCATCATCTCGAAAATAGCGATACAAGTCCTTGATTACTTGCAAATACATCGTCATCCATCTAAACAATGGTGTACGCGAGAAGAGCTATCACTTTGAGTACATGACTTCATATCCCTCTCTCGCATTAGCGTGAACCTAAACTAACTACTGCCTGTCGCTCGGAAACCGGAAATCGGCAACACCTGGGCCTGACACTCCGGCCACTCATCGTATATATACTCCTGGCGTAGCACTTCTTCGCATCGATGATCTATGCACCTGCATCGTCACATGAGTCGATGATACGCAACATATATAGTTGAGCAACAGAAAGAGACAGACTTGACAAAAATAGAAACAACATATCATAAGCATAAATAACAAAGTTCATCGTACCCAAAAAGCCTTAACTAGAGTGATCTTCGCTAGTCGAGGAGGAGGACGGTTTAATTACATCACAAATAAAGTTTCACTGCGCATAACTCAAAGTTTTGTCATACAGAAAGTATGGACTAAACAGACACATTGTCATATATCGACAATCACTCCAACATGTCGTGCCATCCATCAAGGTCAGGGAGATAGTCCCCGAGCTTAGTGAAAGGCTTCATGTCAAGACGCTGAGAGGCTATCCATGTTCGGACGTCTTCCCGCGACATTTATCCTTCTCCATAGAACATCCCTGTTTTTCCGACGACCTCTTTCATGATGATTTGGGCAAGTTCGCGCTGGATGTTATAGAACTCAGCTCGAAGTCGATGATCCTTGATATCTCCTATGTCCTTTGCCCATTGCAGAATATGGGCATCGCCAGATCTAGGTGACATGTGAAGGTTCTGGTGATCCCGTCTGTACTCCAGCATGTGGTGTAGGACATAGAATCCATCATTAAGAGAATCGTTCGGTTGCTGGATGCAGCAGAAGTCGGTCTTATGCCTGAAGGCGGCCCTGCCGCCCCTTCTCTTCTTGTCCCTAACCTCTCCACCCCTTGCTTGGTAGTAAAACATAGCACTGTCGAGAACATCTTTGATGTGGGTGTAATCCTTTTTGTGAATGTTCTTCAACGAGTCCAAGTAAAGAGCGTGGGAGAATCGGGGGTAGAGGATGATGAGGACAGCGCGCCCGCCGCTGCACAAAATAAGTACACCTCAAATTAATTAGCCTCCACCGTGCAAATGAATTATTGAAATCGAAGGAAGGATAGCAGCGCGGATGACTTACACGGGATGATAAGGCACGAGAATTGCCTCCTTGTCCTTATTGGCGAGCATGAAACTGACGATGTAATCCCTCGCGTATTCACGCTGCTCTGCACATACTCCCAAGAAGCTCTCGTGCATGTAGTACGGGTTAGCGACACAGATATGACGTATCTGCTCAACCCCAATGATGTAGTTCATGTGCAAGGCATAAAGGCGGACAAACGTAAAATCCAGCTTCTTCACGTGAAACATGTCGAATATGTAATCGAATCGGAGGAAGAACTTATCCGTAGGGAAGCTGTCAACGTACGACATTTGCCGCGGAACGTTAACCACATAGAGTGGGTATCCTGGATCTTTCGAGGCGATGAGGCATTTCTCTACCCGCAACACATCGTCATGAAGTCTCCTTAGATCGCCGAGTCTGGCTCGTAGCGCTATTGCAGGTAGGATTGGTTGACCGGGGATATGCCATTCATTCGCATAGGGGATATCTATACGGTCCTGAAGTCGAGGCTACTGAGGCGGCTGGATCATAGAATCAGCTTTTTGCCTTTCCTCGCTCTCTTCCTAGACTTCTTTACTACCGGAAGGTCGTCAATAATATGTTGAGACGGTAATTCAGGCACCGACTCATGACGCTCAAACCCTGAGGAGGCGCCAGTATAGACATACTATTTAGCGCCATCGTCATCCTCATCCTCATCCATGGCGACGTCATCAGCGACTAATGGAGCCTCCTCCTTACCCCATCCGCTATCACCCAACCCGACACCCGACGCTAATTGGGTAGGTGGGGTGCTGATGTTCATACCTTGCTGAGGCTGCGTGCTCGTGGGTGTGCTCCCGGCCGCCTCCAGACGAAGCAGACTCTTTGGCCACAATAGGACCCACCCATTGCAACAATCACCAAGCCGCCGTGGTGTCTCCTCGTCATCCACCAGTAGTGTTGGAGGAGGCAAATTCTCATGGCCCGGTTCGACACTTGCCATGGAAACCTTGAAGACGTTCGGGGCTGTGGAACAATGGTTCCTTCGGCTTCATTATCGTCGCCTTTCCCACGGCCACCTTATGGTCGCCGATGGTGTACAATATGGTGCACGGGGTTTCGTCGGCCTGCAAAGAAAAGTCTGCGATGTGAGACATCCGAAAGGCAACGAAAACGGGAGATTATACATTATATTTAAGGGGGCCGGTGTGACAGATACCGTGAGGGCGTCGAGCTCAGCCAAAGACGAAGCACCGCCGAGCACGTCCGGTGCGGGAGCCGGTGCGGGAGCAGGTGCGGGAGCAGGTGCTCCCAAGAAGTCAGCAAGGGGAAAGTCCTCTGCATTTTTTTCTGGATTTTTCCTTGTCCAAGTGATAACGCCCGTCACCAAGGAAGTAGACAAATCTGCAACCGCCTGTTTTGCGGCAGCTACCGCTGTTGCGACTGTCTGAGATGATTTCTTCTCAACCGCAATCTCAACCTTCTTGTCGATGTTTTCTTCAGTTAACCTCCGTCTTTCCTTTCTCTCCTCCATGGTCTCACGGTAGTACTTATTCCACGTGGCGCCATCTCCGACATCGTGCACGCTTCCATACGACGGTCGAGTATCCACCAGTTGCCGTTTCAATATGTTCAACGCTCGGTTGAATGGAGTGTCCCACTTGGGCCTCGCCAATGCCTCAGACGGCGAGTTGCTTTCGGCCGCAATCCGGTGCTGCTCTCTCTGCAAAAGGCACAAGGGTCGTTTACAAATATGACTAACATGTGCAGTCGAATTGATCAGAAACTAAAATTACCAGCAGTCCCATGAACTCCGTAATGACCGGTGTTGTCTCGTAAACCTTCTTCACTGGGTCCCAACAGTGTCGGGCCCTCAGGACGTCATGCTCCTGCGGGACGGTAAAATCCGCCAAGGGGTCTGGGATGCCCAGACTCGCGGCTTCCGCGTCCTCCTTGGCCCATTTGGACCTCTTTCCGCCGTAACCACGGCTTCCGAGGTGGTGGCTCCCAATGTTCCTCTTTTGAAGCCCCTTCATGTACTTAGACTTTTTTTTGGCAGCTTCGGCCTTGCAAGCCTCCTTGAATATTTGAAACTGCTCTTCCGTGATTATCGGATTATCCTTTACAATCTCGGAGTAGGGTTCCCTGTCGTTGATCTTTGCTTTCACTCAATTTTTCCAGGCGGCAAACGCGTCGCTAAACTTGGTCATGGCGTGTTTGTTTATCTTCTTCATTGTCGGGTCCTCGTCTGGATCTTCATAATCCTTCTCATTCCGGCCCGGGAACAAGAATATCTGGTGAAACTTCTTTAGGAGGGAGCTCCTTATATTTTCTATCTTCTGTAGTTTCTCATCATTGATGGTGGCGGTTGTCCGTACGATGCAGCCTATTTGATTGCCGTAGCACGCGCGCGCTTCCTCGGGCGCCTTTGGCTCAAAATTGCCGTCGTCCACCTCCGTGACCACCAGTCTAGTAGTCCTGAGTTTGTTAGGAACCCGTTGCCTCTTTGCTTTTGGTTCTACACCGGCTCCGCTCCACGAGGCAGCACCGGTCTGGATGCCGGTCTGAATCTCAGTGTCGGTCTCAGTCTCAACACCGGTCTGCGTGTCGGTCTCAATCCCCGATGCCACCGGTGGGCCCAGCAACAACATCGGTTGATTGTCGGTAAGGCTAAAATATTCGTCTGCCGCCAGGTAGACATCGTCGAAATCACCAGAACCCTGTCCTTCATCGTTTCTAGCCATGTTTCCTATGATTAAATCTAGTCAATTAATTCTAGACCTAATAAAATGAATAATGACATAAAAAGGACTATTGTTTTGCAGGAATGTTGACTCCTTCCTGGTGCGGCAAATCCTGGGCACTCGGTATGTCCTAGTTTGTAGCACAAGTCATGCCGAAATTCACGGAAAATTTCGGCATGACCTTTGCTAAAAAGTGGACAAATCGAGAACCTGAAATTTGCCGGAACAGAAATGAATCAACATTCCGGCAAAACATAGGCCACTCAGCATCATTCCCTGGAAACAACAAAGCCACTTGGGCACAATCAAACAACTTCAATGAAAAGATATAACATGAGCAAACACTATTGAGGAATTTGCATATAACATGGCCACTTCAATGAAAAGATATAATCAACAATAATGGAATATGCAAATGAACATCAATGACATATAGCTACTGTTCTGTTTGACCAAGTTTTTGAAAAGAAAAACAATTCTGTTTTTTGTTTATAGCTAAATGCCATAGCTACTGTTTTTTATTTATAGCTAAATACTTTTGTTTTTTGTCTAAAGCTAAAAGTCTAGGAACTACATTTTCTCTAACCCTTTTGACCTCACCAGAATTTCCACAGCAAGACCATAGTACCTACACCCAATTTCTTCAAAAATATTCAGGTCCATAGTCCAAATAATTCAAATTTCATTTGAATGAAATTTGGAACAAATTCAGGTCCGTAGTCAAAATATTTTTTTATAGCTAAGTGTTTTTTGTTTATACCCTCTGTTAATTTAAATCTAAATGCTACTATTATTTATATACCCTCTATTAGTTTAAAGCTAAATGGAATTACTGTTTAGGAATTTTCATAAAAATTGCCCTAGCTAATTTCCTAAAAAAATTGCAAATCATTTTTCCTAAATGCTATAAAATACCTACTGCCCTAAAAAAATCTAGGGTTCATATGAACACCTAGGGTTCATATGAACATCAACACAGTATCAACACATATATATAATTGCCCTAGCAGAGAGAAATAGGAGGGTAGGGACAGGAGAGGCATAGCCTTACGGTCGGCGGCGAGGGCAGGCTCTGGCTCGGGCAGCGGCGGTGAGGTCGAGGGCGGCGGCGGCGAGCTCGAGGGAGGCGACAGTGAGGTCGACGACGGCCTCGGGCAGCGGCTGTGAGGTCGAGGGGCGGCCTCGGGCGGCGGCGGTGTGGTCGAAGGTGGCGGGCGGCGGCGGTGTGG
>NC_041391.1:448049336-448120066 GCF_002162155.2 Triticum dicoccoides | reverse complement strand
GGCGGTGTGGTCGAAGGCGGCCTCGGGCGATGGCGGTGTGGTCGAAAACGAGCGGCAGGGCAACGGCGGCGATGGAGCAGTTGGGGGACAGGGGGGGGAGTAGAGAGAGGGGGAAAAGGACTTAGCGAAATTTTGAGCCAGGGCCGCCGGGATTTGAGTCAAACTAGCAGCAGCGCATTTTGATGAAACGCGCTATAGCTAAGATAGCTATAGCATGTTCCAGAGAAATGCGCTGCAGCTAACCCTTTCTATTTTCTTTCTCTTTTTCTTTTGTTTTCTTTACATTTTCTTTTTTTCATTTCTCCTTTTTCTATTTCTTTCATTTTCATTTACTTTTGTACTTATTTTTCTATTTATTTTCTTTTACATAGCAGCAGCGCTGTAAAGAAGAAACGCGCTGCTACAATGTTTTTAGCAGTAGCGTGCTTCCGGGAGAAGCGCTGCTACTATTCCTAGCCTACCGGCACCACTGAGAGAATTTTAGTAGTAGCGCTTTTCTGTGGAGACGCTCTACTGCTAAAATAATGATTGTAGAGTGGTTTTGCAACAAGCGCTACTACTAAGTAGCGCTAGCGCCGAGTTTTGACCAACGCTACTGCTATACCTCTGTGTATAGCGTTTTCCCTAGTAGTGCACGGTGCTGCGGGATGCGAGGGCATGATACCCCATGCCTCAGAAGCTCTTGCTCGCACTATTAATGGCCTCGCGCAAGCTACGACACTACTTTCAAGGTCACCCCATCAAGGTCGTCTCGGCATATCCATTGGAAAGGGTACTCAGGAGTCCCAACTTAGTGGGAAGGGTCACCGAATGGAACATCGAGTTGCAAGCGTTTCAGTTGGAATTCAGCACGATGAGGGTCGTCAAAGGAGCCGCAATTGCAGATTTTGTGGCAGAATGGACAAAGGCACCCGGGCTCGAAGCAGGCGAAGATCGGTCACTTTCCCCAGGAAGTGAGGCGCCGGACAGCTGGGTCATGTACTTCGACGGAGCGCTCTCGCGACATGGCGCGGCGGCTGGCGCAATGCTTATATCTCCCACTCAGGACAAGCTCTATTACGCCATACAGCTCTGTCTCCAGCATGGAGAGAAGGTTTCCAACAACATAGTAGAATACGAGGGCCTGATAGCAGGCTTGAAGGCTACAGCAGCCTTGGGGGTAAAGCGCCTCATCATCAAAGGTGATTCACAGCTCCTCGTCAACTTCTCCAACAAGGTGTACGAGCCGAAGGACGAGCACATGGAAGCGTATCTCGTGGAGGTCCGCAGAATGGAAAAACAGTTTTGGGGGTTGGAGTTGCAGCATGTGCCCCGCGGCACCAATCAAGAGGCTGACGACATCTCCAGGAGGGTGTCCAGGCGGCTGCCTCAAGAGCCCGGCGTCTTTGAGGAACGACTCTTCAAGCCCTCAGCAGCACCGTCACTATCAAGTGCAGCACAGCCTCGGGAGGAACTCCCTCAACCACCTGCCTCAGGAGCTCCGGCATGTGGCCCGACCTCAGGAGCACGCTTGCTCCTGGCGCTGGAGCCTCAGGAGGGATGTTGGACTGTGGAACTCAAGGATTACCTGATGCAAGGGGCTCTGCCAGAGAAGGATGAGGACGCGGAACGCGTGGCGTGGAAGGCCATGGCCTACTGTATCCAAGACGGAGAGCTTTACTGGAAGCCGCCAAATGATGTTTCCCTATGTTGCATCTCTAGGGAGCAGGGGAAAGAGTTGCTGGCAGACACTCGCGGTGGAGACTGTGGGCACCACTCATCATCACGGACCCTTGTCGGCAAGGCATTTCGCAGCGGGTTCTATTGGCCTATGGCACTCAATGACGCAATCGAGCTAGTGAAGGCTTGTGAAGCCTGTCAATTCCACGCCAAGCAGATTCATCAGCCGGCTCAGGGCCTGCAGACCATTCCACTCTCATGGTCGTTCGTGGTTTGGGGGTTGGACATTTTGGGCCCGTTTACCCGGGCGCCAGGGGGCTATCGCTACCTCTACGTCGCCATTGACAAGTTCACCAAGTGGGCAGAGGTGGAAGTTGTCCGCACCATCCCAGCTCGTTTAGCAGTCAAGTTCATCAAGGGTGTCGTGAGCCGGTTCAGGGTGCCTAATCGCATCATCAGCGACAATGGTTCGCAGTTCACCAGCAACCTCTTCAAAACATATTGTGCTAACCTTGGAACGCAGATATGCTACGCTTCGGTGGCACACCCTCGGAGCAACGACCAGACTAAATGCGCCAACGCAGAGGTCCTGAAAGGCCTCAAAACCAGGACCTTCAAGAAGAAGCTGGAGGCCTGTGGCAGGGGCTGGTACGACAAGCTCCAGTCCGTGTTGTGGTCCATCCGCACAACCGCTACCAAGTCAACCGGCGAAACACCGTTCTTCCTCGTCTACGAAGCAGAGGCGGTCCTCCCTCACAAGGTCAGGCGTCACTCCACGCAGGTCCTGGCATTTGACGAAGCACAGTAGGACGCCATGCAGGGTATGGATCTCATGCTGGGGAAGGAACACCGTCGGGAGGCCGCGCTTCGAGCGGCAAGATACCAGCAGGCGCTGCGGCGGTAGCATTGCCGCAACATCCGCCCCAGGACTCTCGAGGTAGGTGACCTCGTGCTCAGGCGGGTGCTCTCCAGGGAAGGGCTGCACAAGCTCTCGCCCATGTCGGAGGGCCCGTTCAAGGTTGTTCATTTTTCCAGACCTGGCGTCGCGCGCTTCGAGACCCAGGAGTGGGTGCCCATCCCGAACGCGTGGAACATTCAGCACCTCCGGAGATTTTACCCTTGAAGTAAGGCCCAGTGCCTGTAAGGAAGGCCCAGCGCCTGTGAAGCTCGTCGTCACAAGGAAAGGCCCGGTGCCTGTGAAGAAGGCCCAGTGCTTGTGAAGCTCATCGCCTCAAGAAAAGGCTCGGTGCCTGTGAAGAAGGCCAATGCATGTGAAGCTCGCCACCTGTGACACTCTCACGTAATAATGAGTTGGGGATGTACATGCCCCAAAGTCTCTAGAGTGCCGCCCTCAGGCCTCGGGGGCTCTCGCCCACGCCCAGTGGCAGCACTTAGCTCTGCGCTGGTGAGAAGACGTCAAAGACTATATTAGGTGCCGGACGCGGCTTTTCATTTGGTTTCTGCAGTTGGCTTGTTCACCCTTGTTCGAAACTTTATTGGAGTTTCTTTTAGTGTTGTTTGCCGTACCCGGCCCGTGTTTCTCTGTCTTTGTTTCTCGCCTGACTCATCTTCTCTTTGGCAAGCCTCGCGAGGGGGCTGCGCGGGTGCCCTCGCGAGTATCTTCTGACCTAATTTCGTGAGGCTTCCCTACTCAAGTTCACAGCGGGAGCACTCCTCCCGGTCCATGCCCCACGGGCATCACGACACGAACACAAGACCTGGGCCGGTCACCCTCACGGCTAGGGTTCGAAAGCTATCCCTCCGGCTAATTTTTGCAGGCCTCAAGACGCTCGACGAGGCCTCAGGCAGGAGCCTCACGAGGCGAAGACTGTAGTGAGTCCCCCCGAGCTAAGTTGTTCCTACGCATGAGCATGCAATACCGTAACACGGCATGCGAATAATGGAAATAGCATGATAATTGAAGGCAAAAATCTAGCACGCCCCCACGGGGCTCCACACTTCTCTCTCTCTCTATGCAGGAAAAGGAGAAAAACAAAATAAACGCGGCTTGCCTGGCGACGGCTTGTGGAAGGGGATTCGCACCACCCTCTGGAGCTCAATCAGACCCCTCCTCACGCTTCACCGAGGCGCGACGGCGGGATGACCCGCTACCCCCCTTGAAGTGAGCACAGTGGCGCGATGGTTGATCACGGCCGCCACTGGAGGAGCTGTCGATAGAGGGGGGAACCGCTGAAGCTTGGCGAGCTGCGGACGTTGCCAGGCACGGGCCCGCCTTCATCTTCATCATGGTCGTCGCCGAGGCTAAGCACCTGGTCGCCGTCATCATCTTCAGGGCAGCACACGACACGGCGTCCATCCTCTCTGAATGCCCTCACGTAGAGGGTGGCGTCGCCGTCAAACTTGAGATGCAGGGTGCACCGTCGGCCCAGGCCACGTGCGCGGGCAAATGTTTGCCAGCCACCGGCCAAGGCCATGTTTCCGGCGACAGAGACCTCCACCGCAACCCAGGAGACTCTACTGTAGCAGTCGTCCGCCTGAAGCCAGAGCCCACCAGTGGCACCGGCCGGCAGTTCGTCGGTGAAGAAGCGGGGGAGCTGAAGCCAGTTGCCGGCCGGATCCGCCGACCAAACGACAAACTCCGGTAGCACCTCTGCCGAGTGAAAGCACAGGCGGGGAGGCCGCGCGGCCATGGCACATCTTCCCCCATCAATCGAGCGACCTTCACCGCACAAAGGACCTCCGCCGCGACCAGGGGCAGCCATTGCGGTAGTCGCTGGGTGCTTGTGGGGACGACCTCGGCCGCGCTTGGGCGGAGGAGAGCCAGGCCCTTCTTGGCGAGCCTTCCCCTTCTCTACGGCCAAGAACCTCTTCGTAGGCGCCATGGGACACAACAAGCAGATGGGGGAGGAGCAAGGAAGAAGGAGCGGAGCAGGAAGAGATGGACTGCGGGGGCTCGCACCCCCCTCGCATTTTATAGCCCAGAGGAGGCCAACCGTCGGCCTCCACGATCGCAGGTAATCATGACTCATGTTTGCATGCAGGGACTTGTCGAGTCGGGTAGTTGTCGAGGCAGCATGGGGAAGCGGAGACGCCCACGTCCAATCAACCGCCACGCGGCGCCCAAGGCTGCAGGCTATTGGGGCCCGCGGCACTCCGCACTTGCCCTTTCGCTTCTCTGCTAAGCCAAGTCCGAGCGCGCCTTGGGCCCGGGGGCTACTATCGGTGTTTTGGGAATGGGGGTCCCCAGACTTGCCTGCCTGCGGCCTGCGGCATGGCTCAAGTGGTGGCCTAGTACGGCCCATCTTCATTAACTCAAGCTCAAGACCCTCGCGAGGGGCCAAGCCTCGCGGGGCGGACAACGCAAGGCTTCCTCGGGAGCGGCCTCACCAGGCAGGCTCGCGAGGAGGCGGAGAGATCAAGGCAGGGGTACCTCGCGAGATACCCATGACGCAAGCCATGACGATCAAGACCAGGCGGGCGCCAGGAGGGCGCCGGCCTGCGCAGTGTCCTTGTTTCCTCTTTGGTGAAAAGGGGGCAAGCACAGGCACGGAGTACCGAGGCATCAAGCAAAGGTTACCATTTCGGTGCAACGAGACCAAGACCAGCAGAGCGCCAGGATGGAGGTCACCGTGGAGCCCAAGACGGCGTCATCGCTAGTGCTTTAGCAGTAGAAGACCACCTTTAGTCAGGATAACTTGTACTTGATGTTCCCCTTCAAAATGGCCTTTGTTGGCGCCCTTCCCGCTCAATATTTGGGAAGAGGACCAGGGCCTCTATAAATAGGGCTAGCCACCACACTAGAGGGACATCTCATCAGGATCTAATCGAGAGCCATCGAGAGCGGATCGAATCCTTCTCAGGCAAATCACCACCACAAGAACACCTCTCGTGAGGTTGTTCCTCCCTTGTACTGTTCATCATCAGGCCCTGAGGCAATCCACCACACCACACACTGGAGTAGGATATTACACCACAACGGTAGCCCGAACCAGTATAAATCTTGCGTCCCTTGTGTTGTTCATCGTTAGCTTAGATTCTCAGTGAGGCATTGGAACGTGGATCGGTAGGGGAAAGATCTTCGCGAGCACCCCAGAGTTTGAACCTTAAGGGTTTTGCCGGAACCCAATATCTGACAAAATTAATGTTCATTGTGTTATTGGAGGAGGTCTACATGTTTGCCTCTAATGCTTGTCGATTAGATACCTGACATCATGATGTAATGGTAAGTCATTTCTTTTTGTACAGTTTCACTGAATTGTCAAGGCGGAGATGGCATTTTTTTAGTTGAACCGCACAAAATATGCTTAAAAGAAGAGGAAAGGTCAGGAATGGTTCAATCTTTCAGAAAATACTATGTATGCCTTCCTGACATCAGCCATTGTTGCCTTATTTATTCCTTCAAACAGGTGGTTAGAAATAGTCTTGCTAACTTTTCCCATTAAGAAATTGGAATGCTTATATTTGTGAGTCTATGCTTTAGCTAGTACCACTTTTATAGTAATCACACTCTCAATATCTGTGCAAACAGGGATGCTCGATTTTAGTGGCACTGCACAAAAAGTCCAAATGGTTCAACATTATGAGCATGTTTTCTTCCAAACCGTTATATCCAATTGGTGGCACTATGAGCTGTTCATTTCGAAGATACATGAGTTGCTACTATATTGCTACTCTTTTTGTACTGTCATTAGATAGTAATATTAGTGGTTTGCATGTGAATGTATTGGCAGGGTGGACCTACATTGGAGGTGCAGGACATGATTCAATGATTGGATGCTCAATTTTGGTTGTATCAATTTCACCTCTTCCATCACTATGAACATGGATATCCTTGGTCTGATGAAGAATATGCGCTATATTTCTTCTCTGTACCAGCAAATCAATTCATTATGAAATTGTCCATGACAAAACATAACAGTATCAAATTGTCCAATGCAAAACATGACAGATGCTAAGATGAAACGACAAGCAGAGACGTGTTGAAACCAAAAATACAAGGTGGGGTATATGTTTACTAGCTACTTGGTATTTGTGCAAATAGATATCTACCCGTTCCTATTTGGCAAACAAGCAAAGTGACCTCAATTTGGTGGAACTGATCAAGAGAATAGTATAGTTACTGCATGCATTGCCATTTGAAAATAGACAGAAAGATTGGATAGTCACTTCATGGACTGCACAAAAGTAATATTGCACTATTTATTGGTCAACAGAAGGTGCTTCATTGCTTTGGTCTGATTATACAATGGGCAACATTTTTCCTAAGTTAAAGTTTGTATTCCTAAAATAGTTTCACTTTGTGAAAGAGAGAAGACCAATTCATATTGCAGTGGATGTTCCACCATCATGTGTGGTTCATTCTCATGGTTCTAGCTATTGGTGAAACCACTTACGTTTGCAAGAGCAATTGTAGACTTAACAAGAAAATTTGTCTTTCAGTTTGTACTGAATGTTGGCCCAGAGAAGCATCCATGTTAGTAGCAAGAACAGATGTTTTTTCTAGAACTTTGCTTTAGGAGCTACATATTTGTATATGATCCGTGAATCATTGAGATGCATTAACATGTTGATCTTATGTATGGGAATCGTACTAGTTGGTTGTGAATTTGGGCTACTAATGTGAACATATTACAATGCCAGGCATGTGAGTCTCGTGTGAACATTTCGGATGGATCGGCTCTTACTACTGTGCACAGCATGATCCTTATTTTTGTGTGCTCAGTGTTTACAAGTTACTAGCGGTTCCTTATTTCTGTTCGCTCAGTGTTTACAAGTTATTGATCGATCACTAGCTAGCCTATTAATACGCTCGTGGCAGTTTTAGTTGCGACGCAGGATCCAAAGCTGGCAGTTTTTTGAATAAAAACGCCTACCTCTGAAGAAACTGACATGCTGTTCTGAAGAAAATGCCATGCGAATCTGAAGAAACAGCCAGCAGAAACATTTGTAAATGCCTTATCTCCCAGCAAACGTTCATCAACTATTGTGATCCTATACACCTACATTATCCGACCGACTCGATCCTACGCAAAGAACAAGCAGCTCATGCACGTGCCTCATCTGGATGAATCGAGTGCACTTGTTTGACCGTCATGCCGATGTGCGACCCAGCACAGATGGGACGTACCACTGATGGGACGAGACGGGATGACACAGTAATAATTTTAGTTTTTCTAGTTTTCCATGGCATTGAATTCAGATGACCGCGATAACCATCGCGTTTCTTGCGACAGGTTGGTTCACCTACCTTCCGCCTATAATGACTGGTTCTCGGCATTCTCCGGTGGCACCATCACCCAACTTGCCATATACTCATAAGCCCCCACCGGCCCGACGTTTCTCACCACTTGCACTCGATCTCGCCACCTCCGTCATGCCCCCGCCCGTCCGCAATAGGCGATGCTGGAGGAGGTCATCGCCGGAACTAGTGTTCAGTTTCCCCCGGAAGGCAGACGGAGGGAGGAGGCATTCTATCGGTCTTTAGATGGCATTGCGGAGTACGAGGACTTGTTGGAGCGCGACCGCCTGGCGGAGGAGCAGCGTATCATTGATTTGCGCCGCCAGCAGAGCATGGAGCAGCAATGCACCGACGCTATGAGTCGCAAGCAGAGCGCCTGCAACTGGGCCGACTATGTGGAGGTTGGCACCCGACAAATAGCCCTGGAGGTTGTCGGTCATGCTCACGTTCACGAAGCCAAATTTTACTACCAGCTCCGGCAAGTCCCGCTTAGAAGTCGAAGCTTCGGTGGACCACGCCGGCATATAAAGGGCCAATGCGCGCGAGCTACGTGCCCTATCGCACCTCTGGCAAGTCCAAGGCGAGGAGGAGGACGTCAGTGCCGGTGTTTAGCGTGTACTGCCGATGGCGGCCGACATCGTCTAGTTGGCTAAGAGTAAGTTAGTACTTTTACACTTGAGCATTAGTGGAAGTAGATAGTTAACTTGGCTATGATGTTTGTTAATGTGGAAGTCCAGTACTCTATATCTGGATCAGACCTGTTACTTTGCTCTGATTGTTGAACTTTCCATTTAAACGCCTGGAATGGGTTCTTATTTTTTTTAAATGGGATGTATTTGTCCGCCACGGGTTTAGAGGCTGACTTGTGGGCCTACTAGGTTGACGCGTACACAATCAGGAGATGATTGTACGTGGAGAGGATGACAACAGGGACCCACCAGGGTCATGGCGGTATGCAAACAAGTGCCTACTTATTTCAAGCCAAAAAAAGGTTCCTCCTAATGGATTTCTGACATGTGGGTCCCATGCCATTGCCAACGTAGTCAATAAACGAAGGAATTGCACAACGAGCGACTGGTACCAGGGACCCAGCAGCTCGCCCAGTTCTTTTTGTTTTTGAGATGGAGCAGGGTGTCAACTGGGCTATGCGGGGCACTCTGGCCTGTCTAGCCAGCTTTTTATTATATGTTTACCACAAGACCAGCCCAGTGGTTTTTTTCTTTCTGAACATGGATAGCCCAGTTTTTTGTTCTTTTGCAGAAAACCCAACCGAGGCCTACATGCTTTTGTCAGCCCTACTCGGCTGCAAATCTTTCAACACGAGGAGAGTTTCATTCGGCTTGCCCAGAAGATGGGCTATCAGTAATGAGAAATGGGATGTACATTTTTTAAACACAACAAACCAACAATTAATTTCAAAAAAATATTCATTGAGATATTTTAAATTCCATTGATTTTTATGCATGGACAATTATTTGGATTTTATATTGATATAAATTTATGTTAGTTTGAATGTGACTTGAAATTTTGGGATTAAAAACAGTTAAGACCGACCGAAATATACAAAATTTCATAGAATTTTTTAACCATGGCAACAATATGGGATGTGATGCTAATAAAAAGAATATGGGCTCCAAAAAAATCCTTAAGAATTAGCAAATGGGTTGTAAATTATTAGAAATAATGGCAGATGGGTTGTATGTTGTTTTCCATGGATTTGAGGTTGACTTGTGCGCCTACTATAGGTTGACGCGTACGCTTTCCTAAAAAAGGTTGACGTGTACGCAAGGTTGTGCCACCTTAGTCAACACAAGATAGCAATGACTGTTGGATGTCCATCCAATGGCCGTCGTGCTTCTTCAATCTCTGATCTTCCTGCTACACCCGCCGAAGCCAGCACTGGCGGGACTGCTTGCTCCCTCCTCCCGTGGACGGCTGTGCTGCCGTGCAGGCCTCACCGGCCGACCCTACTGCCACCGCTGGCTAGGCCATCCCTCTACCCACCCACACCTCCTGTTATTTTCCGGCAACACCAGCATCACCCCGCAGCCGAACCAGTCACAGCCCTCGTACTCCCCTCAGCATGGGCATCCACTACTGTGGCTTCGCCGGCTTTGAGTCGTTCCCTTCCTGGGCCTCACCGTCGTTCATTGCGTTGATGCTCTCGGCACGGCGTGGTCAACAAACGACAGCCGTCGGAAGAGGGATGTAAGTAGAGATCCTGATAGTAGGGACCTACGTGGTCCATGGCCGCATGGAAGCAAGTGCCACCTTATTACGCGACAAAAATGAATCCCCCTGACAACTGGGACCCACCAGCTATATCTTTGCACGCAAGGAAGTGCCTCCTTATTAAGCAAAAAATAACGATTACTCCCCTTGACAACTGGGGTCCATCATATTTGGAGGCTGACTTGTGGCCCTACTCAATTGATGCATACGCAGAGTTTGTCAACTTAGTCAACAAACGATTCTATCAGCCGTGACCGTTGGATGTTAATCCAAACATCGAATGGTTGTTTTGCTTGTTCAACCTCTGATTTTCTTGATGCAGCCGCCCAAGCCAGCGCCGGCAGGACTGCGTGCTCCTGCCTCCCATGGCCCGTTGTGCTGCCGCCGAGGCCTCATCGCCCCCGCCTACTCCAGCTGTTGGCCGGGCCATCTCTCTACTCAGCCAAAACCCCTGTTATTCTGCGGCAACGCCAGCCTCACACCACAGCCGAAGCAGTCAACCCTCATACTCCCCTTCGCATGGGCATCCACTTCCGCATCTTGCCCGGCTCCGTGGCATTCCCTTCCTAGGCCTCGCCGTCGTCCACCGCCTTGGTGCTCTTGGAGCGGCGTGTTCAACATGGTCAACGAATGACAGCCATCGGAACACAACTGTATGCGGTGACCCTGAGAGCTGGACCCACTAGCTACATCTTCAAATGTAAGGAAGTGCCTCCATATTACGCACACAAAAAATGATTCCTCCCACTGACAGCTTGGACCCACCAGCTATATCTTCACACGTAAACAAGTGCCTCCTTATCCTCCCTGACTGTTGGGACCCACCCGGTCAAAGCGTACGTAGCGTTGTTTGGCAAGCCACCAACGTGTATATACATACTGGCCGATCGATGTCTCTGCAACGATGACCCGTGGCCGAGCAAGCAGTAGCACGTGTGGTAGTAGAACCCCGACATAGCAGTTCAGGCGGTCCAATCTAAACCGTGTACATGTACATATAACCAGATGCCAAAAATACGGCCACGTACGTACATACGAGCGGGGACTCGAACGCCTACTCACGCATACGTACGGCCAGGGCTCGTGTACATGGAGAGGCAGCGGACGGTAGCAACGGTGTCCTGTTCATCAGCAGCCAACCGGTTGGGTCAGAATGGAGAAACTGCACCATGTTCATCAGGAGGCAACGGAATGCGTCGTGTTCATCAGGAACCAACCGGCTTGGACGGAACAGCCAAAACGAGGCCTGGCGTATCACGGAATGGAGGAAACGGACTTGTGTTCAAGCTCTTACGGTCAAAACAGGGTGTTGTTGATCAAGAGGGGTGTGGCGTACCGCAAAACGGAGGAAATGGACTTGTGTTGGAGCGTCTATGGTTGAAATGGGGTCATGTTCATTGGGAGGGGTGTGGCATACCGCAAAATGGGACTCCAAGGGATACTGTTCATCCACCGTCTACTTCCTCTCTCCAGCCTCCACGGGCTACTGCTCATCCACTGTCGACTTCCTCCAGCCTCCACCTGCTACTGTTCATCCACCACATCTTCCTCCTGCCTCCACCAGCTACTATTCATCTAGCCTCCATCGACTACTGTTCAATCAGCCCTCCATGGGGTCCTGTTCATCCACCCCAAGCGGCTTTGGTGTGGAGGCCTCCTCGGGATCCTGTTCATCCAGTAGCAACGGTGCCCTACTACCAAGGGGTCCTATTCATCCAACCCCCACCAGGAAACGTTCATCCACAGCCAACCAACTGGCTCGACTCACCACGTCTCGACTACTTCTACGTACCGCGCGCACAGCAGCAATGGTCATTGTTCATCGAAAGGCAACCCAACACTGGCTGGCTACTTCTCGCACGGGGGCTCGATCGGCTTCAGTAAAGCAGCAGCAGTGATCGATCTCTCGGGTTCAGTTAGCAGCAACAGCGAAGGAATTGCTCGGGTTCAGTTAACAGCGAATGAGTCGCTCGGGTTCAGTTAACAGCCAAGGGGTCGATCGATCAATCAGGTTCAGTAATAGAGCTAGTGTGATCGCTCGGGTTCAGTTAGAACCCAATGCCTCGCACACACGCGCGTACAAGAGAGAAACGCGCAAACCATAGTGCATCGCTCAGCTCCAACCACCCACCGTAACCAGGAACTCCCTAAAATTTTCCTCGCCCTTGCTTCTACCATGATTTTTTCTATCATGGACGGCCAAAGAATGTCATGCAGGTGCGTCCCTGGCCCGCCCAGGACGAAAGCCCATTTTTCATGATTTTTTCATATAAGTAGGAGCCCACCACATCTATGATGATATGTGGTTATCACAATTATCGTCATAGAAGTGTCATAAGCATGACAGAATAAAATTTCGTTGGGGCCTATATGTCATGGATGTGTCTTTTTTGTAGTGCAATCAACCTACACATGCAATTCTAACAGCATAGCAGCAGAAAGTAAAACATTGCATCAAGGTAAAGGGAAGGGTTTAGATAAGGCAACCGCAATGGAGACACGAAGATTTTTGGCGTGGTTCCGATAGGTGGTGCTATCGTATGTCCACGTTGATGGAGATTTCAACCCACCAAGGGTAATGGCTGTGTGAGTCCACGGAGGGCTCACCCATGAAGGATCCACGAATAAGCAACCTAATCTATCCCACCATGGCCATAGCTCACTAAGGACTTGCCTCACTCAGGTAGATCTTCATGAAGTAAGCGATCTCCTTGCCCTTACAAACTTCTTGGTTCAGCTCCACATCATGTCGGAGGCTCCCAAGTGACACATAACCAATCTAGGAGACACCACTCTTCAAAAGGTAATAGACTGTGTGTTGATGATGAACTCCTTGCTCTTGTGCTTCAAATGATAGTCTCCCCAACACTCAACTCTCTTTCACAGATTTGGCTATGGTGGAAGAAAGATTTGAGTGGAAAGCAACATGGGGAAGGCTAGAAATCAAGGTTCAAATGGTAGGAATGGAATCTCTTGATCTCAACACATGAGTAGGTGGTTCTCTCTCAGAAAATGAAGGTGGAAGTGTAGGCACGTTCTGATGTCTCTCTCTTATGAGAAGAGAGGGGTGGAGGGGTATATATAACCTCCACACAAAATCCAACCATTACACCTTTTGACCCATCTCAGTGGCACTGATAAGAAAACTTGGTGCACCGATCTGTACAGAAAAATATGAACATTAGGAATCTCGGTGGGACTGACGGGAAGAACTCGGTGGGACCGATGTGCTGGAGCTTAGGGCAAACTTCATCTCGGTGGCACCGATTGCATCATCTCGGTGGGACTGAAGTGAATACAATGAGCAACAGAGAATCAGTCAAGCCAACTCGGTGGGACCCAATTGCAACATCTTGCTGGGACTGAATTGAATTCAACAAGTCACAGAGCGCTGGCAAGGCCATCTCGGTGGGACCAAGATACATATCGGTGTGACCGAACTGTTAGGGTTTTGGCAGTGGCTATGTCAAGATGAACTCGGTGGCTCCGGATGGGAAGTATCGGCGGGGTCGCGGTTGGAATTGGGGTTTGGACATATTTGGATGGAGAAAGTGGCTGAGTGTTTTGGAGCAATATCACTAAGCACTTTGAGAAAGTAGATCATTAAGCAACACCTCATCCCCTTTTAATAGTATTGGCTTTCCTATGGCCTCAATGTGATCTTGGATCACTTAAATGAAAATGTAGAGTCTTGAGCTTTTGCTAATCCTTGTCCTTATAATTTTGAGGGGTCCACATTTATAATCCATGCCATGCAAATCATTGAACATCATGAAATATTTATCTTGAATGGACATTAGTTTAATGAGATATATGTTGTTATGAATTACCAAAACCACCCGGGGATTATTTGCACTTTCAGTAACCCCCTTTTTGGTAATTGATGAAAACATACAGATCAAAGCTTCGACAAATGATTAAATGAATGAAATACATCGTCGCTTTGAGAAGTATGTGACAAGCAAGAGCTCCCCCTAAATTTGTGCATTATTAAAAATTTGCATTTGAATGCAAATGCACGATTAGGATCATGATTCAGTCTTCCATGTCACATATATCTTAGCGGAGCGCACAAAATGATTTGAATGAAATAACATGCATGCATCACTAAAAACATAAGTGAATGATCATACACAAATAATGATAGAGATAAGCATTAAGCATACATGAAGCATAGTATGATCAATCACACAAGACAAACATAGTATCTCACAAGCATAACAACCAAAGTAGGACAAATCAAACAGACAAAGTAGCAACAACTTGATAAAAACTAACGAAAAAGCGAGACACTCTCTCTTGAAGCCTAATGATCTATACAATTTCTCCCCCTTTGGCAACAAGTACCAAAGAATTCAAAAAAGTATAGAGCTATGTGTCTCTCTAGGCACGATCCTCTGGAGCTCCTGAAGGTCACTTCTCGATGGTGGCTCCGGTGTGCGTAGATGGCGTTGAGATGAGTGCACCACAAATGCTTCAACTGACATCTGCTAGGCTGGTGGATTAGATACTGGGGGTGGCACTAGAGTAGTAGCAGTGGGTGTAGAGTGAGTGGTCCTCGAATTTGCAACTGGCACGGCTGAAGATATGGGTTCCCTAGGAACGGTCTGAAACCTCTCAGTGGTAGGTTTCTCATCTCCACTATCCTCTGCGGCAGCTCTGGCTACCTCGACATCATCTTTGAGGTTCTACACAATAGTCTAGACCTCTATGATCTTTACATCAAGATCATGAGCCTTAGTCTTGACAATCCACTCTAGGGTCTCCTGGTTCTTGGAAATGTTGGCCAGACTCTTGCTGCCTCTTGAGCACTGCGTTGGTTTTCCCTTGAAGAGGAAAGGGTGATGCAGCAAAGTAGCGTAAGTATTTCTCTCAGTTTTGAGAACCAAGGTATCAATCCAGTAGGAGGCTCCACGCAAGTCCCTCGTACCTACACAAACAAACAAGAACCTCACAACCAACACGATAAAGGGGTTGTCAATCCCTTCACAGCCACTTGCAAAAGTGAGATCTGATAGAGATAATAAGATAAGATAAATATTTTTGGTATTTTTATGATATAGATTGGAAAGTAAAGATTGCAAAATAAAGTAGATTGGAAACTTATATGATGGAGAATAGACCCGGGGGCAATAGGTTTCACTAGTGGCTTCTCTCAAGATAGCATAAGTATTACGGTGGGTGAACAAATTACTGTCGAGCAATTGATAGAAAAGTGCATAGTTATGAGATTATCTAGGCATGATCATGTATATAGGCATCACGTCCGCGACAAGTAGACCGACTCCTGCCTGCATCTACTACTATTACTCCACACATCGACCGTTATCCAGCATGCATCTAGAGTATTAAGTTCATAAGAACAGAGTAACGCATTAGGCAAGATGACATGATGTAGAGGGATAAACTCAAGCAATATGATATAAACCCCATCTTTTTATCCTCGATAGCAACAATACAATACAATACGTGCCTTGCTGCCCCTGCTGTCACAGGGAAAGGACACCGCAAGATTGAACCCAAAGGTAAGCACTTCTCCCATTGCAAGAAAGATCAATCTAGTAGGCCAAATCAAACTGATAATTCGAAGAGACTTGCAAAGATAACCAATCATACATAAAAGAATTCAGAGGAGATTCAAATATTTCTCATAGATAAACTTGATCATAGACCCACAATTCATCGAATCTCGACAAACACATCGCAAAAAGAGTTACATCGAATAGATCTCCAAGAAGATCGAGGAGAACTTTGTATTGAGATTCAAAGAGAGAGAAGAAGTCATCTAGCTAATAACTATGGACCCGAAGGTCTGTGGTAAACTACTCACAACTCATCTGAGAGGCCTTGGTGATGATGTAGAAGCCCTCCGTGATCGATTCCCCCTCCGGCGGAGCGCCGGAAAAGGCTCCAAGATGGGATCTCACGGGTACAGAAGGTTGCGGTGGTGGAAATAGGGTTTCGTGGTGCTCCTCGATGTTTTCAGGGTATGGAGGTATATATAGGCGAAGGAGGTCGGTCAGGGGAGCCACGAGGGGCCCACGAGGGTGGGGGCGCGCCCTGGACCTTCGTGGCCGCCTCGGCTGCTTCTTGACGTCCACTCCAAGTCTCTTGGATTGCGTTTGTTCCAAAAAGATTGCTCCCGAAGGTTTAATTCCGTTTGGACTCCGTTTGATATTCCTTTTCTTCGAAACACTGAAATAGGCAAAAAAACAACAATTTGGGATGGGCCTCCGGTTAATAGGTTAGTCCCAAAAATGTTATAAAAGTGTATAGTAAAGCCCATAAACATCCAAAACGGGTAATATAATAGCATGGAACAATCAAAAATTATAGATACGTTGGAGACGTATCAAGCATCCCCAAGCTTATTTCCTGCTCGTCCTCGAGTAGGTAAATGATAAAAACAGAATTTTTTATGTGGAATGCTACCTAGCATATTTCTCAATGTAAATTTCTTTATTGTGGCATGAATGTTCACATCCAAATGATTCAAGATAAAAGTTCATATTGACATGAAAACAATAATACTTCAAGCATACTAACAAAGCAATCATGTCTTCTCAAAAAACATGTCTAAAGAAAGCTATCCCTACAAAATCATATGGTCTGGCTATGCTCTATCTTCGCCACACAAAGTATTTAATCATGCACAACCCCGATGACAAGCCAAGAAATTGTTTCATACTTTAGTATTCTCAAACTTTTTCAACTTTCACGCAATACATGAGCGTGAACCATGGACATAACACTATATGTGGAATATAATGGTGGTTGTGGAGAAAAAAAAAGGAGAAGATAGTCTCACATCAACTAGGCGTATCAACGGGCTATGGAGATGCCCATTAATAGATATCATCATATCAATGTGAGTGAGTAGGGATTGCCATGCAACGGATGCACTAGAGCTATAAGTGTATGAAACCTCAACAAAAGAAACTAAGATGGTGTGCATCCAACTTGCTTGCTCACGAAGACCTAGGGCATTTTGAGGAAGCCCGTCATTGGAATATACAAGCCAAGTTCTATAATGAAAAATTCCCACTAGTATATGAAAGTGACAACATAGGAGACTCTCTATCATGAAGATCATGGTGCTACTTTGAAGCACAAGTGTGGTAAAAGGATAGTAGCATTGTCCCTTCTCTCTTTTTCTCTCATTTTTTTGGGCCTTTCTCTTTTTTTATGACCTTTTTTTATGGCCTTTCTCTTTTTTTATGGCCTTTATATTTTTTTCATAAAGTCCGAAGTCTCATCCCGACTTGTGGGGGAATCATAGTCTCCATCATCCTTTCCTCACACGGGACAATGCTCTAATAATGAAGAACATCACACTTTTATTTACTTACAACTCAAGAATTACAACTCAATACTTAGAACAAAATATGACTCTATGTGAATGCCTCCGGCGGTGTACCGGGATATGCAATGAATCAAGAGTGACATGTATGAAAAAATTATCAACGTGGCTTTGCCACAAATGCGATGTCAACTACATGATCATGCAAAAGCAATACGACAATGATGGAGCGTGTCATAATAAATGGAATGGTGGAAAGTTGCATGGCAATATATCTTGGAATGGCTATGGAAATGCCATAATAGGTAGGTATGGTGGCTGTTTTGAGGAAGGTATATGGTGGGTGTATGGTACCGGGGAAAGTTGCGCGGTGCCAGAGAGGCTAGCAATGGTGGAAGGGTGAGAGTGCGCATAATGCATGGACTCAACATTAGTCATAAAGAACTCATATACTTATTGCAAAAATCTACAATTTATTGAAACAAAGTACTACGTGCATGCTCCTAGGGGGATAGATTGGTAGGAAAAGACCATCGCTCGTCCCTGACCGCCACTCATAAGGAAGACAATCAATAAATAAATCATGCTCCAACTTCATCACATAACGGTTCACCATACGTGCATGCTACGGGAATAACAAATTTCAACACAAGTATTCCTAAAATTCACAACTACTCAACTAGTATGACTCTAATATCACCATCCTCATATCTCAAAACAAATATCAAGTATCAAACTTCTCATTGTATTCAATGCACTTTCTATGATAGTTTTTATTATACCCAACTTGGATGCCCATCATATTAGGACCAATTTTATAACCAAAGAAAATACCATGCTGTTCTAAAAGACTCTCAAAATAATATAAGTGAAGCATGAGAGATCAATAATTTCAACAAAATCAAGCCACCGTCGTGCTCTAAAAAGATATAAGTGAAGCACTAGAGTAAAATTATCTAACTCAAAAGATAGAGGTGAAGCACATAGAGTATTCTAATAAATTCCGAATCATGCGTGTCTCTCCCAAAAGGTGTGTACAGCAAGGATGATTATGGTAAACTAAAAAGCAAAGACTCATATCATACAAGACGCTCCAAGCAAAACACATATCATGTGGTGAATAAAAATATAGCTCCAAGTAAAGTTACCGATAGACGAAGATGAAAAAGGGGATGCCTTCCGGGGCATCCCCAAGCTTAGGCTTTTGCTTGTCCTTGAATTATCTTGGGGTGCCATGGGAATCCCCAAGCTTTGGCTCATGCCACTCCTTATTCCATAGTCCATCAAATCTTTACCCAAAACTTGAAAACTTCACAACACAAAACTCAACGGGAAATCTCATAAGCTCCGTTAGTGCAAGAAAGAAAAACCACCACTTAATGTACTGTAATGAACTCATTATTTATTTATAATGGTGTTAAACCTAATGTATTCCAACTTCTCTATGGTTCTTACCCCCCGATACTAGCCATAGATTCATCAAAATAAGCAAACAACACAAGAAAAACAGAATCTGTCAAAAACAGAAAAGGCTGTAGCAATTTGTAACTTTCTATGGAACTCTAAACATCCTACCAAAATAGGAAGTCCTAGGCAATTTTTCTATTGATCTACTACAAAAATAATCAACTAAAAATCACGTTTATGTGATTTATTAAAATTATTCTCGTGCGCGCAAAAGTTTTTGTTTTTCAGCAAGATCAAATTAACTATCACCGTAGGTTATCCTATAGGTTCTACTTGGCACAAACACTAATTAAAACATGAAACCACATCTAAACAGAAGCTATATGAATTATTTATTACTAAACATAAGAAAAAATCAAGGAACAAAAATAAAATTGGGTTGCCTCCCAACAAACGCTATCGGTTTAACGCCCCTAGCTAGGCATAAAAGCGAGAATAGATCTAAGTATTGCCATCTTTGGCATTCAATTCATAAGTGGCTCGCATAATATATCCATAAGGTAATTTGATTCTATTTCTAGGAAAGTGTTCCATGCCTTTCCTTAATGGAAATTGGAATCTAATATTTCCTTCCTTCATATCAATAATTGCACCAATCATTCTAAGGAAAGGTCTACCAAGAATAATAGGACATGAAAGATTGCAATCTATGTCAAGAACGATAAAATCTACGGGCACATAATTCCTATTTGCAACAATAAGAACATCATTAATCCTTCTCGTAGGTTTCTTAATAGTGGAATCCGCAAGGTGCAAGTTTAAAGAACAATCATCAAATTCACGGAAACCTAACATATCACATAAAGTTTTTGGAATCGTGGAAACACTAGAACCCAAATCACACAAAGCATAGCATTCATGATCTTTAATTTTAATTTTAATAGTAGGTTCCCACTCATCATAAAGTTTTCTAGGGATAGAAACTTCCAATTCAAGTTTTTCTTCATAAGATTGCATCAAAGCATCAACGATATGTTTAGTAAAAGCTTTATTTTGACTATAAGCATGAGGAGATTTCAACAGGATTGCAACAAGGAAATACAATCTATTAAAGAACAATTATAATAATTAAATTCCTTGAAATCCAAAATAGTAAGTTCATTGCTATGTAAAGTTTTGATCTCTCCAATCCCACTTTTACCAAATTTGGCATCAAGAACTAGAAACTCCGAATCATTGGGACACCTTTGAACTAAAGTTCACTCACCTCCAGTCCCATCATTATCAAGATTCATATTGCAAAACAAAGATTTAATAGGGTACACATCAATCACTTTTAGATCTTCATCATTATTATCATGGAAACTAGAAGAACACGCTTTTACAAAGCAATCTTTCTTAGCACGCATCCTAGCGGTTCTTTCTTTGCACTCATCAATGGAAATTCTCATGGCTTTGAGAGACTCATTGGTATCATGCTTAGGTGGAATAGATCTACGTTTCAAAGAATCAACATCAAGATAAATGCTATCCACGTTCCTAGCCAACTCATCAACCTTAAGCAATTTTTCTTCAAGCAAAGCATTGAAATTCTTTTGAGAGATCATAAATTCTTTAACACTATTCTCAAAATTAGAGGGCATCTTATTAAAATTTCCATAAGAGTTGTTGCAGGAATTACCATAATTATTAGAGGAATTACTAGGGAAGTTTCCTCTATACGCGTTGTTACCAAAATTATTCCTACCAACAAAATTCACATCCATAGATTCATTATTATTCTCAATCAAAGTAGACAAAGGCATATCATTAGGATCAATAGGAGCACTCTTATTAGCAAACAATTTCATAAGTTCATCCATCTTTCCACTCAAAACATTAATCTCTTCTATCGCATGAACTTTTTTACTAGTAGATCTTTTGGCGTGCCATTGAGAATAATTAACCATAATATTATATAGGAGTTTAGTAGCTTCTCCTAAAGTGATTTCCATAAAAGTGCCTCCCGCGGCCGAATCTAAAAGATTTCTAGAAGCAAAATTCAATCCGGCCTAAAAAAATTGTATGATCATCCATAAATTTAATCCATGTGTAGGGAAATTGTGAATCATTAATTTCATCCTCTCCCAAGATTGTGCAACATGTTCATGATCAAGTTGCTTAAAATTCATAATATCGTTCCTAAGGGAGATGATCTTAGCGGGAGGAAAATACTTAGAGATAAAAGCATCTTTGCACTTATTCCATGAATCAATACTATTTTTAGGCAAAGATGAAAACCAAGTTTTAGCACGATCTCTAAGTGAAAACGGAAATAACTTCAAGTTAACAATATCATTATCCATATATTTCTTATTTTGCATATCACACAAATCAACAAAGTTGTTTAGATGAGTAGCGGCATCTTCACTAGGAAGGCCCGAGAATTGATCTTTCATAACAAGATTCAACAAGGCAGCATTGATTTAACAAGATTCAGCATCATTAAGAGGAGCAATCGGAGTGCTAAGGAAATCATTATTGTTGGTATTGGAAAAGTCACACAATTTAGTATTATCTTGAGCCATCGTGACAAGCAATCCAACACACAAGCACACAAGAGGCAAGCGAAAAAGAGGCGAATGGAAAAGAGAGGGCGAATAAAACGGCAAGGGTGAATTGGGGGAGAGGAAAACGAGAGGCAAATGGCAAATAATGTAATGCGAGGGAGATGAGTTTGTGATGGGTACTTGGTATGTCTTGACTTGAGCGAAGACCTCCCCGGCAACGGCGCCAAAAATCCTTCTTGCTACCTCTTGAGCACTGTGTTGGTTTTCCCTTGAAGAGGAAAGGGTGATGCAGAAAAGTAGCGTAAGTATTTCCCTCAGTTTTGAGAATCAAGGTATCAATCCAGTAGGAGGCTCCACGCAAGTCCCTCATACCTACACAAACAAACAAGAACCTCGCAACCAATGCAGTAAAGGGATTGTCAATCCCTTCATGGCCACTTGCGAAAGTGAGATCTGGTAGAGATAATAAGATAAGATAAATATATTTGGTATTTTTATGATACAGATTGGAAAGTAAAGATTGCAAAATAAAGTAGATTGGAAACTTATATGATGGAGAATAGACCCGTGGGCAATAGGTTTCACTAGTGGCTTCTCTCAAGATAGCATAAGTATTACGGTGGGTGAACAAACTATTGTCGAGCAATTGATAGAAAAGCGCATAGTTATGAGAATATTTAGGCATGATCATGTATATAGGCATCACGTCCGCGACAAGTAGACTGACTCATGTCTGCATCTACTACTATTACTCCACACATCGACTGCTATCCAGCATGCATCTAGAGTATTAAGTTCATAAGAACAGAGTAACGCATTAGGCAAGATGACATGATGTAGAGGGATAAAATCAAGCAATATGATATAAACCCCATCTTTTTATCCTTGATGGCAATAATACAATACGTGCCTTGCTGCCCCTGCTGTCACTGGGAAAGGACACCGCAAGATTGAACCCAAAGCTAAGCACTTCTCCCATTGCAAGAAAGATCAATCTAGTAGGCCAAACCAAACTGATAATTTGAAGAGACTTGCAAAGATAACCAATCATACATAAAAGAATTCAGAGGAGATTCAAATATTTCTCATAGATAAACTTGATCATAAACCCACAATTCATCGGATCTCGACAAACACACCGCAATAAGAGTTACATCGGATAGATATCCAAGAAGATCGAGGAGAACTTTGTATTGAGATTCAAAGAGACAGAAGAAGCCATCTAGCTAATAACTATGGACCCGAAGGTCTTGGTAAACTACTCACAACTCATCGGAGAGGCCTTGGCGATGATGTAGAAGCCTCCATGATCGATTCCCCCTCCGGCGGAGCGCCAGAAAAGGCTCCAAGATGGGATCTCACGGGTACAGAAGGTTGCGGTGGTGGAAATAAGGTTTAGTGGTGTTCCTCGATGTTTTTAGGGTATGGAGGTATATATAGGCGAAGGAGGTCGGTCAGGGGAGCCACGAGGGGCCCATGAGGATGGGGGGCGCGCCCTGGACCCTCATGGCCGCCTCGGCTGCTTCTTGACATCCACTCCAAGTCTCCTGGATTGCGTTTGTTCCAAAAAGATCGCTCCTGAAGGTTTCATTCCGTTTGGACTCCGTTTGATATTCCTTTTATTTGAAACACTGAAATAGGTAAAAAAAACAATTTGGACTGGGCCTCTAGTTAATAGGTTAGTCCCATAAATGATATAAAAGTGTATAGTAAATCTCATAAACATCCAAAACGGGTAATATAATAGCATGGAACAATCAAAAATTATAGATACGTTGGAGACGTATCAACTCTTCTCAATCTTCACGGTTGCCTCTAACAGATATGTCATCTGGTCATTCTTTGACTTGAGGTTGGTTATTGGAGCATTGGGTGCTTTGGCCTCTTGAGCTGATTTTGCTGTTGCAGCTGCATGGAACTTCCCTTGAGCCTCAATAGATGTAGGGTGTGAAGCATCCATAACCACCACATTATCTTCGAACTTAAGCTAAAGTGGAAGGTGCTCACGATCAAGTAGATAAGTGATTGTTCCAACCTTGGATTTGATGAGCATTTGAATGTGTGGAGCATATCCATAAGATCTCTTCTGAACTGCAGTTGTCCTCTTAACTGTCTCTACTATTAAACTCGTGACTTTTAATTTCTGAGGGGTGTCAAACAGATGTAGCAAGTTGATTGAGTGGCCACGGATCATCTTGTCATCTCCGGACTTGGGCAAAAGAGTATGCCTCAAGATAGTATTTGTGGTGGCCAAACCAGCTAGAAAGTGCTTTACAGAGCCAAGCTTATGACTCTCAAGATCCTTGGGAGGGGTTTCTTTGTACATATTTTCCATAAAATTTATGGTCCATCCTGGGCTTCCCGTACACATCAATGTCATTTTCTTCTTCCTTGGGAGCACCAAGAAGTTCAGCCCACTCAGAGATAGTTGATTGGTACTTGGAACCCTCAGTCATCCATGCAATCCTCCCATCTGGATAGAAATGTGTTGTGGAGTAAAATTGCATGATCATCTCGTCATTCCAGTTGGTGACCTTCATCCACTCCTACAAGTTTGAAACTCTCATGAACATGGGGGAAATAGTCTTCATTTGCATCAATGTATTTCCAGTCCACACACTTCATGTCACAGACGATGGTCTTCTTATCAAGCAAGACAGTCTCATAGAAATCCTATTGCTCTCTGGTGTGAAAGTGGTAATCACAAGCAGTCCTCCTCCTGACAGAGTAAGGGTCAACCTTCCTCCACTCTCGCAGACCCTTATCCTTCCTGAGCATCATGTTTTCAGCTACTGGATGAGCATTGTCATGGTCTGGGATCTTGGGCTTTAGCTTCCTAAGCACTAGTGGCTCATCATCCATCTCAACCTCAAGCACTGGGGCCTTGTTCTTCTCAGCAGCAGAGATGTTTCTTGTATACCTTTTAGGAGTAGCAACTTTGGGCTTGGACTTGGGCTTAGAGGGAGCAGCTGACTTCATAGCATCTAACATTAGCTTCTGGGTCTTTGTTGGAGGTGCATCTGCAATAGGTTCTTCCTTCTCATCATCATCATGATCATCTTCCCTCATGGAAGGTCTGCCAATGACTACAACAGTTATTTTCCTAGCCATTTTCTTCTTCTTGCTGGCATTAGCCTCTACATCACTTGTCTCCTCAAGTGTGAATGTCATTGTTTCCTTTGGACCTGAGGTTTTTCTTGCCTTTGACATAGGGACTTTCCTCACTTCCAACCTTTCCTTGGCACTTGGCCTGGTGCTAGCCGTTGTGCCATACTCTTTCCTTGCCACTTCCTTCTTCTTTGATGTGGCCTCACTAGCCACAAAGTCTTCATCCTCATCATCTGAGGCTCTCTTCTTCTTAGTTCTTGTGGCAGCATTTGGCAGATCTGGAGAGCTCCTAATGCCCTCATAGTAGCTCTCGTTTGGACTGGATCCCTCCCTCACTAAGATCCGCATTATGTTCTGACTCATTCTGGCTATCACTTGCACTTGACATCTTGCAAACAGACCCTATGAATAGATGGGTATGGGCAGAGTAGATGAGTTATCACGAAAAAGCAGATAGTTTTTCAAAAAAAATGAGTTCAAATCTTAGTTCTAGGTTTTCATAGAATACATTCCAGAGCTACCGAGTTGGTCATTTCGGTGACAATGAAGCAAACACAGAACCAAAACATTCCATATCGGTTGGACCGAGATGTAGTTCGGTGTCTCCGAGTTGCTCGAGTTTCACTGAAACTTTACTTTCATTCACACCGATTAGTATGTTTCGGTGGAACCAAGATGTACTTGTGCAATGGTCAGGGCCAAATCGGTGGAACCAAAAATTCCTATTTGGTCGGTCCGAGATGTGTTCAACGGAAACCTAAACCTAATTTTTTTGCTCGAATCTATTCTAAGGAACTAATTTGGTGGACATAAGAATCTCATTCGTGGCAAGATAGATGGCAAAATCCTTGTGCATTAAATCGGAGAAAAAGAAGCACGATGAGATCGAATCTCACCCTAACTTGGTGGAGATCCTCTATGGTGGCAACGGCGGGGCAGATTGTCGTTGATGGTGATAGAGTCATGCGGCGAAGGCGCTCGAGACGACAGAGACGATTCGGAGACCAGGGAGGCGGCATCAACGGGGTGCGGGCTTGTGATGTTTGAAGGAATTTTCAACCATACGGTCCGCTGGATATATATACCCATGTGCTATCAGTGGCACCAAGTGGAACAAATCGGTGGCACCGAGACATGCAACTTCTTACAGTTATAGCAAATCGGTGACACCGAGTTGGTCTAATCGGTAGCACCGAGATGAAAACCTAGATCAATCTAAATGGTTTCAGTTCAACCGAGTTTGAGTGAGTTGGTTTAACCAGAATGCATGAAGAAGGTTTTGGATGTTAGTCCTTGTCAGATTGGTGGCTCCGAGTGCTCCTCACTTGGAGGTTCAAAAAAAGAGTTGTTCAATTTTAGTGATATAGCATGAAAATAATTTGAGATAAGAATAACATAGGTAGCTAGAGAAGGTTCTTAGGCATTCTTGTACATCCATTTGGCCAACAAAAACCAAGATAATCAAAACAACAAATGGATGTCCTCGAATGGATTAAAAAATATGCAACCAACATGCTCACACATTAAAATAGCAAATGAAATACGTCTCAAAACATGCACAACCAATACTAGCATCTTTCAAGCAATTGGCGATGACTAGGTCATCTATATATGAGTATATTGACTTACGAGTCAAATGAGAACATTTGATCATAGGTCGTACTCATCGCTTAAGCACAAGTGGGGTTGCCACTTATACATAAAGCATTAATGTGTTCACACTACTAAAGTTGTTTTAGCTCAGCAAAGCCCCCCCTAGATGTGATATCCCCCGATGAGGGATGAACTAACCATGGGTTTTCTCGATGATGACTTCATGTAGATAGTGAAGTTGTGGATGCTCAATGTTGATGTAGAGCATCAAGAGTTTGGAGCAATCCATTTTGCACTTTGAATACCTACATGGGTTAGTCCCATAAGGAACATACAAGGATATCCATAGACATAGAGTGAATTGCACGTATGATGATGTTCATGAAAGCATTAGGTTACCTTGTCCCTTGTCTTACCAACAAGAGGGTTTGTGACTCCATGAACTAGTGCAAGATATGAAAGTTGATTGCACAAGTCCTTGCTAAAATGAATATGAGTGAAGTATGTTGGCAGAGTCACCCTCAAGAACACACTAGTTCTTCTTCTTTGAGACCCACATCAATTTGATGGGAATCCTTGGAGTTGTAGTTGAACTTGATGAAGTAGAGCTTGACGTACTCTTGGGAACCCACTTGACCATGGCCTTAGGAGCTTCTTCAAATGAGTCAATCTCTTCTTGAAGCTTGCCCTTGCCTTTTAGCTTGTGGTATTGTGGTGGAAGGTCATCTTGAGCTTGTGTTCCCTCAAAAGAAGTGGGGTCATACTTCTGTTGTTTAGGAACAAACTTCATCTTGGGGTATTGATCTTCTTCCCATTCAACTCCATTGGCATTGAACGTGTTCAAAACCAACACATTGATTCTTCCGGTGTCTCCCTTGCTTGCGTACAATTTCCTCAAATTGCTTACTCCCAGCAAGACTCTTGTAAAGACCTTTCTCTATAATTCCCTTCAATAAGCTATTTTCTTGCTCAAGTGTAACTTGGCTAAGAGAATCATTAGTGGAATCAAGAGAATTACTAGAAGCAACAATATTTGATTTAGCATGGTTATTGTTACTATGAGAAGAAGAATATTTCTTGCTCTTGTTACTAGATTTCACTTGTGGCATATAAGTAGACAAGAGGAGACATTTGGCAATGTAAGAAGAACTCTGCTTTCAAAGATCATCATTGATAGCTTTTAGGAACTCATGATCTTGCTCTAAATTTAGCTTCTCGAAGTGTAGCTTCTCATGAGTCCTTAGGAGCTCTCTATGATCCTCTTGAGTTGTTTCATGAGCTAACTTAAGAGTGTTTGATTATTTAGTTACACGCTCAATCTCCTTCTTGGCATTGTCATTCGTTTCATCTTGATTAGCATGATTGCTAGCAAGTTCATCATAGTTTTCATCACTAGTTTTATCAACAAGTAAATCATCATCACCTAGCAAATCATCTGCATCACTATTGTATTCAAGATACTCGGGGTGTGATACCTTGGGGCCTTTAGCCATGAAGCATCTTCCAATTCCTTCATTTGGTGAATCAAATATGTCATGGGAGTTGGATGACACAGGTGCAAGACCGGCAACACCTTCATCTTGAGTATATTCGGAGTCAGAGTGATAGCTTCTCTCGGAGTAGTTGTCGGAGTCGGAACCGAAAACCCATTCACCAACGTGAGCTTGATGTCTTTGTCTTGTGTAGCTCTTTGATGACTTGTCTTTCCTTTCTGAATCCTTGCTTCTTCGAGAGGGTCTTTGTTCATAACATTCATCTCTACTCCTTCTCTCTCTTGGAGGTGATTCATATCTTCCACTCCTCGTTTTTGGTGAGTCTTGTCTTTTCTTGTAGGGAGTCGTACACTCATCAGAATAGTGTCCAGGTCTTCCACAATTGTAGCAATTACGATTACGGCTAGAAGATCCTTTGTCATTGTAGGGCATTGACTTAGAGCTTCTCTCTTTGCTTCTACTCTTGTAGAATTTGTTGAAGCTCTTCACCATTAAGCTCAATTTTTCATTGGAGACTATCTTGTCACTTGATGTTGTGGGAGCATCACTTGAAGCTTTGTATGCACCACTTGACTTGTTGTGGAGCTCTTCCTTATCCTTGAGTGACATCTCATGAGCAACAATTCTACCAATGACTTCTTTGGGCTTCAGATCTTTGTAATTGGGCATCATTTGGATCAATGTGCACATGGTATCATATTTTCCATCCAAGGCTCTAAGGATTTTCTTGATGATGAATTTGCCGGTCATCTCTTCACTTCCTAAGTCGTCAATCTCATTTGTGATGAGAGCAAGCCTAGAGTACATTTCAGCGACTCCTTCACCATCCTTCATCTTAAACTTATCAAGTTGACTTTGAAGCACATCCAACTTGGATTCCTTGATGGACTCGGTACCTTTGTGCATATCAACCAAAGTATCCCAAATTTCCTTTGCATTCTCAACGCGGCTAATTTTGTTGAATTCTTTGTGGCACAATCCATTGAAGAGAATATCACAAGCTTGAGCATTGTATTGCAACATCTTCAATTCTTTCGTGGTCGCTTCATGATTTGGTTCTCTACCATCTTCAAAGAACTCACCTTGCAAGCCAATACGAACAACAACCCAAACGGCGGGGTTATGACCATGAATATGCATTTTCATCTTATGCTTCCAACTAGCAAAATTTGTACAATCAAAGTAAGGACCTCTATGGTGATAGTTTCCCTCGCTAGACGCCATACTCTCCTAGGTTGTGAAACCAAGGCTATCATCACCAAAGCTATGGAAATCAAGGCTAATGGAGACCAAAGCTCTGGTACCACTTGTAGGATCGAAAGTATGTCTAGAGGGGGTGATTAGACTACTTGACCAAATAAAAGACTATCTTTTTCCCAATTTTAGTTGTAGGAAGATTTTAGCAATTGTGACAAGTCAAGCAATCAACCTACACATGCAATTCCAAGAGTGTAGCACCAGAAAGTAAAACATTGCATACGAAGGTCAAGGGAAGGGTTTGGAGAAGGCAAACGCAATGGAGACATGAAGTTTTTTGGTGTGGTTCCGATAGGTGGTGCTATCGTACGTCCACGTTGATGGAGACTTCAACCACGAAGGGTAACGAATGCGCGAGTCCACGGAGGGCTCCACCCACGAAGGGTCCACAAAGAAGCAACCTTGTCTATCCCACCATGGCCATCGCCCACGAAGGACTTGCCTCACACGGGTAGATCTTTATGAAGTAGGCGATCTCCTTATCCTTACAAACTTCTTGGTTCAACTCCACATCATGTCGCAGGCTCCCAAGCGACACCTAACCAATCTAGGAGACACCACTCTCCGAAAGGCAATAGACGGTGTGTTGATGATGAACTCTCTCTCACAAATTTGGCTATGGTGGAAGGAAGATTTGAGTGGAAAGCAACTTGGGGAAGGCTAGAAATCAAGGTCCGAATGGTAGGAATGGAATCTCTTGATATCAACACATGAGTAGGTAGTTCTCTCCCAAAAAATGGATGGTGTAAGTGTAGGCATGTTCTGATGGCTCTCTCTTATGAGAAGAGTAGGGTAGAGGGGTATATATAGCCTCCACATAAAATCCAACCGTTACACACTTTTTACCCATCTCGGTGGCACCGGTCAGAAAACTCGATGGCAAAGATCTGTACAAAAATATGAACGTTAGGAATCTCGGTAGGACCGATGGGAACAGCTTGGTGGGACTGATTTGCTAGGGCTTAGGGCAAACTACATCTGGTGGCGCCGATTGCATCATCTCGGTGGGACCGAAGTGAATACAACGAGGAACAGAGAATCGGTCAAGCCAACTCAGTGGGACCGATTGCAACATCTCAGTGGGACCGAAGTGAATGCAACAAGTCAGAGAGCGCTGGCAAGTCCATCTCGATAGGACTGAGATCCGTATCGGTGTGACTGAACTTTTAGGGTTTTGGCAGTGGCTATGTCAAGATGAACTCGGTGGCTCTAGATGAGAAGTGTCGATGGGGCCGAGTTTGGAATTAGGGTTTGTATATATTTGGATGGAGAAAGTGGCTGAGGGTTTTGGAGCAGTATCACTAAGCACTTTGAGCAAGTAGATCATTAAGCAACACCTCATCCCCTTTTAATAGTATTGGCCTTCCTATGGACTCAATGTGATCTTGGATCACTTAAACAAAAATGCAAAGTCTTGAGCTTTTGCCAATCCTTGTCCTTATCATTTTGAGGGGTCCATATTTCTAATCCATGTCATGCCAATCATTGAACATCCTGAAATATTTATCTTGAATGGACATTAGTTCAATGAGATATATGTTGTTATGAATTACCAAAACCACCCGGGGATTAGTTGCACTTTCACCACCGTATGCTATTTTTGTGAGGGAAGCCTCTAGTGAAAACTATGGCCCCTGGGTCTATTTTCTATCATATATTAAAACCAAAAATTCCTCGCTGCAATTTACTTTTATTTATTTTATTTTATATTTTTGTTTGATCTATCTATCAAAAACTATATCGTTTAATCTTTCTCGTAACCGTTGAGGGATTGACAACTCATCTACGCATTTGGTTGCAAGTATTTGTTGTTTGTGTGTACGTGTTATTTACATGGTGTTGCTTGGTTCTCCTACTGAATTGATAACCTTGGTTTCATGACTGAGAGAAATACTTATCTCTACTGTACTGCATCATCCTATCCTCTTCGAGGAAATCCCAACGCAGCTCACAAGTAGCAAACGCTTGCTAGATGCGTTTCTGTGGAACCAAGTTTGCGCAGCCGGATATTAGGTTCTTTGGAAAGAACCACAGGGGGTATCTCGGGCACTCCTTGCTCTTACACAGAAAGGATCTACGATGAGTGTCGCTTCACTCAGGTTTCTTCGAGTGTCCGGCACTCGGATCATCATGTCGCAGACACGGGTTGCACGACTAGGGACGGGCCCTGCCAACCAATTTGATTCGTGATTCTCAGTCCACTGAATGTCCTTAGCCAACTGGAAGGCAAGTTGTAAGCAGTCATCATTGCAAATCTTTATGAGTCATCACATCAAGATCTTTTGCGTGTCTGTCAGGTTTCTGGCAGACCGCATGTGAGGGAAGACTCCTCGAATTCCTCGAGCTGACTGACCGAAAATCCAAGTGACACTTTGTGGTGTAGTGGGTTTTAAATGTTGACCGTGTGGATTCCCGCACTGAATTGATGCCATGATTCCTTTTTTGACACGTGTCGCGCAGGTTTGCGGAGGTTCGTTGCCCACTCTAATATAAATACTGGGTCGATGATTTTTGCATGTCCCCCACCTATCTCGCAGCTGTCGGAGCAGTTCCACCTTTCTCTTTGTCTTCCACCCCTCGAGCCCATAGATAGTCTTGTCTTCCTCCACCCATGGTGACGAAAAAGGCGCGGGTGGGGACAATGATGTCGCGGACAACAAAGGAGGTGGCGGTGACCTCGTAGGCCATTCGTACGAGGTTGTCCTCTACTATTATGCATAGTTTAGGTTTATTATAGTTTAAGTTTATCTCAAACTTGTTAAATTCATCTGTTTATATGTAAAAATTAATGAACTTTCTTAAATTCCAGTCGTATTCCATGTTCGATATGTTTGAACTGGACGGTGTTGACACCAGATTTTGGCATGGTCAAAAACCCAATTAGGATGGCCTTAATTGGAGAAGTAATCTACATGAAAAAGTTTCGTATTGTCGACCTGAACATCTTTGAAGTTTGGGTCATCGCCATCTGATCTTATCTCGAGGGTCGAAGTTGTGCTCGGAGTACTAGAATTTTGTACGCAGAGTACTGTTCAACCGATTAGGCCTTCAATACAGCCTCATATGAGAAAAGTTTATACAAGGATTGTATTCGTCTCATCAAAACAATCAAGTTTGATATAAAAATCGTCTCATCCAAGATCGTATGTAAAAGTTAGAGCCACATGAGTGTAGCCCTGTCACGAGCCAAAAGTAGCACGCCCCATCAGACACCCATATAGTTGATGTCTGATGGGTAGCATCAGTAATTGTCTGTTTTGCATAAGTGATTCGGTCTAAAGGTGGCATCGAATCAGAAAACGTTCAACATGAAAGTTGTTTGTCTCGTTGAAACGGTTAAATTTGCTTTTGGGCACATCTTCATCCAAAGTCGTTTGTGGCCTGTGAGGTCCAAAAACGAACTGATGTCTCAGACTTACCTAAATCCGAGTTCGGTTAATTTTGGAAAGATTTGGATGGGATTTGGAGTCATTCTCTTGTACGGGAAGTCCAGCCGCCTCTTATATGTGTAGGGGGTGACGGCCGTTTGGAACAACACACAATCGAACAAACAAATTTTCTACTTTTTCATGTTCATCTACTTTTTATCTCTCCCCCTTGTATCTTTCTCCCTCGTTCTTTGTTCGTTCTTCTTGTTGCAGGGCGGCGAACCTCGAGGCCCTAAGAGCGATCGGGTCGACCTAGAGCAGTCCATAGCTGCCGCACGTCCAGAAGGGGTCCCTCCTTAGCGTGTGAGATTTTGGGTTCTCAAAAGTGTCAGTCGGATTGCTTGGGTACCGCGCTTCCGAATGGGTCTCCTTCGACGTGAGCTGCGATGCACCACCCTCGGTGTTGGAGATACACGGTGGCATGTTCGTGTGCGAAGAGGCGGACATGTCAAGTTAGATGGTCGGCGCTCGACTGGATGTTCGCAAATATGTCGGCACATACCTCCGAACATGTCCACGATATTTGATGATGTGCATTCGGTGATCCGGGTCGGAGGTGCGTGTCCTTATCGTCACAGTCAAGTGTGAGTCCGTTGATGAAATATGTTGAGTCAACAAAAAATACTACTCCCTCCGTAAACTAATACAAAAGCGTTTAGATCACTACTAATCTAAATGTTTTTATAATAGTTTATAGAGAGAGTGGCTTTTATTATTAGAAAAACAATGCATATAGCCGAACATATCGCTTCAACTCCCGCCAATAATGCAGGTATGCAAGGACGCCGTACGGCAAGTACGAATGGCTGCGAGGAAACATCGGATGATTTGGTTAGCCCGCTTCACAAGGCATGCATGTGGTCTGGGATTGATTTGGACAGAGCCACGGAGCGTGGATTAATCGAGTCACGGTGTCGCTTGCACGGCCGCGGCTGATATGCCCAGGCCGGACAAAGCATGGCGGAGCAGAGCTAGTTATTGCTGCTAGTAGTAGTTACCCGTCTGGGCACCCACCAAGATTCGAAGGATCGTGGTAAGCAGGCGCCTTTTAGCCCGTCCAGCTTAATTTAAACCTAGCTTTGCTGGGGACTACTGTAGTAGTACTACCAGGAGTAGAAAACTACTCCACACACTACCGTATCAGCAGCAAGCAGCAACAGGAGTCGAGTCGAACCCAGAACACGTATGTACAGTACAGTATGCGCCACTAACTCGCCCGTCGTCACTAGTGCACGCACGGTCATGGCGAGATCGAGCGAGCAATGCTGAGCAAACAGTCCCAGGGGCCATGGGGTGCCACAGTACCTGCTGTGCTGTGCTCGATCGACAAGGAGGGAGCCTGGCGGGCTGGCCCATGGAGATCACAGCAAATCACGTACGTACCAAAACGTAGCACGGCGACAAGCGCAGGAGCACGGCTCAGCCTCAGCGGGAGCTGCTGATCAAAGAAGCAAGGGCCCGGATCAAGGCGTCCGTGGAGGCCACGGAGACGATCTCTTCCGCTGTAGCTGACGCTGAGCCATAGATTTTGCGCAGGACGGCAGACGCAGACGGGGACTCACGTATACATGATGCGCTCCAGTGCAATAATTGCGTTGCGTTCAGGTACACGCACAGGCACAGCTACAGCTGATTCGGATCGGAAAGACGGAAGGACATGGTCGATCGCTACTAGACTACTCCTATGTGGCATGGCTAGCTGTTTTTGGAAGGAAGGAGCATCGCGCACGCGTATGCATGCGTGCGTGTGAAACGGACGGACGAGCCTCCGTACGTCATTCTTGCTTGCATGGCCGCAGCACGGTGCAGTTGATCACACCGTGAGAAATGTTTGGTAAGCAAAGCAGGCGGAGGAAGGGAAAGTTGGCCTGCCACTTTTGCTAGAGGGCCAAGGTCTCGGCATGTTAGCATGGATATGGAATTTGGGGACCGTAGGAGCAGTTCTTGTGGGCATCACTAGAAGATTTTGTGCATCCGCCATCTTTTCTCGCCCGCAGAGGAGTAGGGTGATGTCGTCGTCGTCGAATGAAAAGAAGATGAGGACCCTGCCGCATAAGTAACATATGGGGTGTGATCAGATCTCAGTCGACTAAGATTTAATCAAGTCTAGAACACACACAACAGAAAAGAAAAAAAATTGGAAGTATTTTTGCACTGAGATTTAGCAATCCTGATAACATATATACTCCCCCGAATTATGAACATAGGTTTTCGTCCAATTTTAAAGGTTGTTTCGACAGGCCGGCATTAGTGCTAACTGATTTCTTTTTCAGAATTCACAAGAGTGAGATGGACGTGTGGAAGACTTTTTTTTAGAAATCCTCTGCATCTAGGAGATGCATGCAACCACGTGTGTGTGAAAGACATGAAGTATGCATTTAGACTCAATCAGAGCAGGTCCACTCCCTCCCTAGCGCCAATCTAACCTCGGTAGGCGCCTCTAGGCTGCATGGCGCGCGAAAGAGAAAGCCCATGAGCGTCACTCCAGATCCGCCATGGCCACCTTTCAACGGCGCAATGGAGTGCATGCGCGCGGCCGGATCTGCACACAAACGAAACGGACGCGGCGCCCGCATACACACACACATACTCCTACATAGTACGCGGTTGCAGGTACGCGTAATGATGGCACCATGATATCGCTCTCAGGCGGCTCCTTAGCCCTAGGTGGGTGACAAAAGAGGCAAAAATGGCTACGCACCCGGCCGGCCGGTACAGGGACGATCGATCGAATCGAAGCCGTGGCCAAATCCGCCGCATCTCGCGCGCACCACCATTGTTCTGGGATTGGATTGGAAAGGAGGAATGATTTCGCTTGCTTGGCCAATGGAGCCGAAAAAGCTAAAGGTCTGTTTGGTTTCAATAAGTCATCGAGATGACTTAAAACCGATGACTTATAAATCATTCTTGTTTGGTTGTCACCTGATTTATAAGTCACCTTTCCTCATCTTCTCACACCAATTCACATCGTGCAAGTGATGGGACTCACACAAAAAGGAATGATTTATAAATTTTAAGTCAGGGTGAAGCAACTTATGACTTATAAATTGGGGTGACTTATAAGTTGGGTCTGTTTAACAAAATAAATCATTTTTTTTTACTTTTCGACTTATAAGTTGGTGACTTATTTGAAACCAAGCAGGCCCTAAGCTCGCTCGTCATGCAACAGCTTGACCCTTAGAGTAACTCCAACGGGGCGACCTATTTCGTCCGCCGCCGCCTGTTTGGGTCGGTGCGGACAAAAGTGAAGGCCCAACGCGCCGACCCAAATCCAAAACGCGTCCGCTTCGCATCCGCGCCGACGCATTTGTGGCCCAAATTTGCACCCCAAATGCGTCGGCGCGGACGCGGAACGGACGCCACCCGTGCCTTCTCGATGTCCGCCGCGGCCCCACCTGTCGGTCGCCCAACTACCCGCCCCCTCACCGGTCAGCTTAATTTATGACCCCAGGCCTGCGTGTCAGCGACGTCGGTCGTTCTTTTTAAGTCAACCGTGTGGCGGGGCCGTTCTCATCCACTTCCCGTCCCCATCTAGGCCACGCTCGCTCCCTCGTCGCCAGCAAGCAAACCCTAGCAACCCCAGCCACCCCAGATGCCCAAATGGGGCTCTTCTCCGGCAGCAGCAGCAAGTCGAAGGGCAAGGCCCCCGCCGTCCCCTTCCCGGCGGAGTTCACCCCGCCTCCGCCTGCGCCGGCTCGCCGGCAGAGGCAGCGGGTGAACGTGCCCGTGCACCAGGCGGAGTGGCACTGGCGCCACCGCGTGCCGCTGCCATACCCTGACGTGATGCTGCCGCACGACTGGCATCTAGATCCGGAAAGGATCCCAGTGCCAGCGGCGCCGCGGTCGGCTAGGGCGCACGCAGAGAAGGTGTGTCGCCAATGGGCGCTCCTGACGCCGGAGCAACGCCGCGACGAGGCCTACGCCTACGATTGGCCCAATTGGGCGCGCTGGTTCGCCTTCGAGCACGAGGAGGCGAGGCGGCGCGGCGTGCGCGAGGTCGACCGCAGCGTGCCGCCGCCGCCGCTCATCGTCAAGGAGGAAGACCAGGCGGCCCTTGCGGCCGTCTACCGGGAGAGCGGGGAGGACGAGCGGCGCAGGGCGGAGGCGACAGAAGAAGAAGAAGCTCGGTACGAGGTGGCCACGGCGCAGGCCATGGCCCTCTCCGCGGCCAGCGACTGTTTGGTGCCGCCGGTGGCCCCGCCGTCCCCTCCCCGCCACCTCGCCAAAGCCGAGCCGCAGCCGCAGCCAGAGGCGGAGCCCATCGAGCGCTACTCCTGGACAGTAGTAGTGCGCGAGTGGGTGAGGACGCCGCCAGTCTGGATGCAGGCCACGCGCGGAGCAAGAGACGGCGTACCTCAAGCACTGGCGACAGATCCGGGTGGCCGAGGAGCGCCGCGAGGGCGAGTTCCTCGAGATGCTCGAGCGCGACGCCGAGGCCGAGCGGCTCAAGGCCGAGGAGGAGGCGCGTCAGACCGCGGCAGCCCAAGCGGCGGCACTGCCAGCGCCGGCACAACCCACGCCCGACATGGCCGCGCTCTGAAATATGGCGTTCAGCTGGGCCGGTCCAGCGCCGACGCTCATCGACCTCACTGACCCCGAGGACGACGACGACGCCTAGGGCAGTGCGCCAACACCTAGTTTTTAGTTTGTTTTTAATTTTCTTAAATGCTAATGTGAACGCGTGGACTTCCGCCGGCCTTCGTGACCGGCTTTAATATTTAATTAATTTCGTTTTTATGTTAAATATGCATGCATTCAATTTTTTTTACATCATCGAAATGGGTCGCGTCAACGTTGGACGCACACGCCGACCCAAACGCGAAAACGGACGCTCGTGTCCGCCTGGCCGGCCCAAACAGACGGTGATTTGGTCCGCCTTTTATCCGTTTGAGTAGGCCCGTTGGAGTTGCTCTTAGCTGCGTGCGAAATGGGATAGCTCCTCATCCACGTCTCAGCCTTGTTCGGCTTAATAATTATCTACTACTATTCCTACTTGGTAGGACATGGGCCATGGGAGCAGTGGCCATAGTCCAGCAAAAGTCTCTATCATGCATGTGTCACTAACCGTGCGGCGCGCGCGCGTGTGACGCACGCTTGGTCTCAATCAAGTGTTCACATGTATCCTAGCTGCCATTTCTAACTCCACTACCTTTTTGATTGATTTCCATAGAAATCTTAAAAGATTGAAATCTTTAAGATTTTTTTTGTATAGGTTATTGGATTCGTAAGAAATTTTCTGCATTGAAAACTTCTAGGATTTCTCTGCATTGATACCTCGCATGGGTCCCGACATCGGTTCTTCTCCCACACTGCCTACGCACCGGAGGCCGCCTTGATGTTGCCCCATCACGGCTTGGAACCTTTGTCTCCAAACCGAGGTCCTGTTCGAGTTGGAGCGGTGTAGAAGTTCTCTTCGCCCCGCCAATCTCAAAAGGAAAAAGAATCTCGAAAAGAAAGAAGTGCTTGTTTTCGTGTGTCGATGATACTGTAAGAATCGAAGGTACAAAATATCTTAATTCTGTGGTTTTTCAGATTCCTTTGTTTTAGAATCCTGTGAATCAAAGAAGTCATAAAACTCATGAGAAACCAAGCGATACTAGTAGAACTATTTTTTACCTCTCACGATTCTCATGCCACGGCCTAGAATTTAGATTCTACTAGCTAGCTAGCTAGTATAGCAATGCTGCGACTGATGATGACTCTAAATAGTTACCAATCATCATCAATCAGTAAAGAATTTTGGTAAAGCTCCTCCGCAGATGGAAGGTGCTCAAGAATCTACGAGCCTAGTTCGGCAGCCTTTCAACACGAAAAAGGGAGGCACGTTTCATCAGGGGCCGTCTTCTTCTGGTAACTGTTGAACAGTATTTTATATACACACTGTTGAAAATATGAGCAAATTACTACGAGTTTTAAATTGAATAAACAGAAGATAAATCATGACAGCACTAGCAGAGATTAAACTAATCATGTGAACTAGCATAGCAGATGAACAGATCACATCTAGGGCACATACTAGAAACATGAATTCTACCACGATCTCGAACAGGAAAGATAGAATCACATACGGTGCAGCGGGAGCAGCACCGCCGGCGTTGACGTTGTCGCCCATGTCGTCAAGGATGAGGTTGCCGAGGTCGGGGAAGAAGTCGTCATTCGCGAAGTCGTTGCTGCGAGCAGTCGCGCGGGTGCGCTCCCCAAAAACCTGATCGCCCCTCTCCTGTACAGGATCACGAGAGGCGGGGTTTCGGAGGCCTGCTGTCCCTTCTCCTGGTGCACGCCGAAAGGAGGGATGGAGAAAACTTGCTTGACGGCACAATGATCTGGAACGGTGGTGAGAAACCATACGAAGCGGCAGCGGCTAGGGTAGACGTTTGCCTGACTATATAGTGCGGGTCGGGTAGATCGTGGGAGTAAACCCCACGTCCGAGTCATCACGATCCAAAATAATCAAAAACGGTTCAGTAATTAACGCGTCCGTTAATTATTAATTAATAACTCATTAATTTTTCCCGAGCAGCAAAAATATAGACAATGTGCATAGCTCTGTCCTCGGCTCGGCTCAATCCCGCAACCCGCGGCGCGTTGTGACGAGGCGTGGCGTGGCGTGGCGAGGCGAGCGAGGAGGAGGAGCGCGTGTGTAGGTCTCCTCTTCTCATGCTCATACAAGTGGTAGAAGAGCTCACCTTATAAAGAGGTGCAACTCTCTCTCAACTTATCAGGTGGGACTAAACTTTAGCCTCACTCACTCCACTCACATGTGTGCATGAATGGGCCAAAAGAATTTCGGAATTTTAGTTGGGCTTTGGGCCAAAGGCCTACTAGCAAATTCCAACAATCCCCCACAAAGTCTCATTGGCACATCTCATCATTTAGTTCCAAAAGATTGTTTATATACCGGTGCTTAGTGGAGACTGTGAAGTTAAACTTTCACTTAGAGTTTTATGCTACACTAGATCACAACTTGAATAGTGGACTATGCCTTGAACTACAAGTTTTCTGTGAGACTAGTTTCACACAAATTCTTGACCGATACTTGGTTGCCGCAAGGCTTCCCCGCGGGTGGAGCATATACGTCGTACTCCAGGGCCTTTCATGAATTTATTAGAGAGCACCCACTTCTCACAGACTGCGACGTTAACAGTCAAATTCATATAGGTGTGTTCCTCAGGAGATACTCTGCAGGACAACATATCTGCTTACTCAAATAAGCCACTTGGAACACATTAAGATAGATATCAACCTGCCGTGCAGATCAAGAGAGTATTGCATCTTCACGGAGTGGGATAATTAAAATAAGGATACTCTCCTCTCAGCTGACCAACAGCTTGTCTCCCACTTCTACTTCACGGGATATCCGATCACATAGAGTGGGTTACCACTATGGACAACTCATGCGGTGGGTCTCAAACCCATCTCCATCGATGCATTATCTATCACATTACGTGATAGACCCTTTGTGAAGGGATCTGCCAAGTTTTACGATGTTTGGATATAATCCAACGTAATAACTCCGGAGTTCCTCAGTTTTCTGACAGATTTTAATCTCCTCTTCACATGCCTTGAGGACTTCATATTGTCCTTAGAACTGTTTATCTTGACGATCACAGTTTGATTATCACAGTTCATCAGGATAGGGGGTATTTGTTTTTCAACCATAGGTAAGTCCATCAATAGCTCACGAAGCCACTCTGCTTCAACAGTGGCAGTGTCTAATGCTGTGAGTTCTGTTTCCATAGTTGACCTTGTTAAGATGGTCTGCTTGCAAGACTTCTAGGAAACAGCGCCACCACCAAATGTGAAAACATAATCACTTGTGGCCTTAATCTCATCAGCATCAGATATCCAGTTCGAGTCACTATAACCCTCCAGTACCCTTGGATACCCGGTGTAGTGAATCACATAGCTCGCAGTGCCCTTCAAGTAGCGCATAACTCTCTCAAGCGCACACCAATGATCATCTCCCGGTTTAGACACAAACCGACTCAGCTTGCTCACAGCAAAAGAGATGTCAGGCCTCGTGGCACTCGCCAAATACATAAGCGAGCCAATAATCTGAGAATACCTCAGTTGATCTCTAGCAACCCGTCAATTCTTTCGAAGCAACACACTAGCATCATATGGAGTTGGAGAAGGCGTGCAGTCGCTATACCCAGAACAACTCAAGACCTTTTCCACATAGTGAGACTGAAGCAGTATGATCCCATCATTCTCGTCTCTCAACAACTTGATGTTTAAGATAACATCAGCTACTCCTAGATCCTTCATCTCAAAACAGCGAGATAAGAAATCCTTAACCTCCTTGATTAAATCAAGTTTGGTTCCAAAGATCAATATGTCGTCGACATACAGAGAAAGAATAACTCCTTCGCCCCACCATGGCGATAGTACACACACCTGTCACCATCATTTACTACAAAGCCGGCAGCAGTTAATGTTCTTTCGAACTTCTCATGCCACTCCTTAGGAGCTTGTTTAAGGCCATATAAAGACTTTAATAACTTGCACACCTTTCCTTCCTGACCAGGTACTACAAAACCATCTGGCTGATCCATGTAAATTTCCTCCTTCAACTCTCCATTGAGGAAAGCCGATCTTAACGTCCATTTGATGAACGAGAAGACCATGTGAGGCAGCCAGTGATAGTAGCACCCAAATTGTGGTCAGTCTAGCCACAGGTGAGTAAGTATCAAAGAAATCTTCACCTTCTTTCTGGGTATAACCCTTAGCCACAAGCCATGCCTTGTACTTTTCAATCGTATCGTCAAGTCTAAGCTTCTTCTTGAACACCCACTTACATCCTACAGGTTTGCACCCATAAGGACGGTCAGTGATCTCCCAGGTTCCGTTAGCCAAGATGGAATCCATCTCACTACGAACAGCTTCCTTCCAGTAGTCAGCATCAGGAGATGCATAGGCTTCTGAAATAGTCCTGGGTGTGTCATCCACAAGGTACACAATGAAATCATCACCAAAGGACTTTGCAGTTCTCTGTCTCTTACTCCTTACAGGAGTTTCATTGTCACCCTCAACAGGATTCTCAACGTGTTCCATCGCAATGGTGGGTTCAGGAATTACAGTGAGTTCCTCACTAGATGGAGTATGTATCTCCTGATTTGATGAACTTGACATATCCTTCATAGGAAATATGTCCTCAAAGAAAGTTGCATCATTAGACTCCATAATCGTACCAACATGCATGTCGGATACCTCAGATTTTATTATCAAAAATCTATAGCCAATGCTATGAAAAGCATAGCCCAGAAGAACACAAACCACAGTTTTTGGTCCAAGCTTGCGCTTCTTGGGAATTGGTATATTGACTTTCGCCAAACAACCCCAAGAACGTAGGTAAGAGAGTTTCAACCTTTTCCTTTCCCATTCCTCAAATGGAGTCATGGTCTTATGCTTTGTGGAAACTCGGTTTAGGACATGACACGCGTTCATTAGCGCCTCCCCCCACCATTCCTTGGAAAGACCCGATGTGTCTAACATGACGTTAACCAAATCAGTTAGAGTTCGGTTCTTTCTTTCGGCCACCCCATTAGACTGAGGTGAGTAGGGAGGCGTCCTCTCATGGATTACCATGTTCCGCACAAAACGGATCAAATTCATTGGAAAAATACTCTCCACCACGATCGGGCCTAAGCCGTTTAATTTTTCGATCAAGTTGGTTCTCTGCCTCAGCTTTATAGTTTTTGAAGAAAATTAAAGCTTCATCTTTTGATTTCAGAAGATACACATAACAATATCTAGTGGAGTCATCAATCAACGTCATGAAATATCTATTTCCACCTTTTGTCAACACGCCATTCATCTCACAAAGATCAGAATGTATAAGCTCTAGTGGCGCCAAGTCTCTTGCCTCTGCAGTCTTATGGGACTTGCGAGGTTGTTTAGCTTGCACACATACTTGGCACTTAGAGCCTTTGACAGCAGAGATTTTCGGAATTAAATTCATATTGGCTAGTCGCGTCATGCAACCAAAGTTAATATGACAAAGTCGTGAATGCCAAATATTCGACTCATTATTGTGGCAAACATTATTAATAACTTTAGTGCAAATATCTGACAAAGATAGGCGGAACAAGCCTCCGCACTCATAGCCTTTTCCAACAAATTGTCCACACTTGAAAATTACAACTTTATTGGACTCAAAAAGCAACTTAAAACCATCTCGACATAAACGGGAACCGCTAACGAAATTTTTATTGATGGACGACACATGATAAACGTTCTCCAGACGCACGGTCTTCACCGAAGTAAACTTCAAATCGATCGTACCAACACCTCGAACGATGACATGTGACCCGTTCCCCATCACCACGGGAGAAGTCCCTGTGGCCTGGTAAGAAGAAAACATGGAGGCGTCAGCACAAACATGCACATTGACACCGGTGTCAATTAACCAATCAGGGGATTGAAATACTAAAAGGATGGTAGGAAAAATACCGTACCCTGATTCCTTCATATCAGTATCACCGATGACAACATTAGCGGACTTGGCGCCCTTCTCATGTTCGCGCTCCTCAAAACGATTAGGACACTTCGGAGCCCGGTGATTAGGATCACCGCAGACATGGCAAAGTCCCTTTCCCTTCTTATGAGAATTCTTCTTGAAGTTGGTGGAATGTGATGGCTTGTTCTTTGTATCAAACTTGCCTTTCCCCTGAGTTTTGTTCTTGTTGTTTTTGAACTTATTGGGCTGGAAGTTTTTCTTATGTACCATGTGGGCACTAGAAGCTCCCTCGGCAACTCGAGCACGTGTGTCCTTTGCTCTCGTCTTCTCTTCAATATCAAGAGTACCAATGAAATCCGCAACGGAAAACTCCTGTCTCTTGTGTTTTAGGGAAGTAGCAAAATTGTTTCACGAAGGTGGAAGCTTGGCAATAATGCCTCCGGCAACAAATTTGTCCGGCAACACACACTTGAAGAGCTCAAGTTCTTTTGCGAGCGATTGTATCTCATGAGCCTGCTGTACAACAGAGCGCTCATCAGTCATCTTGTAGTCATAGAATTGCTCCATGACGTACAACTCGCTACGGGCGTCCAAGACACCAAACTTGGCCTCGAGCGCAGCCCACATGTCCTTGCCGTTGTCAAATAACATATACGAGTCCACAATGGAACCATCAAGAACACCCAGAAGAGCACCTTTAAAGAGAGTATCGAAGCTTCCAGTTGTGCTGGATTAAGATCGCCCTCAGGCTTGCCCTTAGTGGCATCATAGCAGCCCATGGTCTGAAACCAGTAGACTGCTCTCGTGCGTCACCTCTTATATTGCGCCCCCTTAAAGGCAGGTGGCTTCAGATGCGCAACAAAACCACTCGAAGTAAATTGCCTATAATCAGGTTTTAGGATTGTTGGAAATATAAGCAAATTACTACGAGATTTAAACCGAGTGAACAGAAGATAAATCATGACAGCACTAGCAGAGATTAAACTAATCATGTGAACTAGCATAGCAGATGAACAGATCACATCTAGGGCACATACTAGAAACATGAATTCTACCACAATCTCGAACAGGAAAGATAGAATCACATACGATGCAGCGGGAGCAGCACCGTCGGCGTTGACGTTGTCGCCCATGTCGTCGAGGATGAGGTTGCCGTGGTCGGGGAAGAAGTCGTCGTTCGCGAAGTCGTCGCTGCCAGCAGTCGCGCGGGTGCGCTCCCCAAAAACCTGATCGCCCCTCTCCCGTACAGGATCACGAGAGGCGGAGTTCCGGAGGCCTACTGTCCCTTCTCCTGGTGCACGCCGAAAGGAGGGATGGAGCGGCTAGGGTAGACGTATGCCTGACTATATAGTGCGGGCCGGGTAGATCGTGGGAGTAAACCCCACGTCCGAGTCATCACGATCCAAAAGAATCGAAAACGGTTCAGTAATTAACGCGTCCGTTAATTATTAATTAATAACTCATTAATTTTTCCCGAGCAGCAAAAATATAGACAACGTGCATAGCTCTGTCCTCGGCTCGGCTCAATCCCGCAACTCGCGTCGCGTCGCGAGCGAGGAGGAGGAGCGCACGTGTTGGTTTCCTCTTCTCATGCTCGTACAAGTGGTAGAAGAGCTCACCTTATAAAGAGGTGCAACTCTCTCTCAACTTATGAGGTGGGACTAAACTTTAGCCTCACTCACTCCACTCACATGTGTGCATGAATGGGCCAAGAAAATTTCAGAATTTTAGTTAGGCTTTGGACCAAAGGCCTACTAGCAAATTCCAACACACACCGAACTTTCTCCCAAACCAAACCAAAGTGACTTACCGACCAGCCGTTATACAACAAGAAAAAAAAGCCCAGGAACGAAGAACGCGCGGCACCTTCTAGTCTTTCTTCATGCATGCTCTTCTCCTTGATTGGTCTTTCGTTGCGCGAGCACATGTACACGAGTGACTGCAAAACGTCTGAAGATCGGTGAGCCAAGCGTGTAGTGTAGTACTCCCTCCGTCCAGAAATATTTGTCATCAAAATAAATAAAATGAAATGTATCTAGATGTATTTTAGTTTTAGATACATCTTTTTTTGTTCATTTTGATGACAAGTATTTTCGGACGGAGGGAGTACCGTCCGTCACAGTGCCGTGTTCCATGTGTCCATCAAAGAAACAAACGAAATACATTTCCGTAACTTCCACGCACATGAAATGAAACATCCTTTTCCGGACCGACGGACGAGGTGGACGTTGGCGTCGTTTCCACCAAGCGCTGAAAAAGGACGAGGTTTTCAGTTTTCACCAAGCGGTAATAAAGGAGGAAAAGGTCTTCACACAGATTTCACCAAGCGGTGAAACGCACACGGATTTGCCCGTCAAGCAAGCGCTGCAACGTTAGTCAAAAAGAGCGATCGCATTGGCCGTAAAACCCCAAGTTTCTACCGCGGAAATTTAGTGGCGAACCGCGTAAAATCTGAATCTGTGCAATGTTGCTGTCAAGCTAACAAACAATGTTTCCGGGCCATGGATCCTGACGAGAAGTCTTATCTAGCGATTCGAACGTGGGAGACGCTAAGATATGTTTACGCTACTGGCCCGATCGCCCTATCTCAATCGCGCGTCAAAAGCCAGCATCATTAGCTCTACCAGTGATACAGCCAAAGCGTGGTGTCGCACTCCCACTCCGATTCCATTTCAGTCGCCAGTGCCGGCGCTGTAGCAGAGTGAAAATAACGTGTTGTGCTAACCTTCATTTTATTCTTTCAAGAAACATAATTTCCCCGAGAAACCTCGGTGCTAATACGTGAGCTTTGATGTTCGCAATCTACTGCTACGAGGCCTTGTGTTGCTATGGAATAGCAAAAAGGTATGAAATTGAGCTCTTTTTAGGGTTTTTTAACACAATACAAACACAAACGCTTGTACATACGCACATTCACTCACCCCAATGACGCACGCACACATCCTACCGCTATGAGCACCTTACTGAACGCACATCGCCAGATGGCCTGAAATAAATCCAGAAAATTCCATCACCAATGTCAAGTCTAGAACTTGAACCCTTGTGTATTGGTTCTAAACCTAATCGTACCCTAGGTCAGCTGGGTTTTGGGCTGGGCTTGTCAAAGCCCGAAGCAGAAATCCCAAGCCCGAGCCTGAAGCACATGAACAGTTGAATTTTTCAATTAAAATAACTATATTAGGGCTTTATTCGGGCTTTTGGCGAGAAAATGGAGCCCGAGCCCGACCCGAATGACGGGCTTTCGGGTTCGTGCCTCCGGGCCAGGCTGTTCATGCACAGGTTTAGTTGGTTCCACCAAGTGGAACCTAACCATCTAAGCTACGCTCAGTTCATGGTACCTTTTCTATTTGACAAGCATAGTAGATAATATAAATACTTCTCTCTTTGTGCGATCAGTTTTGAACTTCAAATGTTGTCTAATTTTTTTTCCACATATCAACTCAACTACCTAAAACTGCACATCTCTTAGCCCTGAGTTGCAATATTGAAAATTGTGCCATATTGGCAAGCACAACTGTGACATCTAGAGTTCAAGCTTTATATGAAGTGGTGTGTGGGATAAGAGTGTGTTTGATTGAGTTGTGGATTTTGAAAAAACAGCCATGGGCTATGAACTATGAAAAATCTGAAAGTTGTTTGGTTGAGTCAGCTTTGAGAGTGTAGAGTTGTCATGAACTGTCTGTAATGTCCATGGGACTGAAAAAATATGTTTATTTTTTGAAAAGGAGGATTATCCCCGGCCTCTACATCAAGTGATGCACGCAGTCATTTCATTATTTAAAGTGGCAAAAAGTATGAAACTCATCTCAGGCACAAAAGCATAAGCATAAGCGGATCATGAACAAATACGTTTGTAAGCTAAAATTGAGCGTGAAGCAGTGATTTGTACCACTGGTTCAAGCATTGAGCATTATTCACATTATTTTCGACAGGTCATGTACCTCTTCTTTGTTAACGAAAACAACTTTTCAAAAAAAATGTATCTTTTCCGATAAGGGGCGCTTTATTACTTAAATAGATGTATCTACTAGAAGAAGAAAAAACACGTGTGCAATCACAATTTGCATAAAGAAAACGTCTGCGGTAATCTAGTCCTTGTTTGATGTTGTTAAATCTCTGATGTGACATTCTAAATCTAGTCCTTGCATCCATCGGAGAGGTAGTGCCCGTACTTGTCCGTGAAGATGGCGATCCCGGGACAGTGAAAGCCATCTTCTGTGGCCTCTGGACACTCCATGTTTTTGTCATCTGCCAATCCAGGCGCAGCTGATTCAGGCCCTTCAATTCTGAACTGTAAATCGAGACCTGATTACAGCGACGCCACTATGCAATCTCAGCTCAGCTCAGACGGAGGCGATAAGGACTGTTTCTGAGCATGAGCTTTTTGCTGGCTCCTAGGTTTCGATTGGATGAAGAGTTATTAATCGGTAGAGTGGGACTCACACACACACACCGGCTCGCGGCACTGCAGAGCTGCATCTGCATGCCGAGCTCTGCCGGATCTGGGACGTGATGCATGTGTGCGTGCTTGAGCAAATCTCCCCCCGGATTTGCCTTGGGGTGATTTGATGCACTAGCTACCAGTAGATTCAGAAAGATGGACTCAATAGCGCGGCCGCCGGGGCAGCTCGATAACGCATAGCGGTTGCACGGCTCAGCTGTCGACCAACGATTGATTGATTGATGGGAGCGAGCTAGAGCCAAGTTTATGGCAACAGCTAAGCACGCCTCGGCTGTCGACGATGATTGACGAGTGAGCGAGCGAGCTAGGCACGCACGCACGCAAGCACGCATATGGTTATCTACCAGATGTGGATGATCGAGCGGCACGCGCACACGTGAAGAAGCTTACGACAATAGCCAGGCGTAACAAGACGGCTTGCACTTTTTACACAATGCGCATTTTGTTTCGTTAAGAAAACCTCTAATCAATAACTACTTCTTCGACATGTGGATTATATGTTATAAAAGATGGCAATCACGAGAAAAGTACTTTCGGAAACGAATATTGTGACATAAATTTCATGGCACATAAACACCTGTTTGTGTTAAATAATCATCGGCCAAAGTCTTGTCTTCACGAAACGAAAAGGCAAATCTCCAAAAGAAAAAAAGGTGACTACATTTCGAGGGTTTCCAGCCAAGTGACAGCTCTTCCTTGTACAATCCCAAGTGATAATTGCAGATTCATTTATTAATGGAATTCATCTGATGAGCGAAGACCTTTCTCGGGAGATTCTGCAGGGGTCCTTTTAGTGGAGCTACAGTACCACTACCAGCTGGTCTGTTGCAGTGTCCTGTAATATTAATGCCGCTGCGTGGTTCCATGCTTCATACAGCTCGTGATGAGCGAAGACCTTTCTCGGGAGATTCTGCAGGGGTCCTTTTAGTGGAGCTACAGTACCACTACCAGCTGGTCTGTTGCAGTGTCCTGTAATATTAATGCCGCTGCGTGGTTCCATGCTTCATACAGCTCGTGATGATACTGCGGCACCATCTCCTTTCACTGCCATGGCTACAGATATAATGGTGCAGTATCGATGTGCAAGGTAAATTTAACAGGGCTCAGCTTAGGACACTCGAGTATCTCAAGACAACAGCACAGGACAGGGGTAAGGAGATAAACATAAAGATGAAACGTTGGCAGGGGAAATGCCTCAGAAATAAGCAAAGAAAACTCTCCGTTGAGCACCATTTTGGCACATCATAGTGCTAGCTCATTTTCAGGATCTACTGGTCATTCAATGGTCGCTTACATGGTCTTCCACCTGAGTGTATGCTACAGGTATTTCCTTGCAAGAGACCTGACCTTGGTATTGAAATGAGAGGATGTGATGCGAGAACCAGGCAAGTAGAGTGGATTAAGGAATATCTGCACAGCAAAACATGCACAAATATAAGCAGAAATCTAGCACGACCGCGCAAGCAACAAGAATGCTGGAATGCATGACAACATCCTGATCCTTATGCAGCTCTATCATGTATAAAAAGGGCTCATGCCACACTACTGAAGTTTTTTCATCCAGCTGCAAATAGTAGGATATGGACATAGAACATAGGAAGCATACCACCATCATCTAAAGATGGCATTTCAACGCGTGTATTTTTTTTATATATTCATATGAATGTCTGACTTAGTTTAGAACAGCAATCAAAATAAATGTAGCTTTCTCAGTACACAGCTAACAGTTTACCTTGATGTAAAGTTCGTGAACTTCCTGAAAGAAGCTTTTTATACCATCTTCACTCCGTGAATCATGAAGCAACATAAATCTAGTATGTGATGAACTGGCTGTTAAGAAAACAACTAGCAAAGTGCCCGTGTGTTACAATGGATCCAAAATAGATAATACATGCTCAGAAACTTGAAACAAAATCATGCGTATATAAATATATTCCTCTTGTTTGTTTGAATGAGGCAGGGGAGGGACGAAGATGGTCTCTGCGGGACTAAGGGGTTTTCTGCAAATATGGAGCAGAATGGTCATATCCTTTGCAAAAATATCACAGCTTGCCTCACAATGTTTTAGGTGCAGATTGTAAGGTCAGAATGACGGATGGCAGACACACCACCATCACCAACTGTTTCTTTATATATAGGAGTCAAGATAATACTACTATGAGGAAAAATTTAAAGAAATGTAGCAAGGGCAATCACGGTTATGAGTTATCACTCTCACAGGAATTAAAGACATACACAAGACCCCAAATTTACCTGTTACGGCAATATCTTAAGTCGTTTGCAGACAGAATAATGATAATTCTGATCAAAGGAATTATCACTAAATTCTCGCATTTCTAGATTCTTTTGCTGCCAAGACATCACACAAGATTTCGGCTCTCTAAAAAGACACCACATATAAGCACTCAAAAGGATATGACCAGCAGTTACATAAACAGACACCACAAGATCGTTGAATCTATCTACTGACTTCAGAAACCTGAAAATGGCGAAAAAGAGGAATAGTTATGTGAAGCAAGAAACGAGAAAAACTACAAGGGGGTCTACATTGAATCTTTGGATACACCTGACTGGGTAATGACAAATCAACAACCACTCACATTGTACTTGTAGCCCATGCAAGGTCCTGAACAACATCTAATGCAGCATGCAAAATGAACTGATGCTGATAAGCCTGATCTTCTTTCTGCGAGAGGAAGTAAATTGGGTCATCATGAAACAACTGACTGAACATACGCTAATAGGATGACCTACAGGGAGAGGTAAATGCAATGCATGCCTCTACTGTCAATCATATACAAAATATAAATATGAGAAGTGGTGCATGCATTCTCAGTTGATCTCACATTTCTAGCATTCACGGTGAATGGCTCACCCTTTCTTTGAACCTTGTCAACGATCGAACAAATTTACAGATATGAACCGGGTACCATTTGATTAGTAAGATTGTCAGAGGTAGAGGGGTATGTAAAGGAGGAAGTAATGAAAGAGGAAGCAATTGCTAGTAGTAACAACTTGTCATGATCATTGGTTCATATAACATCCATGTCCTAGGTATTATAAAAATATAATATTATTTTTGCTAAGCAACTACAATAGAATAGAATTTAAGAGTCCACCTCGGGTCTCGAGACGAAGAGGTTACTAATTATGCCTCTATGAGGGGGAAATAATGTGATAAGATCACAAGAGTTGCAAGTTTTCATCATTTGGTTATCTTAGAAAATAACTGTAAAGCTACATTTGATGTTTATAATACAGATGAACAATTTATTCTTGCTCGAGATGGGATGGACTCATGGATAGTAGATGTCCCATAAAGTAAGGTTGCAAACCAGTGATAATACTGTAATGAACAATACATGTGCACATTAATACATGATCTACCTCCAGATACAAGATTACATGCATCGTGGATTCCATCAGTAGCAAAGGAATATGGGAACAAAACTAAAATGAATATTTAATAAAGGCACGTATAAAAATACCACAAATGTAAGAAGTGGAGTAGAATATACATTAATTACTAAAGGGAACAAACTGAACGAATCATACTTTTGGAGCGGATCCAACTTCAGCATCATAGATTGGGATATCATTCTTACTGACAATCACAAAGCATGCTGTGCTCGCCATATCTGACAGGAAAATTGCAATTTGTTTATCTGAAAGTAGTTTAAAATTGTCGCTGACACTGAAACACAAATATCATGACTACACAGCTAAAGCAAATTCATTTTTCAAATATTTGAAAATCACATAAGCATGAGACATGAGTAAAGCAAACTACCTCGCCATGATACTATTATACATCAAGACATTAAGAACCAGGAACAGCCAAACAGTTGAAGTGTGTCATAATAGTAAGTAGCAGCAAGATTAATATCAGAGCATTCACTTAGCTAATATCAGATATATGATACAATATACATGCCAAGTAAGTAAGAACGTTACAGGGTTTAGACAATTCAATTCATTTTATCCACGAAACATTTGGCTTATGTAGTTTGCAAGTACAAAGCTACAAGCATCAATAGAGCTAAAGCTAAAGCAAAAATCAGGGAAGGACAGCTATTTGTATGAAAAGATAGAAAATTGGAATTTTGACCATAAATACTCTTAACTCTTTTAAAGAATATTTTTTGGTAAAAATAAATACCATAGATACCCTTAGCTGCCTAGCATCCAACATAGCACAGTCGTCTTCTTAAAACAAAATAATATTTTTTGGTAAAACTATGCAGTACACTTTTAATTGCCGACTTAGTAAGAATGACAAGACGTTATTCTTTAACTAATCTGTCAGGTGAAAATTCCCCAATCATATAACCGGTGACGACACCAGTGCGCACTTCTGGGCGACTACACATCTTTTTGGATGCCTGCACAAAGAGAGCTAAAATTGGTGAACACCAGGATGCATTCACTAGCTGAAGGGATCTACGAGTTGATGGATGGCTAAAATTGGCTTCCAATGACTTCCGACTTTACACTGTCTCTGGGATTGGGAATGCTAGAGATCAAGATTGTCAGCTAACAAACCAGACCGGTGATTTTGGGGAACATAAAATCTACATGGCTAAGTAACCCCCATCCTGGCTAATTTGAGCCTAGCTGAGTGCATGCCAGTAAGGGATGTTTGGTCATCCCTCGCCCGTTTCAGTTGGCCATGGCTGAGTGAAAATGTTTCTGGGTTGGCTGCATTACAGGATTGGTGGGGATGTTGCATGCGAGAGCATGTTTGGTTGGATTTGTCCGTAGATATTGCGATCACTATTTCTACAGGGTGGTGAATTTGCCCCCTTATGTTGTGGGGTGGGTGGTTTGGAAAACAGCCAAGTCCTTGTGATTAAAAAAATTGTACTACTTTGAATCTAAGTTGACTACTTATGTTGTTTCTTAGGAAAATGTACAACAGCAGCCACTCAGCCGTCTGTAACGCATGCCACATGGGATTTTTATCTAGGTGGAGGGGAGAGAATGAAGATAGAGGAGGAGGGTGTCTATAATTCATCAGACAGTCGATATCCAAAAATATCGCTCCTTATATACAGCCATTTATCTCCTCCGTCGAACCATCATATCCCGTGCTCCAACATGGTGATTTCTTTTCCTTTTTTATACTGCCTACTCCGGCGAGACCTGCACAACATTGCGCTGCTTGGATCGACGCCGAGGCACCACTAGCCGGCCGAGGAGCATCTGCCATGGATGGCGGCGAGCACATGTTCTGCTAATTTTGGGGGCGAGCACTAGGGTGGAGGAGCGGTGGCGGCCAGACTGTGCAAGGTTTATTTTCAGTTGCTAATTTTGGGGGGTTGCAGATAGAACATAGACAGACTGTTGTACAGGGAGTCTTTAATGCTGTCTAGAGGTGATTGCATCAGACGGGGTTATCTAAACTACTGAACATGTCTTTATGCACCATCAGGATGTAATGCTGTAGGCACGCTGCAGTTAGAATTCTGATCTATGCGCAATTAAAAAATCGAAGGGGGCTCTACAAATAATAGCACTCGGAACTGTTTGGGATCGAAATCGCATAACGAAAAATCACGCGAATCCTCGACGCTGCAAATGAACAACAAAATTGACAGGGAAGCAAAGACCGGATTGATAGGACCACCGCGCTCAGATTGGTCAGAGAATCCCGTTAAACTTACCTCATAGGCTAGAGGAGTGGAATGAATGGAGGGCGGAGAGATGCAAGTAGCGGCCGGAAGCACGACGGAGGTCAGCAGAGGAAACCCTAGCTTGGACGAAGACGGGGAAGAAGGTTTTTTTTAGATGGGGAAGGAGGTGTCGAACGAGTAGTTTTGGCCCTTAGAACATCCCCCGTACACCCAGTCCCACAAAAATCGGTTTAAAGGATACCGTTAAAAAAAATCACATTTTTACTGTATGACTTTTATTCCGGCAGAATAGATCCTGTAAAATATTTTATTGTCTCCTTAAAATTGCACAACCCCCTAAAAACTTTTTAGTTAAATTACAATTGAATCCGTCTCGACTGCTCCCATCGCGAGGATCTCGTCAGGGACAGAGGAGGCGCGCATCTTGCCGATGACGGCGCCGTCGTGGAGCAAGACGAGGACCACAGGGACGAACGCAACGATAGCTAGTTTGCGGCGATGGCGGCGGCGGCGGTAGCTAGCTTGCTCGTGACGCAACGACTGCTAGCTAGCTAGCTAGCTCGCGGTGGCGACATTAGCAGTAGCTAGCTAGCTCGCGGGCCCCGATGGGTGACGATGACGGTGTGCGGCAGCTCATGAGCGATGGCGGCGACGTGCGGCAGCTCGCATGGGGCGGCAGCAATGAGATTTGATCGGAATCGAGCTCGAGAAGTCCATGGCGCCAGTTGCGAGGAAAGCGGTTGGGATTGAAATTTCCCTCCCGCCAAAATAAAGGGGAGCCTCCAAAATCGGGCTTCTCAAGGGGAGCCTCGATGTAGAGGAAATGGGCTCGCGAATTCGGGATCCCACAAAAAAAAATTCAGGACGGTCGGATCTGGAGGATCTGTTTAGGACGGGTTTACGGGATCCCACAAACCGGCGGTTATTATACCTGAGGGCCTGGGTTGCGGGATATGTTACAGATGCTCTTAGGCCATGCACGTGCTTAAGTTGCTTAGAATAATAAACCGTGATTCTTCTAAGCACTAGTGCTTATCTCTACTCTTAGAGTGGGGCTTGGTAGCTTCGTCTTTAGGGTTTAATTTTGTCCCGGTTTTTCGTCTCACCCCCACCATCTACCGCTTGGTTTTTTTCACCCACCAAAAACCAAGTCGCATGACCCCTCTCTTGGTCATGTCTCATCTTCTAGGGTTCATCGTCGCCGCCTCCCACACCAAACCCAATGGGGCGAAGATCCATCTATCTAGACTAGATCGATCTCTTCTCCCGTCGATGACGAACCCTAGCTAGCTTTAATCGCGTGTGGTGGCTGTGTGCGGCGGCGGAGAATGCGAGGCGAGAGCTGTCGGGTTTGTCCGCCTCATCGTGGCTAATGGTCGCGTCGACTGTGTCCGCGTCCTTCTCTGGACGACGGCGCTGATGGAGGGAGCCGCTTGCGCTGGCTAGGATCCCGATCGATGGACGCGCCGGGTTGCCGCAAACCCTAGTTGATGATTTTTTTTCACACTTGAAGGTGGGAAAGGAGAAATCAAGAGCAAGTAAGGAAATAGTCGAAATTGTGTTCATGAGCGTAACAGGATTCTTATTATCATGATATGCAACAACATGTTAACGGAAGTTATATACACATTGGTTCGTTAGTTGCAAACTTTTTCGCGAATACGTAAAAGGCTTACGTATCATTGCATTGATAGGTAGAGAGATGAGTTCCTCCTCAAGTTCTCCATCGCCGATGATGAGTTCTCCGTCATCTGCCATGGGCGCGATGAGTTCCTCCTCAAGTTCTCCACCGCCGATGCGCGTGCCAGGGTGGGGCTGCGCCCGCCGCGATCCCCGCGCTTTCGCCTCATCATCCACCCTTGGAGCCGCGCGGCCGGCTGCGAGCCCGTCCAGCTGCGCTTCCGCGTCGAGGTCGAAATCACCGGGATGCCTGACCAAGCGTGGCACCGCTCCGCCGTGGAGACCTTGCTCGCCCCGTACCTCGACATTGAGCACCTGCACCCCGCCACCCACAACGGCTCGGACATGTCTAAGTTCAAGTTCTCTGCTTGGACCGCCAACCCCGACGCCATCCCCCGCTCCGCCGACCTACTCCTCCCAGAGCCCGACGCTGTTGAGGCGGATGCTGATCCTGACCGTGCGGAGCGGTTCGTTCTCCGCACGCTGCACAAGCCGGTTCAGATCTTCGTCACGCTCTCCGAGGACTTTCGCCTCCCGGCCCCCGCGCCTGCGCACGGCCCGGCGCGCGCCCCGGACAGCCCTGGCGACGACGACGGGGCGGCCTCTTGCCAGCCCTCCCCCCTCTCCCCCTGCTTGGCCGCAGCGCCACTCTTTCCCGCGACGCCCGGCGCCACCGACCCGCGGAGGCCCGGGTCCGGCCGGGCACGCCGGCCGCCGCCGTCGCCACCGCCGAACGCGTCCTCCGTTCCGTGGCTGGCAGGGGATCCTTGGGGCCCACCTGCCCACTGTTCCATCGCTGCCTGCTGGCCACCCATCGCCCAACGGCTCTCTGGGATGCACACCCGGGCCAGCCACGCTGGGCCCTCGTCATCCCCGGGCCCCGCCTCACCTGCCCTATTGACGCGGTCGCCCTCATCATCCCCGGGCCCTGCCTCACCTGCCCTGTTGACGCGGTTGCCGCACCAGGACAAATCTCCGCTGCGCCAAGACAGCGGTTCCCCTCGATCTCCCCCGCACCCTGACTGCGGGAACCAATCACCGCTCGGCTCCCACCCCGGTCCACGCCTCGGATCCCCTGCGGGCCCTGTCGCGGCCAATCCCGACACACCCGACAGCGCAGCTGTCACGGATGGGCCACCTGAGCAGCGCTGCACCAACTCCAGCCCACCCGCCTGTGGCCGATCTGTCCCTGCGGGCCCGACGAATACTCCTAACAATGTGGTGGCCACGGAACCAATCAGCGTCCACGACACAGATCCTGCCACCAATCATGTCGTGCCCTAATCATTGTCCCACCCGCCGCTCGCTCCCTCGTGCCCTCCTGCTCCGCGGCTGTGGGCCCCGGCCCTATCACTGCGCCATGCTCCACCAACGGTGGCGATCCCGATCGTGCGGCTGAGGAGGCCCTGGAACGGTTTGCCTCCTCCGTCCAGTGCGCGCCGACCCCTATCCTTCCGCTGCCTGCTCCTCGCCACCTACGCCGTGAAGTTCCTCTGGATTTCACCCCGCGCGGGAGCGACCGCATCGCCAAGGCCGATCACGGCTATGATTCCAAAATGAAGGCTAAACGCATCCTCCTTCGACGCCTTGGGCTGCTGCACGACGACGAGCCCCTCTCCGACGCTGTTCTGGACAGATACACGCGCATGTTTGATAAGCCCCTGGCCGCCGACACAATTGTCGCGCTTGCCGACTACCACGGTTGGAGGGTGCCGCCCAACCCCTCTTCGCCTCCGGCCACCACGGCGTTGTTGATCGTCGAGGCTTAGCCGTGCCCCGCGCCGTTCCTCTCGGAGCCCCCAACCAGCTGCTGATGGATTACACCCAACCTATTATTTTTTGGAACGTCAGGGGTCTGAACTGCCCTGCTAAATGTTCGGCTGTGCGCTCCGTTATCTCCTCGGCCACCCCCTCAATTGTATGCTTGCAAGAAACGAAGCTTTCTACCGTCTCCTCGTCCATTGTCACCGAAGCTTGTGGGCAGGCCTTCCGCAAATTTCACTTTCTCCCGTCCACGGAAACCCGAGGCGGCATCCTCCTCGCATGGCAAGACGACCTTGTGTCCATCTCGCATCCCACGATTGGCACGCATTTCATCAACGCTCTCGTCTCCCCTCTAGATGGTAGCCCGCACTGGTGGATCACCGGCGTCTACGGACCCAACGACGAGGCCGCCAAAATCGAGTTCCTCGCAGATCTTCATGACACGCGCTCTACTTGCAATGGCCCGTGGCTCATAGGGGGCGACTTCAACATGATCATATCCCCTGACGACAAGAACAACGGAAATCTACACCGTGCTTCCATGCGACGCTTCCGGCGCTTCATCGCCGACGAGGAGCTCTATGACATTTATCTCCACGGTCGGAGATACACATGGTCAAACGAGCATGACGCCCCGACGCTTGAGCGCATTGACAGGGTCCTTTGCACTGCGGGTTGGGAGGTCAACCACCCAAGCTGTATGTTGCGCAGCCTATCCTCCGCGGCTAGCGATCACGCACCCCTCATCCTCGATTCTTTGCCGCGTTCTGCCGGACACAGACGGTTCCACTTTGAGAGGTTTTGGCCTAAGCTTCAGGGCTACCATGATGCCGTCGCCGAGGCGTGGGCCTCCGCTGCTGACGAGCCGGACCCTTTTCGCCACATCTATGCTCGCCTGCGGGCCACCACCAAGCACCTCCAGCATTGGAGTGCCAAGACTGTCGGCAACATCTCTCTCCAGCTCGCCGTCGCCCGTGAGCTCATCGCCCGGTTCGACGCAGCACAAGACCTCCGACAACTCTCGACGGCCGAGACGTGGCTCCGCCGCCAACTCAAGGCGTCCTACATCGGCCTCGCATCGCTCGATCGATCCATCGCCAGGCAGTGCGCGGTTCAACTACCTCAAAGGCGGCGACACAAACCCGGCCTTCTTCCGTCTCCACGCAGCGCAGCGCTCCAAAAAGAACATGACCCTGCAGCTCAAGGTGGGCGATGCCACCATCTCCGGGCAGGCTGCCATTGCGGAGGCCGCGCATGCACACTTTTCTGACATTCTGGGCTCCGCCCGCGAGAGGCTATCCTCCATCGACCTGGACATCCTCGACCCGCGAACGTTCGACTTGCAACAACTTGACGCCCCGTTCTCTGAGCACGAAATTTGGGAGGCCATCAAGTGCATGCCCAAGGGGAGAGCGCCGGGACCGGACGGGTTCACCTCCGAGTTCCTTTGCGCGTCTTGGACCACGATCAAGGCGGACTTCGTCGACGCGTTCAACAAGCTCTACAATCTCAACGGCTGTGGCTTCCAGCGGCTCAACGAGGTGCTTATTACCTTGCTGCCCAAGAAACCGGACGCCACCACGCTCGCGGATTTCCGTCCCATAAGCCTGATCCACCTGTTCGCCAAGCTCTTCGGCAAAGTGCTCTCTCTTCGTCTTGCACCCAAGCTCGGCGACATGGTCTACACCAACCAAAGTGCGTTCATCGCGGGCAGATGCATTCACGATAATTTCCTGCTCGTCCAGCAAACGGCGCGGCAACTCCACAACCTCAAACAGCCGCGCGTCATGCTCAAGCTCGACATTGCCCGCGCGTTCGACTCGGTCTCCTGGGCCTTCCTGCTCGACACCCTCCGCCACCTTGGCTTCGGTCGGCGGTGACGCGAATGGGTTTGCATCCTCCTCGGCACGGCGAGCACGCGCATCCTCATCAACGGCACCCCAGGGCCGCCAATCCTCCATATGTGCGGTTTTCGGCAGGGGGACCCCCTCTCCCCCATGCTATTCGTCTTGGTGATCGACACCCTCAACAACCTGCTCTGCCGCGCCGTCGCCGGCGGCGTGCTTCAATGCCTTACCTCGCGCCACATGGCCTCGAGTATCTCACTCTATGCCGACGACGTGGTCGTCTTCTGCCGGCCTGACAAACAGGACCTCTCGGCAGTCCGTCGGCTGCTCACCCTCTTCGGCAATGAGTCTGGGATGTACACCAACTTCAACAAGTGTGCGGCCTCCCCGATTCGGTGCACGCCTGCGGAACGTCTTGCAATCGCATCCCACTTCGCATGCCCCATCAAGGAGTTCCCCACTACATACCTCGGCCTCCCGCTCTCCATCCGCAAGGTCAGCACCGCTGCGCTACAACCGATCATCATCAAGCTCGAGCGCAGGCTCTCCCCCTGGTGGGCATCTATGATGTCGCGTGGTGACCGCCTGGCGCTCTGTCGCCACGTGCTCGCGGCAATGCCAGTGCACACGCTCCTCGCCTTGGCCATCAACCCGACTGTCCTCAAGCAGATCAACCGCCTCCTCCGATGTTTCCTTTGGCACGGACGCAAAGATGCAAGCAGCGGCCACTGCCTCGTCAACTGGCGCCGCGTCTGCCGTCCCATCGCCCTGGGCGGCCTTGGCCTGCCGGACTTCCACAGTACGTTACTTGCAAACTTATTAAGGACTAAACATTATTCTACAATTGTCCGTAGGCTCTTTCTCCAAACAACTTGTTATTCTTTCTTTGAAATGTTAGTTGTGTTCAACTTACTTCATGAATACAAATTACTAGCAAGCTAGCACCAACAGAGAGCGTATCCTGTGAAACGGACTGACTCATGCACCAGGTGCACCACCAGGTTATGGGCCATTAGATTCGAAAGCAAGGGACAAGATCCATCTACAGTGGGAGCTGCTAGTACATTTGCAAAACAGACCTTCAAATCAAGCTAAATAGATCGGATGGACCTCCCAAGGCCAGTTCGTCTACCTCCCTTTTACTCTGTTCTGTACTACTACTCCAGGTCGCTCTGTACTGTCGAGCTTCTGTTTTAAACAAGCTGAGAAATTTGACAAGTTGTGCTCTTGTATCAGCTAATTTAACTGTTGTGTGATTGCTCATTGCTGACTTTGGCAAATATTACAAAAAAATCAAATTGATTTTTCACATGGTTGGAAAGCTCAACAATATGAAGTATCAGAGAAGCAAATGTTATTTTACAACTGAACCGAAGATCATTGAACACATTCCTTCAGATGTATGCAAGAACATCACGTCTTTTACATTGAGACATCACAAGCATACACATCAAGTGTACAGCAACCGCTCATCTAAACTACAAACAAGCCACATACTAAATTTTGTTACCAAGTGTACATTCTTGAAGATGACTCCTACTCTGAAGATTACCCGGTCATGCCTTCAACTAATTGATTTGAAGATCAAAGGCAAAAATTATTGTTGGAGCATGAAAGATGGTCCTGAATTTGAATAGTCACCGAACAGTCAGTTCTGGAGCAACCATAAAAACCATGATATAGAAATATTTGCATTTCAATGAGTGTTCATCAAAGAGGCTTATGTGGCCTGACAATATGTATGTAGATAATCTTCATATGTCATTCTTCATTGCTGCTATACAATATAAACAATCGTTATTGGGAATCAAAGGATGGCGAGATGGAGGAAGGGACAATAATTCACATGAAAAACAGAAGAAAAAGAGGTACAGCAGCTTTGCACTCAGATTTGTAAAAAATATGATAATCTCATATCTTATTGTCAAAATTAGCCCCAATATATTAGATGAAAACAATTAAGTGAAAGTGTACTCAAATAATATATGAAATAGGTTGTCGTGATATTACCTCAGATTAAAATCAGTACCAGTATCTAGTCAACTATTGTATACTAAAACAAATCCTCCAGTCCAGTGACTAGCCTAAAAATTCAAAAATAAATTCACTAGCCTAATTTGCCTGGTGGAGTGGTACAGAAGAGGGAGAAAGAGAAGACTGATTTTGGTGAAAATCTGAGATAGGTGCATGAGCATAATCAACACTTTAAAATCTTGAAAAACTTTAAAAGCGCTCCGTATTAAAAGGTCACACAAAACTAATTTTGAATAAAGGTGCTTAAGCCTTGCACAACGTTGCTCCATCTGTTCCAGGTTTAAAGAGTAGATATGAGAATGTTTTCTTGTACAAGTCTGACCTCTTTTTTTTTAACATGTACAAGTCTGAGCTCTATCAATTCGATGTAATGTGATACAAACTTGGTGTTTCTGATTATATGAAATCTACGCTTTTAAGAAAATGTATTCACTATGCAGAACATAGACAAGGGCGTGTCCGGTTGCAATTCGCTACAGTACCCGCATTGCATTGTCCATCTCCAGCCATCCTGGTTCTTCATATGCAGCCTCACATGCACGAGATGCAACATGTTTGGTTGCCTGCATCGCATGAAGGGGCACTTACCCCCTTGTTGTTTGGTTGCCGTTTTTGTGCTTAGGGTGTGAGCAGATGTAAACTTCAGCTGTTTGGTTGCAAACAGCGTTTGTGTTCTGCTCACCCCATTCAAATGTGGTGGCCTTACCACCACATGATCAGCACAACAACAATCACAACTGACAGCAGATCAAAGAGGCAAGCACTGACAGCAAACAAAACAAGCAACCAAATGAGATCAAACAAAGCAAGCAACGGAAATGATAGCGAACTACATAGATTAACAGCAGGAGCATTGTTGTAGGGTCAAACCCTAGAGGGGATCTTTTCACACTTGGAGGGGGAAAAGGAGGAAGAACACTCAAGAACACAAGGAACAAAACACTCAAACAAACCCAAATATAACATCCACTAGAGTAGCATACATGAGATCCACAAGATTACATGAACAATTCAAGGAGAATAGCACTAGGTGAGTTCTTCCCACTAGGTGAGGTCTTGATGATGATCTTCTCCAAAAGGAGGCCTTGACAATCCAAAGGATTCTTCCCTAGGTGGGGGCTTGATCTCCAAAGAGGAGGGGATACAAGGAGCAAAGCTCACAATGTTTTATCTAATACTTTGCTAACCCTCCAAATGACCTAGGAGATGAGTATATAAAGGCTAGGGACGAAACTTAGGGAAAGAGGGGTACAAAGGACTAAAATGTCCCTAAAATGCATAGCCACGAGGGAAGGGTCCGGGTACCCAGGGTGGAACCGGCCGGGCACCCGGACCGGCTAGGGGCACCGGAGGAGGGAGGACCGGGCACCCGGGGTGGCAGAGGGCGGCCGGGGCGGTGTGGTTCGGGCACCCGGGGCCGGTTGGCCGGGCACCCGAGGCTGGCTGGGCGGGGGGCAAGTGGAGGGTCGGGCACCCGGGGCCGGCTGGGCGTGTTGGGCCGGGCACCCGGGGCTTTGGGGCCGGGCACCCAGGGCCGACTGGGGCGCTGCCCGGGCAGAGGCCGGGCACCCGGGGCTGAGATGGCCGGGCACCCGGGGCCGAGATGGCCGGGCACCCGGGGTGTCCAGGGGTTTCGGCCCTCCCCTTGTCTTCGAGTCCGGGCACCCGGGGTCCTTCCGTTCGGGCACCCGGGGTGTCCAGGGGCTTCTTCCCTTCCTTCTCCTTGGCCTCTCCTTCATTCTCTTGCTCCATGGATGCTCGCATCTCCGTCTTCTCCTTCCCACGATCATCTTCGATGTACCTAAGAATGCATAGCGTATCTCTTTGAGGTAGAATCCCATTCTCATGTGAAACTGAACGAAACTCGGAGAGGAAAGAAGTGACCTCGTTCTCGATGTTGCGTGCACGTGCTCTTGTCATTGGCCGAGTTGGTGCTTGCGGAGGTGATGAAGTGTCGGTGCGGGTAGTCGAGGGATGCTCCGTGTCATCTACCCCCCACCTTGGGAGAGATCCGACCTCGGATCGTGATCCTCATCACCACGGAAACGGTTGTCGTGGATGGACTTGTAGTTGGACGAAGTGGAAGTCATGGCGCAATCCAATTACTCCAAGGTGTCACCAGAGGAGTATACGTGCAAAAAGAGCAAACACAAACGACACTCGGAAATACAATAGTTAGCGCATACAAAGTGTCCATTAAGTAAGAATGAGTCCGTGCGGCAAGATTATTCGTGGCAAAGCGCATGAAGCTTATCAAGATGATATAGAATGAGATGCAAAGCATTCATGGAAGCAAAAGCATTCATTGTGCACACAAATGTGTTGTGAATATGATCAATGCAACCACGATGCAAAATGATGTCATAGTGAGACGGTTTATCAATAGCATGAATATGGCAATGGATGCTCAATATGAAAAGGTTATCATGTAATTGATGGTAGGCAATAAGATCATGATGTATGAATATGCCGTCAAGAAAGATCACAACAAATTTGCTAAGGAAATGCACAAGCTCAAATATCATGGGAATACGAGATGCAGTAAGGCAATCATAATGTGTGTCAATCCATGCATAGGGTGCAAACTTGCGGTGAGTATGAGATGTCCATCGAGCATGACATGTGGAAGCATAATCAACCAATATGGAGGTTGTTGTACAAAAAGTCAAATGAGTGTTGATGTACCAAAGCTCGATGTCGTCGCACGAGTGGAGTTCGGAAGGTGCATCCAATAAGTGCGAGCGCTCCTCAACTTGAAGGTCCAAAGGGTCCATCTCCAATGTCGCTCCTCCATTTGTGAGATGTATCATGTAGACAACAAGAATGAAACAACAATGAAAGAGTGACCCATCCAATGTGCGTACTTGAGGATGGCTCAAAGGGAAGGACTTCACCTTTATGAGGATGTCAAAAATGTTGGTGTCGCGCATCGTGTACGCCTTCACATGACCAAGTTGTCTTGCCATGGTACCGCCTTGTGAATCCTTCAAAACGAAAGAACATGACAAACACTCGGAAAGACAAATGAGGTTAGCGGAAGTGCAAAACCTATCATTCGCGTGGTGAGATACCCAACAAGTGTATGTATCATGCTCATCATAAGAAAGAACAAGGGAATTTGGCATGGTATGTAAGAATATGATGTGATAACAACCAAATACAATAGGTTCAAACAAACAAGCATGCATCACAAGTAAATTTTCAAAGTCTCCAAGATCAAGAAGCATAGTATGGTTGCACTCAATACAAGTGGATATGAGAGAGGCAACTAATGGAGGCAAGTGATAATGAGCAATATATATCATGTGAGAGGCATGAGCATATATGTCATCAACCCAAGAAAGCGAGTAAGAGTGGAACATGGGTGATGCAACATAGCAAGCAATCATAGTGACTAAGTCAAGCAAGCTAGTAGTGCTTGAGCTCGATGACATTCCTAAGATTGGCCACTTGAGCGTCGCCACCTTGAAGATGACGAAGGGGAAGAAGACTTGTAGTTGGCCACCATGTCTCGTACTTGATCCCTTTGTTCGGCCAACTTGGTGTCGAGGTAGTCCCTTATCCTTGCTTCATTTTGGCGAATGTCGATGGCGAGTCGCTCAATGCCTTGCATTGTTCATTGTAGTCCGAAGATGGACGTTTTGGTGATGTAGTTGTTCGCGTTGTCGTTGTTGTGGAAGACCGGAGATGAAATGCCTTGCCTATCCATCACAAGACTCGGGTAGAGATGAGTAGGAAATGAGATAAACAATACCAAGTTACCTTTTCCCAAAGTTGAGGATGTATCCCGTTTCACTCAATGTGAGATGAAAGAATAGTGGAATTGGTACTGGACTTGTTCACTCACACCTATCAAGTAAAGCTTATGGTGGAGCTCGGTGAGGATAGTGGCACAAAAATTTGATGCAAAATGTTAGCAAGAGTCAATAATGTTGGAAAAGATTCACAAATTCGCAAGTGAAACAAGTAGACCAATAGCAATATGTGGCACACGGAAACACACACACGGATAGATAAATGGGGTCGTGCAACCAAGGAATGAGCACAAAATGTGGAATCCACGGAAAACGCTCGTGTTGCACAACTCAAGAGAGAAGCTAGCACGATTGCTCAATAGGAGGATACGACACTTGTGCACAACCTATAAGATGCAAAATGTATGAGCCTTCTATCCCAAGTATGCTATGTGTATGATGTTCCTGTTGTTATTCTCAAGATGATCCAAGATGATCGGATATGAAAATCTTATGTGCAATGTGGTATGATGCTATGGCTATTGCTTACAAGCTCTTTGCTCTCTTTTTGCTTAAAAGCTTGTTCTTTTTTTATATGGCCACTTATGCGAAATGCACAAACCAAAATAGCAATTGTGTATATGCGGGAACGATCTTGTGACACAAGGGATGATATGATGATACCAAGATGACACCAATATGATATGGTATGTATGCAATGGAAGGTACAGATCACTAATGTGCACAAGTAACATTGCCGGCAATACTCAAATGGCTAGTCTCGATAGGCAAGTAACGCAAAATGGGCTAAGGGGTTAACAATGTAATGGCAAGAATGTACAATGATAGGATACCACAATACCAAGATGATATAGAGGTTACCGTTCTTGCTTACGGTTAGGTTGTCAAAATGGTGAAGTGGTTGATGTCGATGATGACCTCGCGGCGATGATGAGTGGCGGTGTTCTTGATGTAGATACCAAGATGATGTAGACCCATCCCTAAGTAGATGAAACACATTAGGAAACGGTAAAAAACCATGAACTCAAAATCTCAAGGAAAATGTCAAATGGTGGTAGTGGAATGTGTTGGTGGTTCCGGTGTTAGCAATGCAGAAGTGGTGGTGGTGATTGATGACGAAGCAACCGTCCCTAAGTAGCCGAAACACCTTAGGAGACTCAAGTCACCACTCAAGCAACCACAAATGTTATATGCATCAAAAACGGGTTAGGTTGCGAAAAGCGATGGTGGTTTTGCGTATGATATGGTGGATGGCCTTTGCAAATATGCAAAAATGCCAAAATTTTGATGGATTCAAATGGTGGTAAAACCAAGATGAGAAGCTCGGGCACGTTGCTAGCTTTTCAACGAGCCAAAGAACACCCAAATCGGAGTTCGGGGGTGAAAGTTATGAGTGAAAACATAAAGCGTACGCGACTGGTTCTAGGGGGTGCGGGTGCCCGGGGGTGGAAGGTGCGGGCACCCGGGGTGGTCCGGGGCAAACAGCCCGGGGATGCGGGTGCCCGGGGTTTGGGGTGCGGGCACCCGGGGTGGTCAGCGGTGGTGGGCGGGGGGTCCGGGTGCCCGGGGTTTGAGGTCCGGGTGCCTGGGGTGTCGGATTTGGGCGGAAATTCGTGGATTTCGTGGAGGGAAAGGTGGAGATGGATGGTGGGAAGGCTAGATCCACTTAAAACCAAGCAAATCCATGGATCAAATCCAACAAAACCTCATGAAACTAACAAATCACAAAAAAAATTGGGGCTATTTTTGGTGGGGAATTTTCGAAATTGGGGAAGAACACACAAAATTAGGCTAGAAAACAAAGAGGGGAGGCTCCAATTTTGTGATAAACGTGGCTCATGATACCAAGATGTTGTAGGGTCAAACCCTAGAGGGGATCTTTTCACACTTGGAGGGGGAAAAAGGAGGAAGAACACTCAAGAACACAAGGAACAAAACATTCAAACAAACCCAAATATCATCCACTAGAGTAGCATAAATGAGATCCACAAGATCACATGAACAATTCAAGGATAATAGCACTAGGTAAGTTCTTCCCACTAGGTGAGATCTTGATGATGATCTTCTCCAAAGAGGAGGGGATACAAGGAGCAAAGCTCACAATGTTGTATCTAATACTTTGCTAACCCTCCAAATGAACTAGGAGATGAGTATATAAAGGCTACGGACAAAACTTAGGGAAAGAGGGGTACAAAGGACTAAATGTCCCTAAAATGTGTAGCCACGGGGGAAGGGTCCGGGTACCCGAGGTGGAACCGGCCGGGCACCCGGACCGGTCAGGGGCACCGGAGGAGGGAGGACCGGGCACCCAGGGTCCAAGGCCCGGGCACCCGGGGTGGCAGAGGGCGGCCGTGGCGGTGTGGTCCGGGCACCCGGGACCGGCTGGGCGCGGACCAAGTGGAGGGCCGGGCACCCGGGGCCGGTTGGCCGGTCACCCGGGGTCGGCTGGGCGTGTTGGGCCAGGCACCCAGGGCCGGCTGGGGCGCTGCCCGGGCAGAGGCCGGGCACCCGGGGCCGAGATGGCCGGGCACCCAGGGTGTCCAGGGGGTTCGGCCCTCCCCTTGTCTTCGAGTCCGGGCACCCGGGGTCCTTCCGTCCGGGCACCCGGGGTGTCCAGGGGCTTCTTCCCTTCCTTCTCCTTGGCCTCTCCTTCATTCTCTTGCTCCATGGATGCTCGCATTTCCGTCTTCTCCTTCCCACGATCATCGTAGATGTACCTAAGAATGCATAGCGTATCTCTTTGAGGTAGAATCCCATTCTCATGTGAAACCAAACGAAACTCGGAGAGGAAAGAAGTGACCTCGTTCTCGAAGTTGCGTGCACGTGCTCTTGTCATTGGCCCAGTTGGTGCTTGCAGAGGTGATGGAGTGTCGGTGCGGGTAGTCGAGGGATGCTCCGCATCAGGCATCCTCCTTCCCTGCTCCACGCCAGGGTGCTGCTCCTGGACAAAATATTAACAAGTTCACAGCACAAGTACCATAAGTTCTAGCCACATACCATAACAAGTTCAACACCAACACGTAAGTTAACTACATTGCACGCTCAATGTCACCAATGCAGTTGTGCTTGCTGCAACGAACCTTGCACATGATCGAGGAGTCATGGTTGTAGATTTGGACCTTCAAGACAAGTCCTGAGATGCGCAGAATGAGGAGGTCGCTGGGGATGATCCGGTGGCAGCGGTAGAAGTAGTTCCAGCCTTGGCCAAGCACCATTTGCCCCTCAAAGTTATGGACATGCACCCAGAACTCGCACCACTTGTTCGCCAACAGCCTGACCACGAAGTTATGTCAGTGCAGAAATTGAGCAGGCCAACATCATGAATGGCATTGAGGACTGGCGCAAAGCAAGGCAGAGATTCCATATCTAGTGAGGAATATGCTCATGGTCGAAGACTTTGTCCTTGTCGAATAGCACTGAAGAATAGAAATTGGCTTGGCTAGCTGTCCAGAAGCGCTTCCTCCTCAGGCGAGCAGAATCATATGGATTATAATCAGTGAAGAATACATGCTCATTGAAGAAGGCATCAACCTTGAACTTCAGAGTTTTGGAGAATGGATTCTTCGGCTGAGGCTGAGGAGTGTCGGTAATCTGAAGAATGACCTCTGGTATGTCAATTTCTGGAGCCATAGGCCGAGTAATATCTTATGCTTCAGTAGCAGTCTGGGCCTCCATTTCTTCAACATTTTCATCAGCACTAGTGGCTAGAATCTCTTCATGAATGGAAGGGGTGGCATGAATTTCTTCAGAGCCCATTTGAACTTCAGTTGGAGCTGGGGACTGAGGAATTTGTTGGATTGGTGTGAACAGAGGAGAGTTGGGGTGTTGGCTATCCCAAAAATCATCGTTCATCACTGGAGTGGTGCAGCCAATGTCCACATCCTCATCCACTTCCATTTCTTCAACGCCGGCCTCTTCAGTAGTAAACTGAGGCGTTGGCGATGATACCTGAGGAGTTGAAGTGAAAGCCTCAACTTCAACTTCCTCACCCATCTGCTCTGTGGAAGCAACAGAGGGATCTTCTTCAGCAGATTCTTCAGGAATCTGATAGTCTTCACCATAAGGAACAAGTTCCTTTGATGGTATGCTTGTAAGGGGAACAACATCAATGGAATTGTCCATTGAACTTGTCAAAATCTTCGCCTTCTTGGGGGCTGAAGATTCTGTGGCAGCTGATGCTTTCCTCTTCTTCAAAGCAGCACGCTCCATAGCTTTGATTTTCTTCACTTCCAGAGCAGAAGGAAGAACTGGGCTTGGTGTTGGTGCAGGCGGAGCAGTGAGGGTTGGATAAATTTCTTCAGGCCCAACTAATGCAGTTGGCCTGTTCTGAGCAGTTTCTTCAGGCGCAGCAATTGAGTCTTCAGCTGGCCTGGCAGGTTCTTCAGGCGCAACACTAGTGGTTGTCCTGGCAGTTTCTTCAGCGGCTGGACTTTCTTCAGCAGCCCTGGTGCTTGCAGTTTCATCAGCAGCCTGATTTTCATCAGCGGTGCTGGCAATTCCTTCAGTGGCTTGAGCAGATGCTTCAGCCTGAGTAACGTCAATGTGCACAGGAGCAGCAACACTTGAGGTGAATTTCTTCGTTAGCTGAACGAATCTTACTTTGGCACCCTGCCATTCAACCTTGTAAGCGTCAAATTCTTTGCGGAGCTTCTTGATGTCAGCTTGTAGTGCAATGAGCTGTTCAGGCGAAATACTAAGGACATTGTCCTTGAGATAGCATTGCTTTTTGTACTGCACTTTCTTAGCCACTCAGGCTTGGTCATACTTTCACTTCTCTTCAACTATGAATGACGTCACAACGTGACTTTGTCCAGGAGTGAGGCCCAACTCTGGCATTGGAGCATTTGGATCCTTGTGCCATAGGTCGATGAAATCGAACATTTTCTTCAGATCAATTAGAAGGGGCACAACACTCCCTTTGGCTCTAGCGGCCCGCTGCTGTCTGTCCATGATGATATCAGCTAATTCATCATCATCAACTTCATCATTAGAAGTGTTTGAAAGACCACCTGCTTCTTGTGAGGACTTGGTCTAGTGCCTCGTCCAGCAGTGGCCTTGGTCTTCAGCAGAGTGGGACCAGTTGATGAAGGGTGAGCTAAAGAACTTGCTGAAGCTCCTGAGGCAATTGATATGCCAGTGGTCCTTTGACACGTGGCGAGATGCACAGGTGCTGAGGACTTTGCTGGAGGAGCTGAGGGTTTTAAAACCCGAGGAATTTGAGCAGTCTAAGGAATTGGGGCAGCTTGAGGAAATTGCCTTGGTGGCACCAAGGGAATTGGCCGTGAGGGCATTGAAGAAGAACTTGGCCGTGAGGGCATCGCTGAGGAAGGTGGTTTCTTGCCTGGCTTCTTTGGCATAGCCTTCTTGCTTGAAGAAGCCTCAGTAGCGGCAACGGTAGCAGCAGAATCCTCATTGAATTTCTTCACTGCTTCTTTGGCCTGCTTGGCCAGCTTAGCTTGCCGCCTGGCCCACTCATCAGCATAATCCTCACCACGTTTAAGTCTTGTTGGATCAGCCAATTTGCCAGGTGCCAGAGGAGGTCTTGGGCACAGAGGGTTGAGAGCGATTTCCTTCATGTATTTGGGAGTGACATATCTATACTCCCTCCACTCTCTTGCCCATCTTCTTTCTATCCTCTGAATGTGCACTTTGCGCTCATTCTTTGTTTCCTTGTCGTGAGTTGCCTCATCATGCATGCAGTACCCTGCATAGATATCCGCAGGGATCTCAAAAGCACTATTGACCTCAAGCTTCTTTCCTCCTTTCCGAGGCCTTTTTCCATCTGCCATTTTCTTCAGCTGAGGAATTTGCACAATCGAGTTCTCTGAAGAAGTATGCAGCTTTTCTTCAAGGAACGCTGTAAATGAGTTAAGTTGATGAGAACCTAGTGATTCAGCAGCAGACATGTGTACCTGTGAACAGAGTATAGGTGCAAAGAATTTGGAGAGGTCATATGCGTTCTCAGAAGGTTTTGTAAATTGAACAAGTTTGAGGAAATTGACCTGATGTGTGTTGAAGAATTTCACTAAACGTTCTTTGTCTTTGGTTCCAGAGTTGTGCGGATCGTGGGATTCACACAATTGAGGAATCATGAAGAAAAACGTCACTTAGCGAAACAGATCAAGAACTGAAGATTTGTGCTAGGTGTTTAAAGTGTGGAGGTTGAAGAATAAACACCCTTTGAGGATTTGATGAAAACCATCAGTATAATAAATGCGGTAAAAGTAACTTTTAATTATCCTTGACAAAGAACACGACAAACTGTAAGAGTATATTTGGAAGTTCGTCGGCTCGGATCTTCCACGCCCTAATTTGGCAGAGGAAGACGTCTACGGCGGCGGCAGAGGGAAGATTTCCGCGACCGGCGCGAGTACAACGGCGATGAGGTCGAGGCAGTGAAGCTCTTCCTCACCGGCGATGATGGAGTTAGCGGCGGCGCTAGGGTTTGAGAAGCTCGAGCGAGGGAGTGAGGTCGAGTGGAGTAAAAGTGAAATGAGGAAGGGAAGGGGGTATTTATAGCTGAGATGAAAAACTGTTCGCGTGAAGAATTTGGATGAACGTGCCCCTGACCCTTCTCATTCGCGCGACATGTGTCACCCACATACTAAGAGGTGGAGATCGTAGGTGAATAGATAAGTATATCATGGAATACGTAACGGTTTGAGCGGCAAAAGCCGAAAATTTCAGATAAGAATATTTTAAAGTGTCGTTCGCAATTTCTTCAGCTGACAAGGACACAGTGAAGAATTTGAACGATTTTCAAATAGAACGCACATGAAGAATTTGTGAATAGACTGGGTTGAGTTTAGCATAGAGGGGGAAGGATCCGATCACATTCACTTAGCAGAAAAGTCAGCTTAAAGAATTAGCA